>NC_064829.1:84902135-85227135 GCF_024166365.1 Elephas maximus indicus | reverse complement strand
TTCGTGCACCACTACTCAGCCTAGCTCCCCGCTTTCCCTTGCCTGCTCTTACTCTTGCATACATCCCAGTACTAAAGCCTACTTCAGCACCTTGCTAGTGTTGATAGCGCAGTTGGACCATTTGAGTCCATGTCCGTGGCTTGATGGATGGACTTGCTTTTGTCTGCACCCTCTCCTTGGCTCTTCTTCGTTCTCTCTGTCACTTCCATCAGTTCTGAGTAAGGGACCTGCCTGGCCCCTGGTCCACACCCATCACACTAGTGGCTGTCTCCTCCACGGAGGGAACGGCACCAAACAATACACCCTGTGTCTCTTTTTCCCTCCTAGCTTTTCTAGGTTACGGTTATTTGGTGACTCAAACCAAAAAATGCATCATAGCAAAAAGAAAACAGAAAATCAACTATTTGTCTTTATGTAAGCAAACTAGCTCAAGAGTTGGAAGCCATGTGTTGAGGTTGGCAAAGCAACAACTTAGAAAGCGCCTGGGTCCACAGTGACTATGGGCTGTTTTCCTTTAGGCTGTGTTTATGTTAGCGAGAAATAGATGGCCCTTTTCTTTAAATTACTACTCTTTTGGATTTTCTGACCCTTGCAGCTGTCTAATTACTTCTAATAATACATAGTAAACTGAAACTATGATAGAGCTATAGAAGAAAATATCTTATTAAATTAATAAGAATAATAGCAATAGCATGCAAAAGCTGGACAATGCAAAAAGAAGAAAGAAGAAGAATTAATGTATCTGAACTGTGGTGCTGGTGAAGAATATTGAATAATTTCCAGAAGAATGAACAAATCAGTCTTAGAAGAAATACAATCAGAATTCTCCTTAGAAGCGAGGATGGTGAAAAAATAAAATAAAATAATAATAATTTTTTATTTTTTTTTAGTTTAGCAGGAAAGACCAATCGCTAAAGAAGGACAGCATGTTTGGAAGAGAGTCAGAGATAAGAAGGGAGACCATCAATGAGATAGACTGACATTTAGCCACAACAGTGGACTCAAACATACCAACGATCATCTCAATTGTTCAGGACTGTGCAATGTTTTGTTCTGTTATACATAAGGTTGACACGAGTTGGAGCTGACAATGGCAACTAGTAACAACAACACATTTCTTACAAAGTAGGGCTCAGAGAGTCCTACAGAAAGGTTGGATGTCCAGTCTACCCTGAGGTGCTTTGGAAGAAAGGCCTGGCAATCTTCAAAAAAAATATCAACCATTGAAAACCCTCTGGAGCACAGTTCTATTCTGATGCACATGGGACCAACATGAGTCGGAGTTGGTCCGACAGCAACCGGTAAAAAGGGTTCAATACTTTACCCACATTATTTCAGCCCACTTCTTGCAACGACCTTGTGAGGAAGATATTTTTACAGCTTTTCAGAAGGAGAAACTGGAGCTCAGAGATGTGAAGTGGCATAACCACAGTCACAAAGTTGGTGATCCCAAATTCATAGGATCCCCAATACATGTCACATCGCCCAGCTGTTCTAGTTTCAGCTGCATCAGATATCACTTTTCAAGCTGTTAAATGTTAAACTATTTGGCAATTCCACTCACTAGTTTATTAGGGATAGCATGCCATAGAGAGAGAGTCAGACATTTGGAGTTACCTAGGCAGACAGATGGAGCCCTGGTGGCACAGTATTTAAAAGCCCAGCTGCTAACCAAAAGGTCAGAAGTTCGAAGCCACCAGCCACTACTTGGAACTCTATGGGGCAGTTCTACTCTGTCTTATAGGGTCACTATGAGTTGGAATTGACTCAATGGGAAAGGGTTTGGGCAGACAGGCAGGCCAGGAGCAGATTCTTCAAGCCTCTCATCTCTGGATTTCACTTTTGCTCCTCTAGTCCTCCAAAAATTATGTAGCCTATTCTCTGCATTAAATTTTCTTCTGCTTGAAATACCTAGACCTCTAAGGCAAATTCTTATTTGTAGAGCGTGACGCTGTTTATATAAACACAGACACATATCTCAATAATACATCCTTTTCTGTGGACAATTACACAAACACACACACACACACCCCTAGATGGTCTAGAAGGACTCTAACCAAATGGACAATGGCAGCTAACTCTGGGTTGAGATGTGGTAGCTAAAGAGAATTTTAGCTTTGTCTATAAGATTTCTTTGTTTTACAGCAAGAATTCATTTGCATAAAACCTGTTATATTAAAAAAATTTTTTTATTATATAATAATATATTTAAAATGAAGAGAATGTTTATCAGGTGAAAATGTTGGTCTAACGGTAGAAAACCAGGAGAGGGTTGTGTTTTGGATGCTGAAGGATGAAAAACTTTCTCCATACGAGGCTGTCTAGGCCAACTCAAGCTCACGGTCAGGAGGTATGGATTTGATTGCCAGGTTTACCAGTAGTACCACCTGGACAAGGTGCTTAATGCTTGTGGATCAAAAAAAAAAAGTGAAGATATTAAATTGCTTTATAAAAGTAAAGTGCTCTACACATTTCAGCCATTACAATTAGTATTAGTATTACATATAATTAAAGAAATGAGAAAATATAAAATTGTCCTCTTTAACGTCCAGTCTTATACTTTGGCGTCATAAAATGACTGCCGTGTTCTCGGAAATACAGAAATGGAAACAGGATTTTTTAAGTCAGGCAGGGAGCTGAGAGACACAATGAGGTTTGCTCAGAATGATCTTCCTGGTATTCATGATGTTTAAAAAGCAAATAGTATGGTGCTAAACATAGTCTTTGAATTATGGTGTTGGCGAAGAATGTTGAGTATACCATGGACTGACAGAAGAACCAACAAATCTGTCTTGGAAGAAGTACAGCCAGAATGCTCCTTAGAAGTGAGGATGGCAAGACTTCGTCTCACATACTTTGGGCATGTTATCAGGAGGACAAGTCCCTGGAGAAGGACATCATGCTTGGTAAGGTAGAGGGTCAATGAAAAAGAGGAAAACCCTCAACAAGATGGATTGACACAGTGGCTGTAACAATGGGCTCAAACATAACAACAATTGTGAGGATGGCCAAGGACCAGGCAGTGTTTTCCTTCTGTTGTACATAGGATCACTATGAGTCAGAAATGACTCAATGTCACCTAACAACAACAACAACAAATATAGTCTGTAAATACTCGTCACATGTTTTGTAAGCCCTTGCTTTGTAATTTATGGCAAGTAATTCATGAGTGTTCATTTCCAAATCAGAAGGAAAACGTAGGCATTTAATTCATATTTTCTAAGGTGAGGCATCATTTGTAGCAATTATTGCTTGTGAATTTCCTGAGAATATTAGCGTGAACTTTGCAATTTTTACAACAAAATAAACACAACCTAAAGCAGTAAAAGCATTTATCTGTTTAAATTGAGCTTCCAAATTATGAAATTAGAATTCTAACACTATATTCCCTGGTGAACGATCTCAGTGTTTTTCATTGCATGCTTTCTTAATCTGGTCTAAAAGGAAAGGTACTGTTATTTCCACTATAATTCTACAGTGATTTTTTCTTTTGCTTAGCTTCTCAAATTATTAGTTTAATAAAGGAAAATGTTAGTGTGACTTCAATTCCCTGAATAACATCATGGATAATAAGAGGAAATAACACTACTGCTTGCTTGACTATTCATATCCTAGGCTACACATTTTACCCAGTGGTATAGTCATGTTTGTTAGCATATTCATTTCCTTGTAAAAAAAAAAAAATGTTGTCCAGAGCCTAGAATTTTGTAAAGACATTGAAGTTGAATCAACTAACATTTGTAATAATCTGAAGCAGAAATCCATTTTATATAAATACATTGTGTGCATTGGGCAAATGATAACCTCTATGTAATCCTAAGAGAGTTCATCCGTTATAAGATACACCAGGCATTTAATTATATTAATTCATGATAAAAGAATATAAGTGCACATACAGATAATAGAGATAGCTATTAATATCCACATCTATATATGACACACAGACATGCATTAGTGCACACAATATTTCAAACTAAAAATATGTATATACTTCTTTACAGTGACATGTTCCCATAAGAGATTTAATTTGTAACCAAAGGTTTGGCAGTTTGAATCCACCAGGTGCTCCTTGCAAACCTTACTCTGTCCTATAGTGTTGCTATGAGTTGGAATTGGCAATGGGTATACACACACACACACACACACACATATAGTTATGTGTTGCTCAACGTTACCAGTTTGGACCAAGGAGATTTTCTGATACCACTGTTTCTAGAGAACAGGGTGATATATGCATGTTATTGAAATACATATTTATTGAAATATATATTACTGAAATACACACACATATATGTACACACACACATATATATATTCACAGTTCATTTTTTAAATTTATTTCTCTTTGTTCTCTAAAAAGAGTAGTGTCAGAAGATCTCCCTGACCCAAACTGATAATGTCAGCAACTCATAAATATGAAGGGAATTTTATTTATGAGTTTAAACCAGGAGCCCAGGTTTCCTAGAAAAGAGAAGAATGATGACTCACTGGTTATCTGATAAAGAGATCAACAGAAGAAGGGAAAAGACTAGAATAAATACCTGGATAATTATTTATTAGCTGAAAATAAACCAAAAAAACCTGTTGCCGGTACATCGATTCCGACTCACAGTGACCCTAAAGGACAGAGTAGAACTTACTTCCCTGTAGTGTTTCCAAGACTGTAATCTCTACTAGAGCAGACTGCCACATCTTTCTCCCGCAGTGTGGCTGGTGGGTTCAAACTGCTGCCCTTTTGGTTAGCAGCTGGGTGCTTAACAACTGCACCACCAGGGTTCCTTAACTGAAAATAAAATCCCAGATATAAAACAAATATTTCGTAGTCCATGAGATTTCAGGAGGTTTTCCAGATAATTTGGTTCTCTAGGCCTACCAAAATAAATCCTTCTTATAAGAAAGTACAGTATGAATTATACAAAAAGAGAAAAAAATCTTCTTAAACACCTAAAATGTCTTGTCTAGTACAATCACTCTGGTTATCTGCTGATTTATCACTCAGAATAACATAGGGTCCACTCTGACGGGAATTAATTCACAGAAACGAAGCAAATTTCTTACATAACTTCCTCCTCTTCAGCTCAGTTTCTGCTTAGAGCTTGAGAAGAAACTACTCATTATTACTAGCTGCTTTCCAACCCCAAGTTTTATGTGGGTTTATAAAATTTGTCCTTAAGAAACTCATTTATTGTTAGACAACACTGATGAAATCCAGTGCTTTTCAAAGTGTGGCCCTTCTGAGTCAGAATAACCCGAGGACTCACTGAGATGCAGATACCTAGTCCGCAGCTCCACCAAGTGAGAACTCGAGCCCTGCCTGGCGAGGGCAGTGAATATAGGAGTGCTTACTGGACGCTTAGCTGCCGTTATCTTCCTACAAACCATTTCACTATTGGTTATTTATTTCACTTCATACCCCTGCTCCAGGACCCCTGTCTAACCCGTTCTACAAGAAGTCTTGCCTTGTCCTTTGCACTGACAATGCAATCGTTGGTTAAATACCCTGCTTCTATTTACCTGCCCGGCCAGGTGAGAGCCTAACCTCCTCCTCCTGAGCAGTGCCCAGCACTGTAACTCTGCCACCTCTAGCTGGATTGGTTTTAGTGCCATCACAGAATTCTAATTTCACGCACCCTGGGGTGATAAGCCATGCAGTGTGCTGTCAGCTCAGAGCATCTAAAATTAGTATGCAGGGCCTCACTGAGAAGCCATTGGAGTAGCTGGGCATATCAGTATAATTAAGGAAGTGGGTCACAATTAGTGCTGCTTTCAGGTAGGTCGGCGAGATCCCCGAAGAAGGTAAGACTTTTGGAAAAGAAACTAAAAAATATGTATACAAATAGTTGAAAAAAATATTAATCTTCTATCTAGCCACTATGTAATTTCACCTGTGAGGCTCCATGGATAGCGATCACTTGTATTTCCCTGGCTCTCAGGACATGGACCTTGAATGCCACACTAACAAATGCCACGGTCAGGGGCTGCATTGGAGCAGAGATGTACTTCCCAGACCATGTGCAGACTCCATTACATGCCACGTCTCAGGACTTGGGTGCTCAGAACGAATTAATAAAAGCAAAGCAGGAAAAAAGAAGAGTCTGGCGACAGAGGGTCTAGCTGAGTAGGTTGTGAAATATTTGGGTTGAGGGTTAGAGAATTTAAAGGGAATCCATAAAAGGTAGTTAATTTTACCATGCTAATGCCCCTCCTCAAATATCCATCTCAACACTTGCACTCACAGCTGTGTGTACACCAGGAGCTGTAACACCATGCTCTCACAAACTCTTCTGCTTGGACACTCAATGTTGAGTTCTGCTTTAATTCTTGCAGAGAATTTACACAAACATTTTTCCTTGTCCTTCATTCGTGGCTAGATTGCCACTAACTGTGATGTTAATAGAGAAGGTGGAAGAGAAAACATGGAAGGCTAGGTTGAGTGTAGGTAGACAGTTGGGCAGGACAAGTTTTGTAAGAATGAGTGGGATAGCAGGTACATAGTTTACCCTTGTTCAACCCATTTCTGCTGCTATGACTTCAAAAATTGGTGGCCAAGCATATTCTTGTTACTGCGCTTCTATAGTACTTTGGACACGTCGTCAGGAAAGGTCAATTGCCAGAAAAGGACATCATGCTTGGTAAAGTACAGGGTCAGTGAAAATGAGGGAAACCCTCAATGAGATGGATTGACACAATGGCTGCAACAATGGGCTGGAACATGCCAATGGTCATGAAGATGGCACAATGATGTTTTGTTCTACTGTCCATAAGGTCACCAGAAGTTGGAACCAATTTAATGGCAATAATGACAAGAGTACCAGTTTCATGTATAGACTGGGATGTCACCTGATTTTTCAAGCCCCAAGAAGCTGTGATTGATATAAGCAGAGAAATCAGTGAGGGAGATGGGAAGTATTTTTCCAGTGTTAATTGCTTGGGTTTAGATTTAGTAAAATTTACTAAACTCTGAAATAATTAAATATGGCTTTCTGGGATTGAGTTTCTTTTTTCTTCTTTTATTGCAGTCACATTTTTAAAAGTAATTTAGATGCGTTTTAAAAACTCCCCAATTATATATTTACCCAATAGTCCTTAATTACAGACTATTGTGTAATTACATAATTATGGACTTTTAGAAATGCGTATTATTTACTCCATAGTCCGTAAGGAGCTGTTATGGACTATTGTGCAATTGTATAATGAGGGATGATATAAAGTGCATGCTATTTACTCAATAGTTTCAGCCATTGCAGACTATCATGTCAAGATCTACTCAGAGAATGTTCTGCTTCTGAATCACCGATCTGCTGGAAAGTGGGGGCATCCTTAGACTCACCTGTCCTCTGAGCCAGGTGAGGGGTATCCAACCACAATAAACCATTGTATGTGGAACTCAGGAGAATGGGGCTGTCAGCGTGAGTGAAGACAACGTTATACTCACAATTTATCTTTTAAAAAACATTTGGGACTATGAACTCTATTTTTATGAAAAAATCATTTCTTAAAAATATCTGAGAAGACATGTGTTTTGTTTTTTAAAAGTTAATACAGCATACGCATTCCTTTGAGATAGTGGCGAGGTTAAAGGTGGAAGCAACAGGCCATTGTTGCTAGGATGATAATGAAGCCACTAACTCGCTAACACTAAACCTGTTTTTAAAGGGTGAACTCCTTCGTGGCCCTCTTTTAATTCTTTCTTAAATTTAGGAGCTTCATGTAGTAGACGCTTCCTGAAGTTATTTAACAATATTTTGTAAGTACAGTGATGCAGCCCATCAAATGCAGGATGATCTGGTCCCAGGTGAGTTAAGGGTACATTTTATGTTATTTATGCAGTGGAAGAGACACACTCTTAGAAGAGTAGACTTCAAAGAAGAGAAGGCATCTATTGAGGTGAACCGTTTGGATTACAAAATAAGAAACCAGATAGATCAAATGACTTGCCCCAGGTCATTCCATTTACTAGTGGGTCAGCAGAAATAACCACGCCACTCTCTGGAAGCCTTAAGTTCTCCTTCTACCTACCGCATCGCTTCCGTTGGCCAATGTCTGGTACATAACTAACTGAAAGGTTAGAGGTTCAAGTCCACACAGAGGCATATCAGATGGAAGCCTAGGCAATCTTCTTCTGAAAACTCAGCTGTTGAAAACCCTATGGAGCATAATTCTACTCTGGTGTGTGGGGTCTTCGTGAGCCAGAATTGACTCAACAGCAACTTTGTTTTTGGCATTTGGTTTTTGGTGATTATTGTCTTGGTGTTCTAGGGCTGCTATAAAGAAATACTACCAGTGGATGGTTTTATGAAACAGAAGTTTATTCTCCCTCAGCCTAGGTGGCTAGAAGTCCAAATTCTGGGTACCAGCTCCAGGGGAAGGCTTTCTCTCTCTGTCGGCTCTGGAGGAAATTCCTTGTCATCGATCTTCCCCTGGCCTAGGAGTTTCTCAGAACAGGGACCTTTGGTCCAAAGGACGCACTCCCCTCCTGGTTGTTCATTCTCGGTGGCATGAGGTCCTCCCCCCCCACCCCATCTCTCTGTCTTATGTTTCAAAAGAGATTGACTCAACACACAACCAAATCTTATAGACTGAGTTCAGCCTCCTTAACATAACTGCCTCTAATCCTGCCTCATTAACATCACAGAGTTAGGATTTACAACACATCGAAAAATCACATCAGCTGACAAAATGGGGGACAATCACACAATACTGGGAATCACGGCCTGGCCAAAGTGACACACATTTAGGGGGAACACAATTCAATCCGTAACAGTTATATATAGCTCTGTGTGCTGTGGACGTGCGTTAATCCGATGGAAGGCCACGTTTAGGGAATCATTCCATAGCACTGGTGAGGATTAAACTAAATTAGAGGCCTCATTGTCAGAGTATTTCCCAAAGACTCACCAGCACGTGAGCTCAGTGGCTCTTGGGGGAGAGAAAAGAATGGCTGCACGCACTCTGAGAAAAATGTAACTCCGGTCCACTCTATCAGGTCCTGACACCACACAGGAAATGTGCCTGGTCCCAAATTAGACAACCGTCCTGTGCAGTAAAAGTGAGCCTCATTTTGCTCCTCAGGTACAATGAGGACTTTCTGGTCGCCTTTTCACTTGCTTCATTGCCAAGAGTTCTGGCAACAACCCTCTTCACATGCCCTTAGAGTGATATTTTCTTTTGAACTAACATGTGGATGAAAAAAAATAAAAATGTATTTTGAATTGCCAGAGAGCGATTTTCTGGAAGAATGTGCCCCTGATGGAAACACACTTCTTAACCAGGGGGCTCATCAGGACTTTGGATGCTTAAAAAGGCACCATAAAAACAGATTGCAAGAATATCCTTATTTTGTAGCAGGAGGAATGGAAAAACATTGAAAATGTCATTGGAGTAATTTACCAGGCCCCAGTGGAAGCTTCATGGCATGCAGGTGAGGAACAAAAATCTGTGTCAGGTAGAAACCACCCCAGCCGTCTTTATGTGCCTCTGAGGAGAGGGCACGTTTAACCTTTCAAGTGCTAATGCCTTTAAAATAATTTGACCGTGATTTGGAAGCGCTTGTAGTCAGCAGCATGGAAAATTAAAAAACAAAACAAAAACAAAGATTAATGAGATTCGGGTTCACCTCAGGACTCCAGAGGGACCATCTTCACTGGTCTCCACATTAAGTAAATAAATAGATATGATTAAAGGAGCAAGGTTTAGAGTTTTTAATTAACATAAATTCACAACGGCTTGGCAGTAACTGCATCTTAGCAAAGCCATCAGACCACACTTTTCAAGACGATCCAGTGGAAATGACCCATATGATTTGCGGACACATCGCGGCTGCATCCGCCACAACGTCCAGAAGTTGGTATTTTTGCCGCTGCTGTTTGAGTGGTTCAGCAGGAAATAATGCGACTTTTAGCACATCTGTGGGAGCAGACACTTTGCTTCTAAGAGGCTTCATTAATTTGTGCGTGAATAAAATTCCGTTGGCAAGAAGCACTTTAGAGTACAAATGTAGTTGATCTGTGGCTCATATTTTGTATTAATTTCCATGCAAACTAATGTTGCCTCTCCTTAAAAAAGAAGCCGACAGTGGTTTGCCTAAATATTTCTTCTCAAGCATACTTGCCCACGAAGTTCTCTATAAAACCTGATTCTTAGGGACCCCTGAGCCCCAGGGAATCAGTTCACAGATTTAACCACTTATCGAAAAGTGAAAGGAAACAACTGAAAAGGAGAAACATCTTGCTTTGTGCTTTCAGTGGTTCACATTAGTGATCATGTTATAATCATTATCCTGTCTTTATCTCATAAAGAACAACATATAAAATTATAACAAACACAAAATTCTTCTCAATCACAATAGCTAACTTGCCTATACAAAATCCATGTCGTCCTGAAATATTTTATTTCTCAGAAGCAAAAACACAAACGAGATTCAAGAATAAACCAAGTATATTCCTTAAGCTGGATACCTCATGCTACAATGGAGAGTAGAGGTAGCTGACCACTTGTTAATGACATCGACTCCCTACTCTGCACCAGGCACTTCGCTCAGCCCAAAGAACTTAACAAGCTAACCACTTGCTGTCAGGTCAGCTTCCACTCTCCGCGACCCCACGTGTGTCAGAGTAGAACTGTGTTCCGTAAGATTTTCAATGGTTGATTTTTTTTTGGAAGCAGATCACCAGGCCCTTCTTCTGAGGCACTGCTGGGTGGACTTGAACCTCCAAACTTTTGGTTAGCAGCTGAGTGCTTGGCCTTTGGTACCACCAAGGCACTCCTCTAAGAAACTTACAAAAAACCAAACCAAACCAAACCCAGGGCCATCGAGTTAATTCCGACTCATAGCGACCATACAGGACAGAGTAGAACTGCCCCATGGAGTTTCCAAGGAGCACCTAGCGGATTCGAACAGTCAACCATTTGGTTAGCAGCCGTAGCACTTAACAATTACTCCACCAGGATTTCCCTAAGAAACTTAAAAAAAAATAGAGGAATAAAAATACTCTTTTTTTTTTTTCAAGGGACTTACAGTTTCAGGAACAGAAGAAAAGAAGTGGAGGGAACATTTTAATATTGCCTGGTACAGAGGGCATACACAAGACGGGGTCTGGGAAAAAGGAGGCCTTAGGACTGTAGAGGTCTGGTAACGCACACAGAAAATTTAGTATATTAGGATCAGTGGATGGTGCCAGTTTGTCACTCGGTTAGTATTGAATTTAACATCAGTAGTGTTTCTTTAAAACAGATACATAGGCTCAAAACAATGTCAGTTTTGAGGATGTCCAAATTTAAAAGTTTATAAGCTGCAGTGTCAGCAAGGTGTGGTCAAGAAGAACATACATCTTCAATATGTCAGCAAACAGATTCACAAATATTTAAGAAAAACTTCAGCAAATACACCATCCACTTAGTCTAACCATGTGGACACACAGGGCGTGTTGACTCGGCCAGGTAACGGGAGAAGTGCCACCAGCTGCCTGCATGTGACCTCGAGCCAGAAGGATGGGCACAGAGGCCCTGCACTGTATACCCACCTAGACCCCAAATTAGAATACACATTCCCCACTGGAGAAGTGGGTGCGAGCTTACACGGACAAATATTCCTAATACAGCATCCTTTTTAACAAAACTGAAAATCGATAGTAGGAGAAGTTTCTAAATGGACACTAGCCTTTTGAGAAACTGGAAATAGATCTCCCTGTCAAAGCCTAGAACTGCTCTGAGAGCGAAATTATCAGATTTTCATTTCCTCAATTTCACTCCACAGTGGTAAAGCGTGTGGGTATTGATTCGCCCGCTGCAACAAAAAGCAGAAGAGGTCTCCATGGCGGCTGGGTCAAACGGCTCGTGGGTGTCTAATTACACCCAGCGAGAGCATATAAATCCTCCCCAGTCATTACCGGAACGAACTTCCAGTCCGGAGGCGTCATTAGAACCCTGTGAGCCCGCCTCTCATCCCTCTTTGTTTTATGGGAGGTCACAGATCCCAGAATTAATATCATCATGCTTCATGGGTTTTCAAATTTGTATCGGAAATAAGATTTGCTGCATGAGAAAGCCGTGTGGTTCTCTGCACAAGCTAATCTATAAATATGGACCATAACTGTCTCTCTCTGTACAAAGTCTAGGTAAACAGGAGCTATTTTCCTGGCTTTTTTCCCACCCTGAGTCCACGGTGAAGATCCGATTTGTAGGTTATGATTTCACTCCAGCAAGGAAAATACATGTGTCCCATGAGACATATTTAATTCTTCAAATCCTACAATTCTATTATGCCAGTGTGATATCCCACCAGAAAAATAGATTATATCAGAAAACTTCAGATAAATAACCAAGATGAGTATTGAAATGATAACTAACATGTCAATCTATCATTTGTTTGCATTATAGTATATAATACTATTATAATATAGTATTATAAGTTGGATTGTATTTTTCAACTACCATGCCAACATCCAGCGAATTAACCTAAATGCTGTATATTACTGTCATTTTGTAAAGCGGGATTGCGGTACTGTTTTGTTTTTTATAGAATAAAGCAAGAAATATCACCCAAATAGGGGACATATGATGTATTCTAATTTTGATTTTCAATGCTTCAAGATAACTTCTTATCTCAGAACTACCAGGCTTTGACAAATAACATCATGAAATGGATTGCAGCAAGCATTTATCAAAGAAACGAACTGGCATCACTCAAATTTACCCCAAACCTGTTAAAAACAAAAGGCGCTGGCGGGGGGGCGGGGAGTTTAAGTTCTCTCTGTTTCTCTCTCTCTATCACACACACACACACACACACACACACACGAGTACAGCATCATGCATTGCCGACGTTTTTTGCAATCTGCTTTGTTTGTTCATGGACGTTTTTCCAACTCAGCGAATGCGGCCCTACATCATTCTTGTTAATAGCTGAATAGTATAGATGTTCTCTAATTTATTTAACAGATTTCCTTTGATGAACTTTTAGGTCGATTCCAATTTTCTCAAATATAAATAATGCTGTAACGAACATTATTGTGGTTCCATCTCTTTTTGACTGATTTGATTATTCCCACTAAATACATCAGCATCAAAAATTGGCCTCCACAGTAAGCTTCTTACAAATTTTGATAATTTTCAGATGTTTTGTTTGAATCATCCAGAAAAAGCCTATTGGTGTTTATTCCTATTTTGACCATCATGGGAAAGCTTGTCAATTTTTTTGTTTGTCTGTTTTGGTCTGTTCTTCCAGGATAACATAGGACAAACAAAATTTCAAGGTCACTTGGATTTCTAGTGAAGTAGAATATCTTTTCATATTTTATTGGTCATGTATATTTCTTCTTTAGTGAATTGTCTATTTGTTTGCATTTTGCCTACTTTGCAATTAGGGAGTTGGCTTCTAAGTATTAACATTTAAGACCTCTAATATGTCTTTTTTTTTTTTTTTTAATATGGCTAGGAAACCCTGGTGGTGTAGTAGTTAAGAACTATGGGTGATAGCCAAAACGTCTGCAGCTTGAATCCACCAGGCGCTCCTTGGAAACTCTATGGGGCAGTTCTACTCTGTCCTATAGGGTTGTTATGAGTGGGAATCAACTTGATGGCAATAGGTTTGTTTTGTTTTTTGTATGTCTAACTTATAAGTAGCTGTTTTGGTGTGGAAAGCAGTGCAGATTTCCAGCTTTATTTTTTGACAGCATCACTAACTGACCAATATTGTTCTCCTGACCATTTGAGACACGTCTCTTTTACATAATTAATTCGTCTTTTGCTTAAACCTATATCTGGGCACATAATTCTGTCCACATGGTCACATTATTTTTATCATTGCAGCTGTTTAAGGCATATTAATACCCAGAAAGGAAAGCTGCCCTCATAGTACTCCTCCTTAGAGAAGCAACATAATAGATTCATAGACCCGGCTTCAAATTTCTGATCGGCCTTGACATGCTATTTAATCTTTCTAAACTTCTGTTTCTTGCTCTTTAAAGTGGACATTGTAATAATAGCTACCTCATAGGGTTGTATTTTGGTGAAGACTGAATGGCATAAAAAACAAAATGTTTAGCACACACATTACAAGCCACATGGCAAATGCCTCTAAAAGATAATGATTTTTTGTTGTTGTTTATTCAAACATGTTTATTCTCCTAAATAAATGTTGGAACCAGTTTTATAAATTTCCTAAATTCACTCATTGTGAATGAGCTGAGATTTTCTTGGTATTATGTTAAATATATTAATTAACATAAGAAAAATTGACAACTGGGGTCCTTATAATACTGAGCCGTCCCAACTGAAAAAAGCATTTCTTTTTATTTATTAAAAATTTATTTTACATGCCTCAAAATTGTATAAATGTTTTTCCATATAAAAGTTTGTTTATGATTGACTTTTGATGTGTTTTTTTCTTTGTTCTACTGCAAGTATTATATAAACAGAAATATATAATATATTGACATGGTATTGTGAGTGGACTCTACTCTGGTTTTATGTAGCTAGTTTTGTATATTACCAAACTTTTTATGTTCATTTGTTTTGATACCATCTATATCACTACTGAACTTATGTGTATATAAATATATATGCATATAAATGGTATATAGTCTAAAACATTTTCAGCTGATTTTCTATTGAGAACAAAGATATGTCTCCTACATATTTGAAAATATTTTTCTGATAATCACCTATTAATAATACTATTTTTCTCTTGTTGATATTTATACCTTTAGTGTTTTTATCTTAAAGAATTGCGTTGGCCAGCACTTTCAGAGGGAAGTTAAAAACAGCAAAAAAAGGGGAGAATTTTTGTTTTATGTCCGCTGTTAATAGAAACACTTTTCCCTTCTTTTAATCATGCATGGGAAGCCCTGGTGGCATAGTGATTAAGTGCTACAGCTGCCAACCAAAAGGTCAGCAGTTCGAATCCACCAGGCACTCCTTGGAAACTCTATGGGGCAGTTCTGCTCTGTGATATAGAGTTGCTATGAGTTGAAATCAACTTGATGGCAGTGGGTTTGGATTTTTTAATCATGCATATTATGTTTTACATAAGCTGGTTTTCAAATTCTTCACATTGTTCACTTAGTCTTATCCATCAATCTTATTTTTTTCTACCCCACCATCAAAATATTCATATTCACTGTTTTTTGTTTGTTTTTTCACATCCACATGGAACATTAACCAAGATAGATCATATCCTGGGTCACAGAAGAAACTTTCACAAATTAAAAGAATTGAAATCATACAATGTGTGTTTTCTGACCATAATTAGATTAAACCAGAGCTCTGTAACAGAAAGATAGCTTAAAATACACTCAAATATTTGGGAATTAAAAACAAAACTTCCTAACAAACCCATGGGCCAAAGAGAAAGACAATTAGAAAATCTTTAGAACTGAATGAAAACAAAAATATAAGAAAATTTTGGAGCTGCAGCTAAAGCAGAGCTTAGAGGAAACTTTATAGCATCAGATGCTTACATTAGAAAAGAAGAAAGGTCTTTGATCAATGACTTAAGCTTCCACTGTAAGAAACTAGAAAAATAGAGCAAAATAAACCCAAAGCTAACAGAAGAAAATAAATATAGGTAAGAGTAGATATGAATGAAATCAAAATAAAAAAATCACTAGAGAAAGCCAAAAAAGTCAAAGACTTTTTTGTTCCTTGAAAAGATTAACAAAACTAATAAACTTTCACTTCACAAAGAAAATGATAAAAAAAGAAAGAGCATAGTGGTAAATTGGACTTCACCAAACAGCTTGGGAACCTGGTGATAGTGTTCTGTCCAGAGCAGAGGTAGGCTGCGTTCCCCTCTAATATACTCAAGGCCAAGGACCCTCAGGGCAAATGACAGGCTGGCCTGCTGTCCATTGTAAAAGATTCTGGTTTCCTAAACTCAGGTTCCTCTGGTGTGCCACAAACCCATGGCATGCACAGCATCTACCTGGGCCCCTTCAATTGTCTCTGTGAGATGTGGGGACAAGTGCAACTGACGTCAACATGAAGCTTATGCTGCTTCTTGAGTCATGAGTAATGGAGTCCTTTCTCTCTGCAGTATCCATGAAACTGGCAGGCAAATTATTGGCTTATTGAAAAAAAAAAAAAGCACCAAACCTGCTGCTATTGAGTGAATTCCTACTCATAAGCACCTCTTAGGACAAAGTAGAACTGCCCCATAGGGTTTCCAAGGCTGTAAATCTTTGTGGAAGGAGACTGTTACATCTTTCCCTCACCACTCTTGAGAGTTTTATACTGACAAAGAACTTATATCCAGAATTCCAGATTATATAAAGAACACTCAAAATTAAACTATAAGGAGAAAGTACACAATAAAAAAGTGGGCTAAAGATTTGAACACACACTTTAACAAAGAAGGTACACAGGTGGCAAATAAGCAAATGAAAAGATGCTCAACATCACTGGTCATTAGGGAAATGAAAATTAAGGTCATAGTAAGGTAACACTATTACACTTATTATTAGATTGACAAATAAATCAATGAAATATGACAATTCCAAATGCAGGCAGTCCTCACTTCCATGATAGAGTTTGTTGTGTTGTTAGGCGCTGTTGAGCCACTTCCGACTCATAGCGACCCTATGTATGACAGAACAAAACACTGCCCAGTCCCGCACCATGGTCACAATCGTTGTTATGCTTGAGCCCATTGTTGCAACCACTGTGTCAATCCATCTCATTGAGGGTCTTCCTCTTTTCTGCTGACCCTGTACTTTGCCAAGCATGATGTCCTTCTCCAGGTACTCATCCTTCTTGACAACATGTCTAGAGTATTTAAGATGAAGTCTTGCCATCCTTGCTTCTAAGGAGCATTCTGGTTGTACTTCTTCCATGATAGGGTAGGACCAAAAAAATGACCGTGTGGCTGAAACCAACCACCTACCGACCTACCTACCTACCCATAGCCGTTGAGTCCCTTCTGACTCATAGCGATCCTATAGGACAGAATAGAACTGCCCTGTAGGACTTCCAAGGAGCAGCTGGTGAATTCAAATTGCCAGCCTTTTTGTTAGCATAGCAGTCTTAAAATCAGTGGAAAATACTTACTTTATTTTAACTTTTAAAGAATTTCTAGAATTTAATTTTTTAAGGTTCATAAGTCAAAATCAACTCAATGGAAATTGCTTTTTTTCTTTAAATTAATTTTATTATAAGGAAAAAAACCCAAATGTATCTTAAAAGCTTATGGAATGAGAAGAATAATTCCACACCTAGAAATTACCCAATGCATTGTATCATCTTATCATAAGGCAGAATAAAAATATTTGAATCACTAATATCTTCCGTTCAAAGAAGTTTTGAGTGGTCGTAAATGATCTTTCCAAATTGGGCAAAGTCCAGCTATCATCTGCATATAGATAAGCTGATTTCCCCATAATCACTGTGTGTATTTGTATTCTAGTATATAATTAAAATGCCTTTTAAGTGACTCAACCAGATATTGTTTTAGTGTTTAAATATAAACCATGGAACTAAATAACAAACCAGCGTATTTAAAAAAAAAATCTGTGGAGTAAATTCTTAATAAAACTATACTTTTTCTATAAAAATAAATTAATTAAATTTAAACAATGCAATCCTTGAAATGGACATGAAAAGAGAGAGTGGAGGGAGAGTGCGGGCTGTCTCATCAGGGAGAGAGTACTTGGGAGTATGTTGCTATGAGTCGGAATCGACTGGACGGCACTGGGTTTGGTTTTTTGGGGTTAGCAAGGTGTATATAAGTTTTTGTCTGAGAGACTGACTTGATTTGTAAACTTTCACTTAAGCACAATAAAAATAATATACAAAAAAAGAATGCAATTCTTTTCACAAATGTTTTAGTTCCTATGTCACAGGTTTACCAGTTGACTTTAATTTTAGTAAAACCATTTTATGGAGAAATGGAACAATATAATTTTTTGTATGCTATGTAAAAAAAAAAAAAGAAACTTTTCTTTTTTTTTTTATGTATACTAAAAAGCAAAAAACCTAAGAATTGCATAAACTGGATAACCAGAATTTCCCCTTGGAAAAATGCCTGCTTGTTTCTAATTGTTTTTAAAACACTTAATGAGTCAACTTCAGTAGGACTTGCCTTAGACGATCATGACAATGATGTGGTTATATTTTGTACCTTCTGTCTATGGACATCAAATGATATGTTAGCTAATTTGTTTAGCTTTTCTGCTTCTATGTAGGCAATGCTTGGAAAAACCACAAATAAGGAATTCTAATAACCTGGACATACATCAACAGTGTTAGAGAAAAAGAACATTTTCCACTATATGAAATATATCAAAATCTCTTTGTAATTCCAGGGTCTGTGGATAGACTTGTCAGCATTACTGGTTGTCCACCATGGCTTAAGGCACTAGAATGTGAGGACTCAGCTAGAGACAGAGCAGAGCT
Organism: Elephas maximus indicus; assembly: GCF_024166365.1. Lineage (NCBI taxonomy): Eukaryota > Metazoa > Chordata > Mammalia > Proboscidea > Elephantidae > Elephas > Elephas maximus. The sequence goes on along the minus strand of NC_064829.1, from coordinate 85,208,748 downwards.
TGGAGGATTGGAAGCCACAATTGCCAGCAGACCAGCTGCTCTTAGTAAGGGCTTCAAACTAAACATGGAGAGATAGAGAGAAAAATACCCAACAAACCTGTGAAACTGATAGCTACAGAGAAGAACAAGATTGACCAGAGGGGGAAGAAAATATAAAATCACTTCTTCCTGCATACTCTAGGGAATCAACTGAGGAAAGAGCTGGTAATGGATTAGAAAAGAAAGAAGTATGCAAGCAAACCAAACAAGCTAAATTATTGTTTTTTACCTTTGTTTCTTAAAAAAAAAAAAAATTGCCAACTTTATTAAAGTGATCTTTTGAGGATAAGGATGGATAGGAATTTTTATTTCTCAAGTATATCTCAATGGTTCCTAACATTTGCTGGTCCAAAGTTTATCAACTTAGAAAGTTACCACAGAAAGTACCTAAAAGTTGGATGTCTCATAAAAAGTGTTCATGGAAGTGTGCTCCATTCTGCAAAAGAAAGTACAAGGTATGGTGGCGGAAAGGAGAGGAAAAGGGAATATTGCCCCTGAGTCCATGAGGTTATATGTAAATCCCCCAACCTCCAAGGGTCTGGCAAGCCTAGGAAACATGACTATTTGTCATCTCTCATTGCAAAGAAAGCTGGTTGGTTTGGAGGCATAGATGGACAGCCAATAGGCAGAAAGGTGGGGTACAGTGCTAAGTGGTTGGGGTCCATGTCCTCTACCCATTGCTGTGTCAGTGTGTGGCTACTATTGATGTAGGAACTCCCAGCTGTGTCAGGAGTGGTCTACAAGTCCCCAGGAGAAAAGAAATATAAAATTTAACAATTCCCAACCATAAGGTTACAGATGCCTAGAGAAAGTCCTGGAGCTGCCACACCCCGTCAGGATTATTTAATGTGATTATCGTCAGCAGAATCAGGCCTATCTTTAGGCCAGAGCAAGGAAAGGAAAAAAGTTGATCCAGATGAAATCTCCTCCAGAGAAAAGAGAAAAAAAAAAAATTTTTTTTTAAACTGACATTTGTGAAGACTCTACCACGTGTCAGACACAATGCCTGCCACCCTTGAAGTTATAGATATTACTTCTATTTTTGCAAATTAGACTCAGCTTTTTAGTGGTTTGTAAATTGAGCCTAGGCTGCCCAGCTAGTGGCTGATGGTGACTGGCTTTGTACCCACATCTATTTGCCTGCAAGGACGCCCAAGATGTAGCATGGGCACAGCACCATATGATAGCCTGGGGCACTTACCCCACCTCACAGTGGGCAGCAGGAGTAGTAACACTGACTTTGTCCACGTTCAAGGCAGAGACACAAGCTTCCAGTGGGTGGGCATGACATCGGCAATGACATCGTCATTGGAAAATGAGACTAGTGACCTTGAGTGATTATTTCTTTAAGTCATTTTAGACCTCCATTGTCCATGTGTTTTCCTCCTGGTGTCCTGCGCTGTGGAAATAGTTATTTGGAACCATAGACATCGGGTATGTTAACTTCAGTGCTTAGGGCTTTAAGATCCTCTTCCCCAATGCTACTCTGCAAGAAGTGATTCCATGGTGCTGGTTAAGCAGTTGAAAAGTTTCATTACTGGTTGGTGATGCTCACCATAATCACTTTGATATTATAAAACGACCCAACACTATGAATTCCAGAACATCATAGGATCATTTGATGGGAAGTACAGGCCTTTAATAGGCCTGGTGTTCTACGTTTCAAGGAGATGTAAGAGTTCTTGGTGTCTCATGGGCTGTTGAGTTCTGGGAGTTTAGGGGCTGCTCAGGTAGAAGGCATCTAAGCTCTTACTCTACTTCAACGAGAGACTTCTGCATGTATCTTTTTTTCCATCTAATTCTTTTTTTTTTTTTCCCCAATTTATTCTTCTTGGCCCAATCATAGTCTGGCCATACATTTTATTCATCTTTTTCTAATTCCAAACTGCTTCAGATGAAGTATTAAAACCCAGTTGTCCTTTCAACTTCTAGAATCAACTTTCAATATTTTCACTACATATCTTTCCCAAACTGATTATGTGTTGTCCAGTTAATTCTAACTCATAGCGAGTCTATACGACAGAGTAGAACTTTCCCACAGGATTTGCAAGGCTATAATCTTCACAGGATCCCTGGTGGTACAGTGCATAAAAGCTCGGTTGCTAACCAAAATGTTGGCAATTTGAATCCATCAGTTGCTCCTTGGAAACCCTGTGGGGCAGTTCTATTCTGTCCTGTAGGGTCGCTGAGTTGGAATCGACTTAATGGCAATGGGTTTGTTTTTTTGTTTTTTAATCTTTACAGGAGCAGACTGCCAGGTCTTTTCCCCTTTAGAGGGGCTAGTGGGTTTGAAGGGCCAACCTTTTGGCTAGCAGCTGAGCACTTAACCATTGTGCAACCAAGGCTTCTCTATCACTGGAATTCCTTTTAAGATTTAACTTCCAGAAATGGCTTGGTGGGCAAAACCAAGGGGGAAAAAAAAGTGGGGGGAGGGGGAGGACAAACTTGGAATGCAATCCAAACACACAAAAGAAATAACTACTGATGCAGGGCATGCTTTCTCAATATCAAGTCCTTGCATTTTTCTGCCAAATTTTCTGCCTTGCTCTCATTTTAAACCATTATTAGTGACATGATTTGGCTCCCATTTCCGTGTCACCTTCTCCTTTTCCCCCTCTCAGACCTGGAACAAACTGGAGAACTCACATGGTTTCTTGGTCCACAGCATAATTTGGCTTGGCAAAATTGACCTAGGAAAACCCATGCAATGTTCCAATACCTTCTGCAACCACCATCTCCAAGTGTCTGTTTAGCCTAAATGTGAGGACCTCTAGTGTTGGGGAACCCACATTTATTCAGGATGTGTTACAGGGTGCAAAGCAGTCCAGTGGTTCAGAATACTAACAATATAATAAAGTAGAAAAGAATTATGTCTTCAGGGAAAATACAGATAAAATATCAGAATAGAACCAAGGACAAAGATAGTGTGTAGACATGAGAGCCATGTAAGCTCATATGATTATCAAAATTGGGCTATAATTTGGCTTTCCAAGACTTAAACAAAACAAACAAAAATTGTTTTCTCATGAGAAGAAACAAAAGTGTTCTCCAGAAAGAACACATGCTTATAGAAGTCTTTCATTCATCTATGAGTAGGTCCTGCTGTATGAGTAATCTCCCTCGTTGTGAGTAAAATGTTGTGTCCTTATGGCTTCTATTAACTTCAAACAATATTATTAATATCACACATAAATAAAATTTTGCTGAAGATCATTCAAATCAGTTGCAGCAATACATCCACAGGGAACTGCCAGAAAATCAAGCTGGATTCAGAAGAGAACATGGGACACGGGATATACTTGCTGGTTTTAGGTAGATCGTAGCTGAAAGCAGAGAATACCAGAAAATGTTTACCTGTGTTTTACTGACTATACAAAGGCATTTGACAGAACACTTAATTGTGCTCATGAGGAACCAGCACTTAGACCAAGAGGCAGTTGTTTGAAAAGAACAAGGGGATACTGCATGGTTTAAAGCCAAGAAAGGTATGCATCACAGTTGTATCCTTTCACTATACTTATTCAATCTGTATGCTGAGTAAATAATCCGTGAAGCTGGACAATATGAAGAAGAATGCAGCATCAGGATTGCAGGAAGACTCATTAACAACCTGCAATATTCAAATGACACAACCTCGCTTGCTGAAAATGAAGAGGACTTGAAGCACTTACTAATGAAGATCAAAGACCACAGCCTTGGGTGTGGTCTCAACAGAAAGAAAACAAAAATCCTCACAACTGGACCAATGAGCAACATCATGATAAACGGAGAAAAGATTGAAGTTGTCAAGGATTTCATTTTACTTGGATCCACAATCAACAGCCATGGAAGCAGCAGTCAAGAAATCAAATGATATATTGCATTGGGCAAATCTGCTGCTGCAAAAGACTTCTTTAAAGTGTTAAAAAGCAAAGATGTCACTTTAAGGTCTAAGGTGCCCCTGACTTAAGCCATGGTGTTTTCAGTCTCTTCATATGCATGTGAAAGCTGGACAAGGAATAAGGAAGACTAAAGAAGAATTGACACATTTGAATTATGGTGTTGGTGAAGAATATTGAATATACCATGGAATGACATAAGAACAAACAAATATGCCTTGAAAGAAGTACAGCCAGAATGCTCCTTAGAGGCAAGGATGATGAGACTTCATCTCACATACTTTGGACATGTTATCAGGAGGGACCAGTCCCTAGAGAAGGACATCATGGTTGGTAAAGTAGAGTTGTTACTGGGTGAAAACCCGGGTCCTGCATGACTCGTATTGGCCAATAAACAAGAGACCAAGGTGGGAAAGCAGAAAAACACCTTTATTTCATTGTGCAAGGAAAGGAGTCAGCCGAAGCTGCTGCCGCCGAGACTGCTTTCTGAAGGTGAGGGGAAAAGTTATTTTTAAGAGGTTTTTTTTTAAAAGTAGGGAGTTCATACAAGTTACATCAGCAAAATTTTTAATCATACTATACAGGCCCCAGGATTTTTATGAGGCAGGCCAAGCAAAGGAACTGGGATTCTAATGCAAAATTGTAGGGGAGGAAGTCAAGCAAGCTGCAGTGGCATTTTCTACACCCTTTAGTTTTTTTTAGGGACCTCTGTACTAGAAGGTCAGTGAAAAAGAGGAAGACCCTCAGTGAGATGGATTGACACAGTGGTTGCAAGAATGGGCTCAAGCATAACAATTGTGAGAATTATGCAGGATCAGACAGCGATTTGTTCTGTTGTACATGGGGTCACTATGAGTTGGAGTTAACTCGACAGCACCGAACAACAACTACAACACCAGTTTAGCAGTCTATTCCAATAGGGGGAAAAAAGGTAAGATGATTGATTACTTAAGTGATTATTTCTTTTCATTTATACTTCCTGTAATCTTGATTGCATAAGCAAGCTCAGGTCTGTACTTGGCACAATGTATTTGTTTTTCTTTGGCAAAATTAGGAGCACGCTGTCATTCCTTTTTTCTAGCACCTCTCACAATACTCAGGATGTCTTAGAGCCCTTGGTAATAGTTTAATGAGTTCACCTTCCAGTTCCCTGGGATGTAATTCCTGATGCTGGAAATTTGATCTTATTTAGGGAGCTGCCAGAAATTCAAGCTGTATTCAGAAAAGGACTGGGAATGAGGGATATCATTGCTAATGTCAGATGGATCTTGGCTGAAAGCAGAGGCTACTAGAAAGAGGTTTACCTGTGTTTTATTGACTATGCAAAGGCATTCAACTATATGGATCATAACGAATTATGGATAACATCTCGAATTCCAGACTACTTAATTGTGCTTATAAGGAACCTGCACATAAACCCAGAGGCAATTATTCAAACAGAACAAGGGGATTCTATGTGATTTAAAGTCAGGAAGGGTGTGCATCAGGATTGTATCCTTTCACCATACTTGTTCAATCCGTATGCTTAGCAAATAATCTGAGAAACTGGACTATATGAAAAAGAACTCAGCATCAGGATTGGAGGAAGACTCATTAACAACCTACAATATGCAGATGGCACAAAATTGCTTGCTGAAAACAAAGAGGACTAGAGGACTTGAAGCATTTACTGATGAAGATCAAAGACTGCAGCCTTCAGTATGGATTGCACCTCAGCATAAAGAAAACAAAAATCCTCACAACTGGACCAAGAAACATTATCTTGATAAACAGAGAAAATATTGAAGTTGTCAAGAATTTGATTTTACTTGGATCCACAATCAATACCCGTGGAAGCAGGAGTCAAGAAATCAAACAACATACTGCGTTGGGCAAATCTGCTGCAAATGACCTCTTTAAAGTGTTAAAAAGCAAAGATATCACTTTGAGCACCAAGGTGTGCCTGACCCAAGTCATTGTATTTTCAATTGCCTCGTGTGCATGTGAAAGCTGGACAATGAATAGTGTTGGCAGGGGTATTGAATATACTGTGAGCTGCCAGAAGAATAAACATATATGTCTTAGAAGAAGTACAGCCAGAATGCTCCTTAGAAGCAAGGATGGTGTCATGGATTGAAGAATTGTGTCCCTCAAAAATATCTGTCAACTTAGCTGGGCCATGAGTCCCAGTATTGTGTGATTGTTCACAATTTTATGTGATTTCCATATGTGTTGTAAATCCTATCACTATGATGAAATAAGGATTAGCGGCAATAATCTGATGAAGTCTACAAGATCAGATAGAGTCTCAAGCCAATCTCTTTTGAGATATAAAAGAGAGGTGAGCAGAGAGATGTGGGGACCTCATACCACCAAGAAGTAGCACAGGGAGCAGAGTGCTTCCTTTGGGCCTGAGGTTCCTGTGCTGAGATGTTCTCAGACCAAAAGAACACTGATGACAAGGACCTTTCTCCAGAGCCGCCAGAGAGAGAAAGCCTTCCCCTGAAGCTGACACCCTGAATTTGGAGTCATAACCTACTAGACAGTGAAAGAATAAATTTCTCTTTGTTAAAGCCATCCACTTGTGGTATTTCTGTTACAGCAGCACTAGGTGCCTAAGACAGATAGCAAGACTTCGTCTCACGTACTTTGAACATGTTATCACGAGGGACCAGTCCCTGGAGAATAATATCAAGCTTGGTAAATAGAAGGTCAACTAAAAAGAGAAAGACCCTCAACAAGATGGATTGACCCTGTGGCTGCAACAATGGGCTCAACCATAACAACAATCATGCAGATGGCACAGGGTGTGGGAAGTATTTCATCCTGTTGTTATAGGGTTGCTACAGGTCAGAATCAACTCGACGGCACCTAACAACACAGCAACAGATTCTTTCTCATAATCCTTTATTCATAACCAATATTTATTATACCCTTTCTAGACTTCTTCGATTCAGTAAAAATATGGGATAAGAAGTTATGCATTTAGTTACATATTTTGTGTTTTGTATTTTGTTCATATATTGTAGCTTGTAAGATACGTTCTTCATTAGAATCGCTTCATAATCTTAATTTAATTCATCTTAATCTTAATTTAGTCTTAATCTAAATTTAATTTCCTTAATTAGAATACTTCTCTAATCTTGTGTTTTCAAGTGGAAGTTATTGCCAGAGCAGAGAAGATGACATATCTAAATATGTTGAAAATGATTTGATCAAAAAAGGAGTCTTCCACTAAAGGGCCAAAGAGTTAACATAGAGCTTATGACTTACTGCCACAAATTAAGCACTGTGATTGAGTTGTCCGTAGAGTATATCTAACCTATTATCTGGCAAGGTTCCTGGTAAGTAACTGTAAAATAATAATTTATCATTAAAATTAAAAAAAAAAAAAACTTTTAAGAAAGACAGTGTTAAGAGCAGAAGAAAAAAAGAAAGAAAAAACAATCCACAGAATGGGGGGATATATTTGCAAAACACAGGTCTGATAAAAGATTTGTATCTTGTGGTGCAGTGGTTAAGCACTCATCTGCTAACTACAAGGTCAGCAGTTTGAGCCCGTCAGCTGCTCCAGAGGAAAAAGACATAGCAGTCTGCTTCCGTAAAGACTGACTGTCTTGGAAACCCTATGTGGCAGTTCTACTCTGTCGTATAGGGTCTCTAGGAGCAACAATCGACTCAACAGTGATGGTTTTATTATTATTATATTATTATTTTCCAAAATATACAAAGAGCTCTTAAAACTCAACAACAAGAAAACAAACAAAGCAATTAAAAAATGGACAAAAAAATCTCAACAGACACCTCACCAAAGTAGACAGACAGAGATGGCAAACAAGCATATGAAAAGCTGCCCAGCATCATATGTCATTGGGGAAATGCACATTAAAACAACAGTGAGATACCACTACACATCTATTAGAATGTCTAAAATCTAAAACACTGACAACACCAATGCTGGCAAGGATTTGGAGCAACAGGAACGCCCATTCATTGCTGGTGGGAATGCAAAGTGGTACAGAGACACTTTGGCAGACAATTTGGTGGTTTCCAACAAAATTCAACAGGCTTACCATATAATCCAGCAATTGCCCTCTGAGGTATTTACCCAAATGAGGTGAAAATGTATGTCCTCACAAAAACCTGCCCACAAATGTTTACAAGCAGTTTTATTCATAATTGCTAAAAACTGAAAGCAATCGAGATGTCCCTCACTAAATGAATGGATCAACAAACTGTGGTACACCCATACAATGGAACATTATTTTGCAGTAAAAAGAATTGAACTATCAAGCCACGAAAAGACATGGGGGAACCTTAAATGCATATTTCTAGGTGAAACAAACCAATCTGAAAAGGCTATAAACTGTTAGTACGACATTCTGGAAAAGAGTCAATAAAAAGATCAGAGGCAGTGAGAGCTTGGGGGATGATGGAGATGAATAGGTAGAGAACAGGGGATTTTTACAGTGAAACTATTATGCAGGGTGTCGTTATGGTGGACACACAGCACTGAGCATTTGTCCAAACCCACAGGACTGGACAACACAAGTAAACATTAATGTACACTATGGACTTTAGTCAATACTAATGTATTGATATTGGTTCATCAACTGTAACAAATGTATCACACTACTGCAAAATGTTAACAATAAGAGAAATAGTCCTGAAGGGAGAGGCATATGAGAACGTTCTGTACTCTCTGCTCAATTTTTCTGAAAACCTAAAACTGCTCTAAAACTAAATTTAATAATAAATAAATAACAAAATTGACAGCTGAAAGTTTATATATTATGTATATTTATAGACAAAATTTAGAGGCACGATAAAATCTGTAGTAGAAGTAAAATTAACAACTATTTTCAGCTAGGAAGCAGACCTACTTTTGCTGTTTTCTGCTTGCCCATATCTCATTCGGTAAATAGGTAGAGAGAAAGCCGTAGAAGGGGCTTCTAATCCTGCAGATTGTCATAGTGGTAGGATCCCCTACTCCATTTTTGCTAACATAAATATGAAGCTTCATCTCAGTGTGTAAGACCCTTGGCAAGCACTGTTTGCCATTTCTGTTTCCATCTGCCATGATCTGTGAGATGCAAGACCAAGCTGAGGTACACAGAGTAGACATTTAACAAGTATTTGCTGAGTAACGAAAGAATGAGTTATAAACTAATGTCTTAAAATCACTGCTAGTGTTTCTGGTGCCCCTGGATCAGAACGCCTCAGGGCTGCTTCCCATGAAACCCACCAGTACAAGGAACAGCTGCAGATGATGCCTGATAAAACCGATGGGAATGGGGCGAGGAGGGGGGAAGTTTTCAGATCTTTGGTTTTGAGGAAAACAGAATAGCTTGGTCATCTTTAGCTAATAAAGAAGTATAACACTAACACAACAACAACAACTCTTCTGACCTCAAATCATTGCTGTCATTTTGATTTCAGGAAAAAAAAGACACTAACAGAGGTTAGATATCACAGTGAAATGCTCTCTGCACAGTGCCATCATTCTTCTTTTATCTGGAAACCAAAAATGGACTTTCAGAACCACTGTTTCCAAGGCTCCTCATAATGGCTAGTAGCCTTCAGAGCCTCGCTCTGTGGGTGAGGCATGGCCAAGGGGTGAGGTGTGGCCTTCTTGGATGGGGTGCTCTGCCCTGGGTCACCAGCTATACACCCCCACTCTGTACATTTAACCCTGGGCATGATTTGGCCATTGCTGTTGCCCCCACGAGCCACCTTCTCTCCTCCTCCTCTGTAAAACGACTCTCCGGATTATTTTATCAATATTTGTGGTACCATACTTCTAGCCGTTAAAAAGGTTAACATCTTTTAGTAGCCGTTTAAGTTCCTGCTGCAGTTAGATAATATACTTAATGGCAGTAAAGCACCAAACAAATTTCCTGCAACATTAGCTGCATTTAAAAGTATAATCTTATGCAGCTTTTTCTTGTTCAACAACATTTCAGAATAATGGGGGAAGGCTTCTATTTACAATGGAGAAAATAACACAGTATTTAACACTACTTATGATGCTCATAATTATGGCAGACGCGAACCTGGGAGCCCAAGCAAGGGCTCTAAGACATACTCACAAGCAGTAAAGCATTTGAGCCTGGGGGACCATAACCAAGTTGCAGATTTTCAAAAGCGGAGGTTTGTCTAATAAATGGATGCAGGGCACACAAATGTTTCTAAACATAATTACCATATGCAGAATGAAAAGGCTTAACACTTCTAACTAGCACCTAATGAGCACCATCGTCAATCGACTTGCCATATAAGGCCACACTCTGCGTAACAGACGCAGGGCTGACTGCTGGGCTCGCGTTTTGTGTCTGCGGCTTTCAGTCTATCGCAAGTGAAAATATATAATTCCAGACCACTCTTCCAATACATCACAGTCATTTTCGGCACTTTAGTTGTTTTTCTCCGCATTTTTCTTACAAAATAAAGCATCATTACAGCAGGTTTAAATTGCACGTGAGCACCTGCAATCTACCCGGGCTTTCCGTTAATATTTCATCATTAAATAGCAAAATAACCTGATATGATCCTAATTTAGTGCCAATTACATGGCATTGATCAAAGTGACCTTTTCATACTGGAGCACAAAAATCAATCCCGCTGTACAACAAATGTCAAGGGAGAGAGCAACATATAATCTGTGACAATCAAAACATTACTTACAAATGAAATCACCAATGACCCGCGTGCCAAGGCAATTTCTGCATGATGGGCGCTGTTTGTGTTTGCGGCTTTTGGTGGGGAATTTTTTTTGTTGTTGTTCGCTACTGTCTGCCCTGTGACACAGAGGTGGTATTTCTATGTCCCATGACAGCTGATGGAAGTGGCCTGGTCTAGCAGCAGGTCCAAGGAAGAACCACAGAATGTATCCAGGTCGCTGACTGGTGGCCCAAGGTACACAGCATGGCCCCCCACAGACCGAGATCTGGGACAAAGGTACCCAAGAAGTTCACAGAGGGCTGCATTTAATGGTTCTCCAGGGGAAAGGATGCTTAAGGTGTGGGGGGGGGGGGGGTAGCGCTAGGGAAGCAGGATCCTTCAATAGTTTTCATTGTGAAATATATTAATACCACTAGAAGGTTTATATATAAATCTAGTTTGATGGAATAAGTGCTTCCTACCACATGAGATTTCAATTGGCATAACGTCCTAGGAAACACAACTAACTCCACTGGCACACAAAGACGCTGTGAAGGAACACATTGAAACTACCCTGTGTTCATTATCTGGTGGCTGTGATAAGGGAAAGGAGCCCTCGTGGTACAGTGGCTAAGCGATCGGACTAGCAGTGGGTTCAAGGAAGAACAAGAGAACGTGTCCAGGTTGCTGGCCAGGGCCCAAGGTACACAGCAGGGCCCCTCACAGAAGGTCGGAGGTTCAAACGCACCAGCTACTCCACAGGAGAAAGATGTGCCAACCTGCTTCTGTGAGATTACAGCCTTGGAAACCCCATGGGGCAGTTCTACTCTTTCTTATAGGGTTGTCCTGAGTCGGAATCGACTCAACAGACACTGGTTTTGTCTACTGAGAGAAGCGTCACTGCTAACAATTTGTATGACATTGGGCAAGCCCGTTAATGTCATTGGTTCTTATTTTCCTCATCACTTAAATGCAGAAAGAAATAGTATCCATTTCGTAGTGTTGTTTTGTGAGTTAAATCATTTACTTCCTGTGAAGCATTTAAAACAGCAACTGGCACGTAGAAAAAACAACCTGTTGCCATCGAGTCCATTCTGACTCATAGCAACCCTATAGGACAGGGTAGAACTGGCCCATAGAGTCTCCAAGGAGCGCCTGGTGGATTCGAACTGCCAACCTTTAGGTTAGCAGCCGTAGCACATAATCAGTACACCACCAGGGTTTCCAGGCAACACATAGTAAGACCTCAGTAAACGCTATCTATCACTATAGCAAACAAACATCGAGATTGAAAAGTACCCACTGCATGCTTGTATCAGAAAACAAGTCATTTCCAAATTTCTATTTAGCCAAAATAAAATCATCTTGGATTCAATTTAATAGGAATGTTCGCCTAGGTTCGGTGTACAAACCCATAAAAAAAAAAAATTGACTAGTAGTGTTAAAGCATTTAAAAATTATTTTACCCATATGCCTTAAATTTATTTCTAGCTAAAGAGAGACAGCTCTTCTCCAATTATCCAGATATCACAAGTGTGACCAAAGTGTGCCCTGTATGTAGTGGCTTCTGTGCTTTCTGAAAAAAAAGAGCCCTCGTGACACAAACACTAAAGCACACAGCTGCTAACTGGAGGTTGGCTGTTAAAACCCACAAAGAGGTTCTGCAGGAGAAGGACCTGGCAATCTTTTCCTGGAAAGATTACAGCCTAGGAAACCCTATGGGGAAGTTCTTCTCTGTCACATGAGGTCACTATGAATTGGAATTAACTTGATGGCAACCAACAACAAGATACTTTCTGAACTGACAGATTACTTTCTGATGTCTGAATTACACATGGCAACACAATTTAAAACAAGCTGAGAAGTGGCAATGCTCTTGTCCTCCCTCCACCCTTTGCTTCTCCTTTAGTTGAGAATTCTAGAAACTGTTTGGGAGTTTCTTTGAGAATTAAAGACGTATAGGCTGGGATACTATTTTTCTGAGGAAAAGATGCAAATAAATATAAAAATGTGGAACTATTAGAAAAAATAATCTGTGTTCTGACACAAAAAAAACCCCAAACCAAACCCATTGCCATCAAGTTGATTCCAACTCACAGTGACCCTATAGGACAGAGTAGAACTGCCCCATAGAGTTTCCAAGGAGCGGCTGGTGGATTTGAATTGCCGACCTTTTGGTTAGCAGCCGTAGCTCTTAGCCACTAAGAGGTTTCAGGGGAGTTATAATTGAATTTAGCTAACCCACATATTTAAACGTGGGAACATGCCAAGCTTGTGTTTTATTCTACCTGCAAGTCTGAAAATTCTGGCAAGAGTATAAAATGATCCAATGAACTGATATTCTAAGTTGGATAGAGCAGTTGCCTCAGCATTATGCCAATTCTGTTAAACCAAGAAGCTAATCTACCTGGATTTTTCTTCACTCCCTAACTTTTAGATGTTGAAGTTGTCAGCAATTTTATTCTACTTGGATCAGTTGGATCAACAATCAACTCCCTTGGAAGCAGCAGTCAAGAAATCAAAGTGTGTATTGCCCTGGACAAACCTGCTGCAAAAGACCTCTTTAAAGTTTTAAAAAGCAGAGACGTCACTTTGATGACTAAGGTACACCTGACCCAACCCATGGTCTTTTCAATGCCCTCAAGTGCATATAAAACTTAGAGAGATAGTGACAAAGGAAGGCAGAAGAATTGGTGAGTCCAAATTGTGGTGCTGGCTAAGAATATTGAACGTACTGTGGCATGCCAGAGAAGAAACAAGTCAGTTTGGGAAGAAATACAACCAGAACGCCCCTTAGAAACAAGGATGGCCAGACTTCAGCTCACTTACTTTAGACATATCATCAGGAAAGACCAATCATTAGAAAAGGACAACACGATTGGTAAAGTAGAGGGTCAGCGAAAATGACCATTCACGAGTTGGATTGACGCAATAGCAACAACAATGGACGCAAACACACCAACGATCATAAAGATGGCACAAAACTGGGCAATATTTCCTTCTGTTATACATAAGGTCACCATGAGTTAGAGTTGAGTGAAGGGCAGCTAACAACAACACCTGTTGGACAGACCTGCCCACTCCCCACTGGTCCCCTCATTTCTACCTCGGTGCTCTATTATGTGGTTATTTGCTAAACCGAGGAAGCCATTTCTGTTTCTTAGCTGGAGAACAAGAACATGTCTGCGATTTATGGCTGATGCTGCCAGAGTTCTATATGCGCCGTGGGTAGGAACTCCATCGTATTCGAGTACTGGTTATGAACCAAATCCAATTCATTTCACACGGATGTAGAATTAGTTTCCAGTTTAATGTAAAAGAGCTGTGTGGGCAGATTGCTGAGGTGACTCTCTTATTTTTTTTAACATGTTTTCCAATGCAATTTGCAGCTTAACAGCCGCACTATAAATGACATGATTAAGTTTTATATATTTCTGTATATTTGATGTATTTACCCAAATGCAGCTGTCGTTTTGTATACTGTTTCAGATGTGTAGAACTGAATCAATTGTTTGGAGTAATCACACTTTCCAATGAGAAGCTTTCTGGTTCTTTTTTAAAATAAATGTTCTAATACAAACACAAAATGTCCAAAAAGACATTGAGAATTTCTACACGAACTTCAGCAGAATTGGTTTCACTCCCATAGCAAAGGTAAGCATCAAAAAAAAAAAGTGATCATGCCTAGAAGATTCGTGTTTTCATAATCAGCTATTTCCTAGTTTGCTACTAAATTCAGCACCCATTCTAAGGCTTGTGGATGTCTTAACTCTCATTTGACACAATGGGAGTGTTTGGGCCCTCTAGAGAAGACGTTATTCACAGGTCACCAAGAGCTGCCTCTGAGAAATTTCTGGCATATTGAATTTTGTGTTCTACTCTGATAAAAAATGACAAGCATCCTCATTGGACAAATAATTTCAATTAAAAGTGTGCTAACTACACAAAATCTTACAGTTTAGTCAATGTTTCTTATAAGTATTACTAATCTTCTTGAAAGCATGCAGATCCAACGAAAATATTAAATCGTCCAGATGATTGGCCTCGTCCAGGTAATTGGCCTCAGGGTGGTGATATTCTGGTTCTGTCAAGTGAATGAGTGAATTTCTTCTACCGAGATGTTTCCAGTGCAAGTAGCTTACATTATTAATCTTTTTGAGATTGGCTATAGTTAGGACGGCTGGTACTGTTATATTTTCTTGTGTTCACTGATTTTCCAAGGTGAGTGGTCATGTGTACAGCTTAAAAGAATGTGCTAAGAGCGAATGCAATAAATTCTTTGGTTAAAAGGAACTATGGGATTGAAATGCCTCACGTTTATAAAGAAGTATCTTATTATTTTTAAAAAAGCAATGAATGCAGAGGTAATTTTATAAGAAATGAAGTCAGATTAGGAGAAAAGGAAGTAACTGGGAAGAAAGCAATAACTGATATTAAAGTAAATTGAAATCTTTGCAGACCTGAGAAATTCATTATAGTTCCCATTTTTAAAATTCCAAATTTCTCGACACGTGATTAAAAAGTGGCTTAATGTGTACTATTGTGCAATGAAATACCACCTAGCATAGCTTGACGAGCCTTTTCATTAATGAGAACTTTAGATTTTCATTTTCTTTTTAAGCATGTCAGATTGGTTGAGTCTACTAAACTTTCTTATAAGAAGCCTTGTGTGTTTTTTACATTATATTTAATGTCCCATTGAAAGCCTTTAATAAGTTGTTGTTGAGATCTTTACAGGCTTATATACATCACTTGAGAGCTCTATTTCTCTTTAAAGTCAGCCGATTGGTGTCCTGTTTTAAATGTATTTATGTTATAACAAGAAAATACAGATCGGGAAATATTTCTTTGGGTCTATAGTCATTCTATGTGTGTTTGTTTTGCCCTAGATTGCCATCCAACCTTCCTAAACTTAATTTCCAGGCACTATATCAAACCAATCATTGTACAAGTAGTAAATCATGCCCTATTAAAGAAACCACATTTTCTGGACCTTAAGATTGGAAAATTATTAACCTAATTCTTTACAAATTACACAGAAGATAATATCTGATAATCCATTAAGCACGGCTTAATCAATGTCTTCCATCATAATGCAAAAGGCACTGATAAGAATACAAGCTCTGTTGATTAAAAGAGTATAAGTACAAGTCGAAATACATTTCACATCACTTGAAATGAGTATCTTCCTAATGTAGCAAGCCAATACCTTAGATTATCCATACCCATTTTTATATACAGATATCATGATAAGACAACATATGGAAAGAACTTAGCCTCAGAAAATAAAATTTATTTAGTCTTGCAATAATATTTAAGTAGAAAGAATGATTTTATATACCCTTCAGACTCTAGAGAGGTTATTTGTTTCAAAGCAACAGTAGGCTAAACTCTGCAGTCTTCTTGAGACTATCTATGAAATGAATTTACTGCAGATGTATGCATATTTACATGAGCCAATAGCCTGTCTGGCCTAAAGTAGACTAAGTGGTCGTAGCTTGACATTTAACCATTTTAATAATACGTTTCACATCCCTGACACCGTTATGTTGACTTTTGTTTCAAATTAAGTGAAGTTTTCCTCTGTATTACTTGACTTTTTAAATGGAAAATATTATCTGCTTATATCTGCAACATTTATTTCTCAGACTATTATTCAAAGTAGCTTATCTGGGTTATGCTTAGCTGTTTTTTTTTTTTTTTCCTTCCTTCCTTATTCCCTCCGTCTCTCCTTCCCTCCCTCCCTCCCTCTTTTCTTTTTTTCTTCCTTGCTTCCATCCATCCTTCCTTCTTCCCTTCCTTCCTTTCAAACTCTAAATGTGTACACTAATATACACATGTAACTTCTTACACACAGTACTATGTTTATACAATTTTACACTTCATATGTGGTATGGTGATTTTCAGAGTATTTTCACTGAGCCTTACGGTTCAGTTGTGGTTCAAAGAAGAAACATTCATTTACATATACCCAAACACACAAAAAATATGTGTGTGTGTGTGTGTGTATGTATGTATGTATACAGGCACATAACTGCTATTTCAAAGGAAGGTTAATTTTCTTTCGTTTCTACAAATTCATATGTCTTTCCCATTATCATAAATCATTCTAATTTTACAAACAATTTTTTTGAATAATAAAGTATTAAAACTTTAAAAAAGAATATATTTTTCTTAAAATATATAACGTTTAA
The DNA here is from genome assembly GCF_024166365.1 of Elephas maximus indicus. NCBI lineage: Eukaryota > Metazoa > Chordata > Mammalia > Proboscidea > Elephantidae > Elephas > Elephas maximus. Next base: position 85,191,998 of record NC_064829.1, on the reverse strand, counting down.
GGTTTTTATATAGCAGGGCTCTAAAATTAGGCCAACTGGTTTCTGGCAAGAGACAAGAAACTTCTTCAATGCCATGGCAAATGTAATAAATGGTAATCATGTGAAATGAAGCTATTTGCCCCCCTCGAGAAGAACGGATGGTATCTAAATAGTTCTCCTTTTCAGTTATAAAAAGGTCTTCCAATCTGAACAGACAAAGCTATTCTAGTAGTTCTATTTGTTTAAGAAAATAGGTCTAAATTGATGAAACTAATCATTTTATACTAAGTGCTCTTTTTAAAGACAATTGCTGATTGCATGCCCCTTTTGTAGCTGTAGCTGAGCCTGAGATGGTACAAAATAACCATCTTGCCAGTTGTGACAACTATTTGCTCATTCTTTAATTAAACATAATATAGAAAACAGTATAATTCACGTCTAATTAGAAATCAACTTCTTTAGTCTGTGAGCTCTTTCCAAAACTGATGTCAAGGATCACTGTTTAGCGATTATACGTCTATCAAGGTTACCCCTTTTGCTTGCCTACCTGGATTTTGTAGCTAAAATTGCTGCACCTATTGCTTAATTTTATAACAAGACATTATTTTGAGCTAGACAGCGCTCCTTTACAAGAGGTAATGATGATGATGTTAGCACTGGAAGCCGTTACATCCACACCAACTTCATTAGAATGAGCCTGATCAAGAATGTGAATCTCCTTTGTACCAGAATTAAAGCAAGTTTTTCTACTCAATGAAACAGATAATGAATATACAAATGCACTGAAATCACAGTGACTTAGCACTTTCCAGCTTCATCAAGTTATCAAGAAGTGTCTTTCAAAAATATATACAAATATATTAATTAGGTATTTATTTGTCAAGTCATGTTACATAGTAAGTCTTTCACGCATGAACATTTACAGAATGTTTGAGTGGTGTAGTCATTGTTCATTTCACAGTCTCATGAGGTAGGCGATTGTCACCTCTACTTAAGCTATAGAAAATGGAATCAGAAATAAAATACATTTCCTGGTGTCCAACATGAAGTAGAAGAGCCTCAGGGATCCATTTATTCAACAAGCATTTATTTAGCACATGATAAGCAGGAGCTGTAGGTTCAAGGGACCGGATATCCAATGGTCGTACTCTCAAGGAGCTTCCAGCTTCAGCTGTGATTGTTGTTAGTTGCCGTCGAGTTGGCTCTGACTCATGGAGAGCCCAAGTACAACAGAACAAAATGTTGCCTGGTCTTGCACCCTCTTTACGATTGTTGATATGCTCGAGTCCTTTGTTGTGGCCACTGTGTATTTTGAGTGCCTTCCAACCAAAGGGGCTCATCTTCCAGCACTATATCAGACAATCTTCTGTTGTGGTCCATAGAGTTTTCATTGGCTAATTTTCAGAAGTGATCGCCAGGTCTTTCTTCCTAGTCAGTCTTAGTCTGTAAGTTCCACTGAAACCTACCCCCTGTGGGTGACCCTGATGGTATTAGAAACATCAGTGGTATAGCTTCCAGCATCACAGCAAGATGCAAGGCACCACAGTAGGACACATGGATGGGCAGGTAGTATTTCAGCAGTAGAAGGGACAGATAAATTGATGATCTGGTCAGCTCTTGCCAAACAAGGTAGTAGATGCATGTCTTTGGAGCACAAAGAGAGGCCATGAAAAGCAGGGAGTGTGGGGCTGGAGCGTGAGGGAAGGCTTTCTAGAGGACTAAGCTAATCTGAGATTTATTTGATAAACAGGACTGAGAGAATTTCAAGGACAGTGGGTGGAGAGAGGGAGATGCCTTGTAATGAGACACAGAGAGGAGATGTGGGATCTCAGCGGCTCTGCCTGGAGAGTATGCTTCGTCATTCATTGCCATTTAGTTCTGCATTTTACCCTGGCATTCTGTCACCTGCATGCCTCCACTGGATGCTTGGCAACTGCGGGAAGAATACACAAATCAAACCAAAAATACATATGATGGAACACGAGGCTGGTTTCTTCAGCACAAATGAGTTTAGTCTAGATTTCAGGGGTTCCTTTCACCTCTACCTGTCACCTGAAGCATTAAGACTAATAGTCTTAAGAATGCCTTTTTGGAAGTGGATTTACTTCCAAATATTAGCCAGTGAAAACCCTATGGATCACAACACAATATTTTCAGATACGGTACTAGAAGATGAGACCCTAGGTTGGAAGGCACTCAAAATACACAATGGCCGCAACAATGGGCTCTGTCTTAGGGAAATACAACTTTCGGTGCATTCAATGGAACAGAGGCATAATATGCTGACAAAGCTATCTAATTTAATCTGGATTTCTAGACTAACAGCTATTTATTTATTTTGAGAAAAATGTATTTGTCCTCGGTGGTCAAAACCAGGATGTGAAACCACATGTCCTAAGAGGTCTTAACCAAGTGACCATCTGCACCCCTCAAAATACACGTATTCAGGAAGAGTGCTATTGTCAACTAGACATTTTTGCAAGATAGGCAAAGAAAATACATGTAAGCATCTTGTGACCATGATCTAAGCATCTCATGAAGCTATCTGTAATTACTAACTATTAATAATCAGGAACCTATCAGAGTATTAATTATTACAATATTCATTGATTTTCCTGTAATTGCCCTCTCTATGGTATGGTTCTTCTTTTTACCCCACAAGAATACTTGTATAACAAAACTGTCCCGAACTACCCGGTTTCCTTTTCAATGGACTACATCGTTCTTCAATTGCAATTGTTTTAAACCCTTAACGAACCTCCGTATTTAAACTTGAAACAGCGTTCAAGTTTTTCTCTATAATAACTTGAACATACCAACAATGGTGAAGATGGTGCAGGATAGCACAGCATTTTGTACTGTTGTACACAGGGTCACCATGAATCAGAGAGAACTTGAGAGCAACTAACAACAATGACAACAATAACTACTAATGCCAGTTGCTACTTAAATATGTGTAACAAGGAAAACAAGTGAGGCTAGACCCTCATCATATGTTGTAACCTTTCTTCCTACTTATCCTTTCCCAATATGCCTGTGTTTTCAAACTTGGGTGCTAGATGCTACATTTGAATTCCTTATTTCTGAGCTTTGAACTCTAAGGAGGAAAGGTACTACATAAACCCAACTGTTTAATTAATTATGCCACTGATTTGGTTGGCTACCCTTACCTAATTTTTCAGGCAGTTCACACAGGAGGCTTTGGGGTGCACCCATACAGAGCAGAGGGTGGCCTCATGGTCATGGCATCTCACCAGTAAGGAGGTGGTGGTAGGCAACTTGGAGGGAATCTGAGGAGTAGGTAAGGTTTCAGATGAGAGTTGTTGGGAAATACGTGGGCTCCCTACATTGGGGGGTGGATTTCAGCAGGGGAGAGGCAAGGATGAGGATGCTTGTACTCCCACAGGCAAAAAACAGTTTCTATATCCACAGCAACCGCAGGGAGCCAACACCAGGAGGGACTTCTGCAGGTGATGCTGGAGAAGTAGGGTGGAGACTCAGGGGCAGGGCCTGTTTGTTTGTACAGAGCCTTCATATGCCAAGTGTTTGAAGGGGATGGTCTGTGTATTGCTTAGACACATGAATGGAAGCCCAGCTACAGACAGACTCACATATCTACAGTTGGTGAGATAGGCCTGCTGAAGCCTGGAGCTGAAGCCTGGAAGGTCACTTAGTGGTCTAATTCAAAATCAACCCAAGTTGTCATTGGAAGGGACCAAAACTGAAACCAAACCAAATCCATCTCTTTTGGGTCTATTCTGACTCACAGCGACCCTGTAATACAGAGTAAAACTGCCCCATACGGTTTCCAATGTAAATTTGAACTGCTGACCTTTTGGTTAGCAGCCAAGCTCTTAACTGCTGCCCACCAGGACTCCTTTTGGAAAAGGGCAGTTAGTAATGGAAATGCCAAGTAAATCTCTGCCTCAGGGGCGGGGGTGTAGGGGGAGGACAAAACTAGACAAAGCAACTCAGAGTTTCGTGGTTCTGTGCTCCTGAGGTCCTTGCAGGAGATAGGCCAACTTGGAGAACTTTGTTTTGATGACTCAGATAGAGATAGTGGAACTAATTCCCTCTTGAATGGGTGATTGTTTATTTCTGCTTAGCGTGAGTCAGAGTTAATCGTGTTGAATAGCCATCCCTGGCAGTTCTGTGTCCTTGGGCCATCTGGACAGATGTCCATGGTTTTCACTTGCGATTTTTAATATATGCTTCTCTTTCACACACCCTCCTCTTCTAGCTCAACCATGGATAAAAAGGGATCCTCTTCCAAATACCCTATTCAGAGGTGGGTTGCTAGCTTTCTTTTCTAAAACGAGGGAATAATGAATGTCCCACCATCAGCCATATGTTTTCATGAAAAGAAAAGAAAAAGCTTTTCATGATAAATGTAATTATGAGACAGGAATGAAAATAAAGAACTGAGAAACGATTCCCTGTTCAGAATGGAAAAAAGCACGTTGGGGATTTGGAGAAGGAAACATTTAAATATGGATTGATGTGCAGAGGAGTGGGAGTTGATAGAGAAGTTTGTAAAATGTTTTTGTACCATATACTTAATCATTTGATTGCATCAGCATTTTATTTTCTGAAGACTATAAAGATAAATGATTCTAAAATATGTGGTCACTGGAAATGTGTATGGGTGGATTGTGAAACGACACTCACTTTTGCTGCTGCTGGGTAAAGTGTGTTTTGATAGGATGGGTGCCCCTGTGTAGAGGAACTGAATCCCAGAAGGTTTAAAAGTGCTGAAAGAGGGCTTTAGAAATGAAGGGACCACCACACAGTTTTTGCATATGAAGCCCAGTAGCATTGTTGGGGTAGGCGGAGAATTTGTAAGAAAGAAGTTCTAAAAGACCTGGAAAAGGGGATGGTGGCAAAAGAAATAACCCATGACGAGTGTTCTGAGATCTCAGACTGAGGAGACACTAGAAGAACTGGGCAAATCTGATGTAAAAGACCTCTTAAATGTTTTAAAAAGCCAAGATGTTGCTTTGATGACTAAGGTACACCAGACTCAAGCCATGGTCTTTTCAGTCATCTCATATGGATGTGAAGGCCAGACAATGAAAAAGGAAGACAGAAGAAAAATTGATGTGTTCAAACCGTGATGTTGACAAAGAATACTGAATCTACCTTGGACTGCCAGAAGAACAAATCAGTCTTAGAAGACATATAACCAAAATGCTCCTTAAAAGTGAGGATGGTGAGACTTTGGCTCACTTACTTTGGACATGCTATCAGGAATGACCAATCACTAGATAGGAACATCATAGTTGGTAAAAGTGAAAGGTTAGTGAAAATGAGGGAAACCCTCAACAAGATGGATTGACATAATGGCCACAAGAATGGACTCAAACATACCAAGGATCTTGAAGATGGTGCGGGACCCAGCAGCATCTTGTTCCTTTGTACATGGGAAAGCTATGAGCAGGAGCCAAATTGACAACTAACAACAACATCGATAATTGAATTGTGGGGGCTAACAAGTCCAAAGTCAGTAGGGTAGGTAACAGGCTGGAAACTCAGGCACAATTTCTATGTTACAGTCTTAAGGCAGAATTCCCTCTTCTTTGGGAAACCTCTGTTTTGCTATACGTCCACAGGGTTGCTTACATCTCCAAAACACCTTCAGAGGAAAACTAGACTAGTATTTAACCAAACGACTGGGAATTCCTATCTGGGGTTTTTCATAGCTTAGAACAGAGGCACTCAGTTCCCTTCATTTCACACTTCACTGCTGCAACAATTTTACTACACCTGTGTAATCTTCAGCACATGGGCTTCATACCTTGGCATCTGCCTTTCGCTTTGCCCAGAACACACTCCCCATCTGGCTAACTACTTTTTCTGCATCGAGTCTTAGTTCAAGTGCTTTGAAATCTTCCAAGATTTTACTAGTGAGATTTATTGCCTTTTGTATATTCCTCTTATTGCATTTATAATAGGGTATTTGTTGACAGTCTCTCTCTTCCCACCAGATTGCAAACCCCAGGTGGCATAGTGGTTAAGTGCTACAGCTGCTAACCAAAATGCCGGCAGTTCAAATCCACCAGGTGCTCCTTGGGGAGTTCTACTCTGACCTTTAGAGTCACTCTAAGTCAGAATAGACTCAACAGCAAAAGATTGGTTTCTGGAGGGCAGAGCCCATGTTTTTGTTAATACATCAACATGGGGATCAGCTCACAATAGATGATCAGTAAGTCTTTGCAGGATAAAGGAATGAATGGATGAAATGCAGGCTGGTATATAAAAGTGGTTAATGTATCGCAAAAGAAATAGAGCACTTATTTTTAAATGATGTTTACCATTTTTGCACCAAAAGACATCTGGCCTTTGCCCATTGCTCCTGGGAGGTAATCTTTCTTTGCCTGGGCACCTTGGGCTAGCCAGATAGTAAAATGTGGTTTAGGTGGGGGCTTTGGGTCACGTGGTATAAGTCATCCTGGAGACTGAGATCAAGCAGGTAAATAATCGATCAATCCTGCCTATGTAATGAATCCCCAACAAAGACTCTGGACACCAAGTCTTGGGTGAGCTCCCCTGGTTGTCAGCACTCTGTGTGTGGTCACACATCAGTTCTGGGACAGTGACACATCTGGATTACACAAGGAGAAGACAGAAGAAGCTGCGGGTCTGGTGCCCTCCAGGACTCCGCCCTATGTGCTGCTTTCCTTAGCTGATATTAGTCTGCCTCCTTTCCCTGTAATAAACCAACACTGGGAGTATAACAGCTTTAAGTGGGTTCTGTAAGTCTTTCTAGTGAATCAACAAACCTCAGAGTTATTTTGGGAACCCCAGACTTGCAACTGGTGTCAGAAGTGAGGACTGCGCCTTCTAAACTAAACTCCTCACAGATGTGGAAGCAAACAGAAAAAGGAGAAAGGTGTGGTAATGGTAAAAAATGAACAAATGATGAATACAGAAATATTTGGATATTCAACACTGAAACCTAAGTGAATACAGAAAGATGGTCAAAAAAAGAAAGAAAATGGAAACCACCATTCAGTAGTAAAAACCCCCAGAAGAAAGAAACATACCTAATTTATCATATTCCCTGTCACTAGTATACTGCCTAATACTGCCTAACATAGCCCCCCCCCAAAAAAAACAAAAAAACATTGCCATTGAGTTGTATTCTGACTCATAGCTACCTTATACACAGAATAGCCACTAAATAAATATTTGTTAAATATGAGTATATAATTATTCTACAGAAGATTAGGACAGCCAATTGAATCATAATTTCAATTATTTCTAAAGTTCCAATTTGTAGAGTCTCTTTTGTGATCAGAGTTGCAATGACTGAACTAGTTGCTTTGTGCTAACTGTCCTGCCATTGTCCTGGTGCCTATTTAATGTGACATAAGGTCACACAACATAACTGTAGCATATGTAACACAGCACAGTGCAACACAAACAATTTAAGGTATGTAATGTTTTTTTAATGTAACAAAAAAAAAAATTTTTTTTTTTTTTTTAATGTAACAGAGCATAAAGTACCTGTGATGGTTAATGTTGTGTGTCAACTTGGCTGGGCCATGATTCTCAGAGGTTTGATAGTCATGTGACGTGTGATCAGTTCCACGATGAGATTTGATATTATGTGATCACCTCCATGATAGGTCTGCTATGAGTAGCCAGTCAGTTGAAAGGAAGTTTCCCTGGGCATGTGGCCTGCACTGAATATAAGTAGATATTCTGGCAAGGCTTGTGGGCTTTTGTTCGTTCTGGATCCTACAGCTGGATCCTGTTCATCTGATCTCCAGTTCTTGGGACTTGAACTAGCAGCTTACCTGCAGTCTTCCCTGCCGATCTTTGGGATTCATGGATCTTCACAGCCTGTGAGCAAGAGCTCTGCTCTCCAACCTGCCGATCTTGGGTTTGCTGGGTCCAGTGCAAAGAGCATCAGGAGAAGCCTTTTTTCTGACCAATGGAGTTAAGGCATTCTAGCCTCTGCAACCATGTGAGCCATTTCCTTGATATAAATTTCTCTTTATATATATATATGTATGTATATATGCCTTACTAGTTTTGCTTCTCTAGAGAACCTAGCCTAAGATGGTAAGTACCCTAACATAATGTAGCCTGTGAAATGCAATGTAGTGTAAAGTAACATAACATAATGTAACATAGTATAAAATAATACTTTTTGTAACATTGCTTGGTGCCTGGGAAGAAATTTGGTTTGACTGGGAATCTAGAACTATTATCTCAACACCAGTTGATGGATAAGCCTGTCTTGCACAAAAAAAGCAAAGGAAAGTTAATACAAATACATGATTTCTCTGAAGTATCAGTCCCACCATGAAGGCAGCACCTCCACATGGATCTCTCACCATACTTCAACCACAAATTAGCCTGCAAAAGCAATCTACTAAGGCCAAAGATGGCAAAGTAACTTGTTTTATTTGCTTTGGTTTTGGCTTCTTGGAAGGACTACTTTATGACTAGACAGGAACAAGTACCCTTAATTATTATTTATTAAATAAATATTAAATAGAATTCTATACTTTAAAAGAAAAAAAAATACCTAAAACTAGATACACTATATTTTTCTTTTGTCATCATCCCATTCTCTTTTCTATTTCCTTTCTTATAATCAGAATTAAGCTTCATTAAGATAAAAATTAAAAAAAGAATAAAATTCTTTTAAGCTAATAACAGTAAAAACACCTTTTGAACTTTTAAAATGGATATATTTTAAAATGTTCTGGACAAAAACAAGGTTAGCATAAACAGATAAGTTACATGTTGGTTCACTCATTTCTTTTTATCACAACCAAAAAGTAAATGAAAGGTAAGGAAGAGTCAAGATCATTTGAAACACAATTTTGCTGTCTAAAGTCAGATGGGTCAGATGGGTCATTCAAGATCAGTTCTCCTGAGCTGAGACCACAGAACCACTTAGAAAAATAATCAGAGGTATTTCATGGTCAAGGCTTAGGATCTTGAGATGTTTACTCTTATTTTCAAAGAATGTCCCTTAAATATACTATTAGGAATATGAAGTGGAAAATATTGTGTGTGTGTGTGTATGTGTAAGTATGTGAGTGTGTTTGAGTGTGTGTGTGTTAGTAGGGAAAATGGAAATACTTCTCAGGGTTTTTGTAAGCTCTTCTTTTGAAATCACCTTCTTGAAATACTGTCTCCAGAATCTCTCATGAAGAAAAGTATGTAAGGTCAACTGGCATCTTTTAACTTGTGTGTTAAACACACACACACACACACACACGATAGCACTAATGCAAATAAATACAATTTTGCAGCCACTTAAAACACCACATATGGAATTTGAGCTGTAATCCAAAAGATGAATGAAGCAATCTACCTATGTGTTGTTGTTGTTAGGTGCCCTTGAATCAATTCCAACTCATAGCGACACTACGTACAACTGAAGGAAACACTGCCCAGTCCTGCGCCATCCTCATAATCGTTGTTATGCTTGAACCCATTGTTGCAACTACTGGGCCAATCCATCTCATCGAGGGTCTTCCTTTTTTTCACTGACCCTCTACCTTACCAAGCCTGATGGCCTTCTCCAGGGACTGATCCCTCCTGATAACATTCCCTTAGTACATAAGATGAAGTCTCTCCATCCTCACTTCCAAGAGGCACTCTGGCTGTACTTCTAAGACAGACTTGTTTATTCTTCTGGAATTCCAAGGTATGTTCAATATTATTCACCAACATAATAATTCAGTTAAATCAATTCTTCTTCGGTCTTCCTTATTCACTGTTCAGCTTTCACACCCTTATGAAGTAACTGAAAATATCCTAGCTTGTGTCAGGTGCACCTCAGTCCTCAAAGTAACATCTTTGCTTTACAACACTTTAAAGAGGTCTTTTGCAGATTTTCCCAATGCAATACATCAGTTGATTCCTTGACTGCTGCTTCCATGGTCATTGATTGTGGATCCAATTAAAATGAAATTCTTGACAGCTTCAATCTTTTCTCCATTTATTATGATGTTGCTTATTGGTCCAGTTGTGAGGATTTTTGTTTTCTTTATGTTGAGGTGTAACCCATACTGAAGATTGTAGTATTTGATCTTCATCAGTGTTTCAAGTCCTCTTCACTTTCAGCAAGGGAGGTTGTGTCTTTTGCATATCGCAGCTTGTTAATGAGCCTTCTTCCAATCCTGATGCCACGTTCTTTTCCATAGAGTCCAGCATCTCAGATTATTTGCTCAGCATACAGTTTGAAGAAGTCTGATGAAAGGATACAACCCTGATGCACACCTTTCCTGATTTTAAACCACACAGTGTTCCCTTGTTCTGTTTGAACAGCTGCCTCCTGGACTACGTGCAGTTTCAAAAAAAAAAAAAAATTGCCATCAATTCGGACCCATAGCAACCCTAGAGGACAGAGTAGTACTGCCCCATAGGGTTTCCAAGAAGCAGCTGATAGATCTGAACTGCTAACCTTTTGGTTAGCAGCCATATCACTTAACCACTGCGCCACCAGGGATCCTATACAGGTTCCATATAAAAATGTTCCGGAATTTCCACTCTTTGCAATGTTACCCATAATTTGTTATGATCCACGCACATTTGAAGGATGGTTGAACTTTTAATAAACAAGGCAAATGACTAAACACAAAGCTACATGCCCATTTCTGCTGGTGGGGAAAGCTACACCTATATAACCAATGTGATACTTTTCTACAGCACTCCTTAGGAGAGAGAAGAATGGAATATTTGTGGAGCACATATGATTCAGCAAGCAGAAGCATTATCACAAGAATCCCATGAAATATTTTTATGAGCATTTTTACTAACGTGGAATCTGAGGCTCAAGAGGTTTGATAATTTACTCAACAGGTGGTAGGCTTCATTCCAAAAGATTTCAAGTGATTCTTTTGTCTTAAAGCCCTGTTCTTCTCATTCTGTAATATAGCCATGTTAATTTCAGGATGTCATATGTGGATGAAAATATTTTAATATGTAGTAATTGTGATTACTATTACTTAGTGCATACCATGTACTGGGAACTGTGTGAAATGTTTGTTATGAATTGTCTTATTTTATCTCCACCCAATATTTAGCTCTGTCTGTATTGATCCAATTTGGCAGTTAAGGACATTGAAGCAAAAAGTTAAACAGGTTGCTTGAGTTCAGGTTAAGAGTCAGTTAAGAAGTAGTGGAATGATTCAAACCAAGCCAATGGGGTACGTGCATATACCGTTCTTCCAGAAAAATCCCACACTGGGTCTATTAATGTAGAAAGGGCAAGGTGGGGTGCCTGTTATGCCTTTTCTTTCTTGCAGATTCCAAGTTCCAGGGACCTCCTTCTCATCTGCCTGTGGCCAGTGAGAGCCTCGTGCCACACAGTAAGGGCAGATCAGAGGCAGGAGACTTCCTACCATCGTTATCTGAGGGGACGCACCTCTGCCCGGACTATCCCCTCCAGGACCTTCACCTGTGACCCTCCCTTAAACCACGTTCCTGTCCTGGACCTCGGACTCGGCTCGGAGGACATGCTTTATTGCTTTATTTGTTTCTAATCTAGACAGAGGACCCTGCCTGGCCTTCTGTGATGGTTTTGTCCAGCTGGGCATTTCTGTTTTCGCCGTGGCTGCTTATTTTTAGTGCTTTATCTTTGCCTTTTTATTGAGTAATTTTTTTTAGCTTATTTTACCTTGTTTGTTTTGCTTCTCTTTTATCTATAACTTTTTCATGGGGAATAAGAAGTGACAGTTGGAGATTTAAAGAAGGTCCCTGGCCAGCACAGGGAAGGCTAGATGTCATCTCCTTTTTACTGTTTGTTCAGCAGAAGCGCTTCGTTTACACACTATCAAGTTCCTCAAAGCCCCACTGGCAAGACTGTCCACTAAAGGAATTCCAGAAATTTCACAGCAAATGTGTGCGGCAAGTACCTATGTCACCCCTTGAAGCCAATTTCTCTGATCATCTGAGATTAACCGAAAAAGGCTTAATTCAACTTCAAAAACCTAGGTTGAAAAGCCCTACCCAGTGTGCACTCTCCATACCTGTCCAGCCCCTCCCTTCATGTATCTTGCACACAGGCCTTCTACTGCAGCCAGCACATTCTCTACTCTTGGAGCTTTTCCTGAAAAAGCTCCCTCTCCAGCTTTGCCCACACTAGTTTTTGGGTGGTGATATTTTCCATTTTCATCTCTGCTTATCTATCCTAAGGACCACCTTCAGTCACACTTCCTCTATAGGGCCACTTAGGCTCCCTACTCCTATACCAGGCACTGGACATGCCGTCCATTTGGAATTAACAACTTTTTTTTTTTTTTTTAGCTTGTATAACCACTGGATTACCAGGGCTCCCTATATAAGCTACCCCAGTAGTTGGGCTGGGGTAGCTTGTACAGGGAGCCCTGGTAATTAAGTGGTTAAGAGCTCGGCTGCTACCCAAGTGGTCGGCAGTTTGAATCCACCAGCCACTCTTTGGAAACCCTATGGAGCAGTTCTACTCTGTCCTATAGAGTCACTATGAGTCCGAATTGACTGAACAGTAATGGATTTTTTGTTTTTTTAGCTTGGATTGAAAGACCCATCACTAGAAAAGGACATCGTGTTTGGTAAAGTGGAGGATCAGTGAAATCAAGGGAAACCCGCAATGACATGGATTGGTTCCATAGCCACAACAATGGATTCAAACATACCAATAATCGTGAAGAAGGCACAGTACCAGGCGACATTTCCTTGTGTGAGACATAAGGTCGCCGTGAGTCAAAACTAAATTAATGACAGCTGGGAGCAAAGCTTGTATTGTAATTTATGATTCTATATATGTTCTTATGACTTTCAAAAATCTATGATTAATAATGCTTATGTCCGAACAAAGATTTCAATGGGCTTATTCAAAATGATCATCTGTACAATAAGGGAAGTAGAGCTGGGTAATCAAGGCCATGAAGAGGAAGAAAAAGCATATGCAGTAACCGGGAGGCACATTACCAACCACAAGGGAGGATCAACTATAGTTCAGTCCTGTGCACCAAGACAAAACATGAAACGAGTTTCCCCAAACTGATCTTCAGAAAGAAGCCATATATGGAGGGCCCATGCCCAATACTCTTTGCAGATTGTCAGACAGTTCAATCAATGTATATTCTATGGCCCTTTAACCAATGCCTGCTACCGTTAATGACAGGGACTTTCGGGCAGTTGCTGGTTCTGGTTGAAATGCCTAGACATATATATGCCCTTCTCTGTTCCAAGGATGACTGGAAATTCTCAAATCTCCACGTAAACATGTAGTTCTGACTATTTCCTTTTGCGTTGTTCTAAACCACGGCCAAACATTGGTGCATTGGTTCACTTTCTAAACAGCACCAGTTTCGCTAAGTTCCTGTTTAAATTTGGGGGTGTTCCCTGAGGTGGAGGTAAGTGGGCAAAGGCCCCAAGTGTGTGATTACATGGGAGTTGGCATGTGGGGGGGAGGGGTATGCAGAGCAGATGCCTCACCTGCAAGTACTGGCTCTCCTGTGCATACCAGAGGCCACAGGGAGCAAAAGTCAGGGGTCTGTGCTTCAGGAGTCCTAACTGGGACATTACAAAAAGCTACTTGGATTGGAGAGAGATTCAACCCAGGCAACTGGGTCAGATGTTTCTTGTCATGCAGAGAGTGAAAGACGAGCTGGTAGAAAACTGAAGACTTAGGGGCCTTCTGGAGCACACCACCAAGGCCTTGGCAGGAAGGGGAAGACCTCTCCCTCTGTGTTTAAAGACAGTGGGGAAGGCTGGAGAGGAGAGGACTTGTGTGGTAGCATGTGCAGAGATGTCTGGGGACAAAGGAGGTGAGGGTCAGCTGGGAGAGGCCAAAGGACCATTTAGATCAAGAGAGGGCTGTGTTGGAAGGTGGAAGGGGGAGTTGGGGGGAATTCATTTCTAATTCCATCTCTTTCCTGGGGACTAGGAAGTGACGCCAAGTGCTCCAGGTGAGCAGATGGAGCTGGATTCACCGGACTAGAAGAGGCAGACAGACCGGCCTACCCGAGGGCCGGAAGCAGCTGCCTAGGGTGGATCATTGAAGGATTGTTATCTGGCTAGAATGAAACAGACTTCGGAGCTCATAACTTTGTGAGGGGGTTAGTCAGCACCATAACTGAGTCTTTTTCAGTCTTAGAAAGCTATAACTTCAAACTGTGTACAGTCGAGCTGAAGTTACCAAGGAGGGGGGCTGGAATAGGAAGGAAGAAAAGGCCCGTGTTCTCTGCCACTCCAGCTGAACTTTAGGACCCAAGGAGTCGTTTCTTCATATTTCTTATTTGAAAATAGAGCCTTGATTAGCAGGTGATGACGCGGGACTCCCCGGTGGCCTCAGGTCGAAGACGGGCTTTAGGCTTATGCTTTGGTGCCACCAGCCAGCTCGGTACCTGCTGTTCCCAGGGTGGAACCTCAGAGGAAGGGGAGAGCCCTGACAGAGAGGTGCTGGGACCAGGGGGTCCTTCTGCCCTCCGGCTTCCGCTCGGCCCCACGCTACTGCGCTACTAAGCTGGGGCCAGGGCTACTCAGAGTCCTTTTCCGTTTACTTCCTTTTCCACTCCAGCCCATGTCAAAGGCGAGAGTGTGCGCAAACACAAACATGCCCACCCAACAGACAACACCCCCCAGCGAGCCCCTCTCCTGCCCTCGCATGACGGAGCGATAACTGGCTTCCTAATCAAAGAGACACACGAAACGAATTTATTAATAAAAGCCCATCACAAAGATTGGAAATGAGCGATTAGCAAAATACACCCCATTTTACTTATAGGCAGACCCCCCTCATGGAGAGGCATCTGTGAGGGCAGGGATTCCCGAGCAGGGCTGGGATGGGAGCATCTGGAAACTGTTTGCGACGCGGATTCGGAGTCAAGTTGCACACAGATACCGCCTCCAGCCAGAGGCTTGCTCTGCGGAGGGAAATGTGTGCTTGTTTACAGTGCTCCTTCCCTGCGCTTGTTATCTGCTTTATTTCTTCCCGGTTCCGCCGCTCCCCCTGCCATCCATGTGCAATTATGTCTGAGCAGCTCCGCCAGCTGTGGGGCTTGTTAACCGTGCCCACCCCACAAGCTGTCAGGGAGCCGGCGAGGAGGAGGCCTGCTCTGCACAGACACCTCTGCGTCCCCCTCTGGCGTGGGGGGTTTGGTGTGTCCGAGCGTTAGGGCCCTCGGCTGAGACTGCCCCAGGCCAGCAGGAAAGAAACTCGGACATTAAAAGTAAGCACAGTTTGAATTTTTGTATGCAACATTAAGTTGAGCTGTAAGCTTTCACCTAAAGCATAATAATAAAAAAAAGTACACACATGGACATTCATACATATACCCTCCTTTCGCACACACACATACATTCATATATACACCCCCGTGCACACATACATATTCATATGTGACCCTCATGCATGCACCTACACACACTCATATATATTCTCAATGCACACACACACACACGCATTCATATACACTCCCATGCACACACACACACATTCATATATATATACCTCCATGCACACATACACTTTTACATATAACCCCATGCACACTCACACATTCATATGTGCACACACACATCACATCCATATATGCACCTGCATGTGTACACACATTCATATGTACATTCCTGTGTCCACCATACATAGTCACACATTCATGCACACACTCCATGCACACACATGCATACATACATTCACACATACACTCCTACACAGACACATACATACATACATTCATACACACACTGCTATGCAGACACATAGCCATATATAGGCTCCATGCATACACACACATACTATCTCTCCCTCTCTCACTCACCCACACGTCCAAACAGGCTGACCAGTGTTGCTTTTCTCAGGACTGCTTCATCTGTTTATCAATCAAAACACTTGAAGAAATGCATTTCTTGGTCTCCAATTTCAACATTTGGAAAACATTTTCTGGGGGCCTTTTTATGGACATCGCCCATTCACGATTTTTTACAATATGATTGGTAGCAAGGGTCTTCACTTCCCCCACAAACTGTTCAAACATCTTTATGATATGTGATAACTGTGTTACCTTCTGTGACTTGGTGTTACGAGTTCTTGTCTTTGCTGTTCCCAAAAGGAAGGATAATCACAAGTTTGGTTTTATTTTTTAATCCATCTAGCAAACAATAAGGGAGCCGACTTGACAGGAAGTCAACTCCATGAAGTCAGCTGCAGAGGCCAAGTCCGGAGCAGGCTGCCACATTTTGTGCCAGGGAAGGGGCTACTCACCTTCCACCTTCCTGCTGTGGAGACTGACTTAGCAAAACTAACCACAAAAAAAACCACAGTGACGGAAAAATGCAAGGTGAAGGGCAGCCTGGCTTGTAAAAAAGGAAACTGACTTCAGCTCCTCAAGGGCTCTTTCTGAATACATTTGCTCATGGGGGTGCTGCTTCCCAACGCTGCCTTTCCACTTGGGAGCAGCTCAACCAGTTAGGCAACACCCGACAATAGGCTGGGTGGGCAGCTGGACTCCAGAAAGTATGCTTTTTTTTTTTAAGGAAAAGACCTTAGGAATTTTAGTGTGAAAACCCACTTCTGCCTGCAGAATTATAGCATTTCAGCTGTGGAGTATTGTTTTGGTTAGCTGCTGTCTAGTTGGCCCCCGACTCATGGTGACCCTGTGCACAGCAGGATTAGACTATTGTCATCCACAGGGTTTTCACTGGCTGATTTTTGGAAGTAGATTGCCAGGCCCTTCTTTCTAGTCTGCTTTAGTCTGGAAGCTCTGCTGAAACCTGTTCAACATCATTGCAACGCGAAAGCCTCCACTGACATATGGGTGGTGGCTGTGCACGAGATGGGTTGGCCCGGAATTGATCCTGGGTCTCCTGCATAGAAGGAGGCAAGAAATCCCTGAAATTATCATTTTCATTTGATATAACCAATAGGATAAAGTAAAATCAAAAAGAACAAGACAGAAGCAAAACCTACCACAAAAATATAGGTAAGAGAAGGGTCACAATAAAAATAAGAGATAATACTCAGGGTTATTTCCATAACTCAGTCCTTACCAAAACTACACCGCTTAGTCATCGGGGCTTTCTTAACTCGTGTAGCTGGCAGTGCGAACCGTTAAGTGCTCAGCTGCTAACAGAAAGGATGGAGATTTGAGTTCACCCAAAGTTGCCTTGCAAGAAGGTCCTGACAAAAATCAGTCATTGAAAATCCAAAGGAGCACAGTTCTACTCTGACACACATGGTGTCTCCATAAGTCGAAGTCAACTCAACAGTAACGGTAACTGATTTTCTTATTGTAAAAGATTCCATCACCAGGAGCCTTTGTTAATGTTGCAAATTCCCTGGCCCTACCTCTGGAGTTTCTGGCCTGGTAGTTCTGTGCTTCGATGCCCAGAAGTCATCCTATTGAGAAACACTGCAGATGATTTGAGGGAGTTCATCCACAGGCCACACTTGAAGTGGCACCACCTTACATCGAACATCTCTCTTTGGTTGTTGATATGTTCCAGCTTTTAATACTTCTCTAGGATCCTATTTCCTCAAAGCAGATGACACACACACCTATTTATCTACCTGTGAACTCTCTCACTTTACATAAACCCACGGAAAATACCTTCAACTCTTGCTTGTTGTAAAGTCTCTGGGAACTCAGCCTGGTGGAGACAGGTCTGGCTGTTACATGTGATGAGGGGTCATCAATAAGCTTTGTCTGTAGAAGGCTTGAGAGCAAGTATTTTAGGCTACACAGTCTCCATTGTGACTACTTGACTCTCTCGTCATGGTGCAAAGCAGACACATTTATATAAACAGTATATAAACAAATGACTGGTAAAAAAAAAAAAAAAAGTAGTGTCCCAATAAAACTTTATTTGTAAGAACAGGTGGCAGGCCAGATGTGGCCTTCAGGCTATAGTTGGCCAACTGCTCATGTAAAGGGGAGATTTTTTTCTCTGGGCACTGAGCAACTGGTATGGAAATCATGAAGACCTTTTCATTTTAGATATTAAAATTATGCTTTCTGAAAACTAGAAAATTGAATATTTGTATAGCAGCATTTTTTACTCTCACAATTTCATCCACTCAGTATTTCATTATGCTAGTTATAAGGCCTAGAGAAGGTAGGGAAACATCAAAGTAATTTTAGAAATAAATATAGATTTTATACAAACCTTATTATGTGTAACAAATATTTTGTCAGAATTTGGATATTTATCCTTTCTTATTTTAGTTGCAAATACTGAAAACAAATGCTGTAAATATATAAACCTCATATTTTTCTGTAAAAATAAATGACCATATTTGTTTATAGAACCTCCTGCTAATGTATACAATTTCTTCTTTTTTTTTCTTTTTTTCCTTTCATCTCCCCCTCCCCCCCCCCGCCTCCAGTCCCATCTTTCTCCTACAGGCAGATCTGCCTCTAAAATACCTGGACACCAGAAAGGTTTAGGGGTAACTGTACTCAGCATTCACAGAAGCCTGAATTAGAAGACATCACGATTCATGGGAAATCAGGAAGAATACTCAAAAGGTCTTGCCTCAGTAATGAGAAATAGTAAGGCCCAGTTCTGACTCATGGCAACCCTATGTACAACAGAACGAAACATTGCTGGGTCCTGAGCCATCCTTACAATTTTTATGCTTGAGCTCATTGCTACAGCCACTGTGTCAATCCACCTCATCAAGGGTCTTCCTCTTTTCCGCTGACCCTGTACTCTGCCAAGCATGACGTCCTTCTCCAGGGACTGATCCCTCCTGACAACATGTCCAAAATATGCAAGACACAGTCTCACCATCCCTGCTTCTAAGGAGCATTCTGGTTGTACTTCTTCTAAGACAGATTTGTTCATTCTTTTGGCAGTCCATGGTATATTCAATATTCTTCGCCAACACCACAATTCAAAGGCATCAATTCTTCAGTCTTCCTTATTCATTGTCCAGTTTCCACATGCATATGATGCTATTTAAAATACCATGGCTTGGATCAGGTGCACCTTAATCTTCAAGATGACATCTTTGCTCTTCAGCACTGTACGGAGGTCTTTTGCAGCAGATTTACCTAATGCAATGTATCTTTTGATTACTTGACTGCTGCTTCCATGGCTGTTGATTGTGGATCCAAATAAAATGAAATCCTTGATAACTTCAATCTTTTCTCGATTTATCATGATGGTGCTCACTGGTCCAATTGTGAGGATTTTTGTTTTCTTTATGTTGAAGTGTAATCCATACTGAAGGCTGTGGTCTTTGATCTTCATTAGTAAATGCTTCAAGTCCTCTTCACTTTCAGCAAGCCAGGTTGTGTCATCTGCATAATGCAGGTCGTTAATAAGTCTTCCTCCAATCCTGATACCCCGTTCTTCTTCATATAGTCCAGCTTCTCATATTATTTGCTCAGGATTCAGATTGAATAGGTATGGTGAAAGAATACAACCCTGATGCACACCTTTCCTGACTTTAAATCAATCAGTATCCCCTTGTTCTGTCTGAATAACTGCCTCTTGAGCTATGTAAAGGTTCCTCATGAGCACAATTAAGTGTTTTGTAATCCCCATTCTTCACATGTATCTGTCAGTTTGTTGTACTGTGGTGGCTTCCGTGTTGCTGTGATGCTGGAAGCTATGCCACTGGTATTCAGATACCAGCAGGGCCACCCATGAAGGACAGGTTTCAGCTGAGCTTCCAGGCTAAGACAGGCTAGGAAGAAGGACCTGGCAGTCTACTTCTGAAAAGCATTAGCCAGTGAAAACCTTATGAATAGCAGCTTTAAAAGCTAGACCCACAAAAATCAAAGTGTCTCCAAGTAACCTACCTGTTTTCAAGAAAAAACAGTCAAGAATATTTATAGGAATACATGCAAGCACATCCACTCACACAGTACAGCACCCAACAGGTAAAATTCACAATGTCTACCATCCAATCAAAAATTACCAGGCACGCAAAAAGTGAGAAAGCACAACCTGTAATGATGAAAAATGGTTCACTGAAACCAATCCATAACTGACACAGATGTTAGAATTAACAAGCAAGGACACTGAAAGAGTTATTGCAACTGTATTCTATATGTTTAGAAAGTTAAGCAGAAATATGAATTATAAAAACAAAAATCCAAAGGAGACTTCTAAATATAAAGACCACAATTTCCTACATGGAAAAATACACTTAATGGGAAAAATGGTAAATTACACATTACAATAAATCAGCTTAGTGTACTTGAAGACATAACAATAGAAACTATTTAAAATGAAACAGAGGAAAATGAATTAAAAAAAAATGAACAGTGCATAAGTGAGCTGTGGGACAACGTCAAGTAGCCTAACATATATGTAATTGAAGTCTCCAGTGGAGAAGAAATAAGTGGGAAAGGAAAAACAAATTTGAAGAAATATAGGACAAAAATTACTACATTGGATGAAAACAATAAGATTGTAAACACAATTAATTGAATTTCTATTTATAAGCAACGTTGATTATACCAAGTTTTGTAGAGGATATGGGTAAACTCTTGTACATTGCTGGTGAGAATGTAAAATGGTACAACCACTTTGACACATGGTACTATAGTTTCTTAAAAAATTGAACATATATCTACTATATGATTCATCCATTGTACTACTAAGTATTTATTCAGAGAATAGAAACCATATGTCTATACAAAGACTTAAATATTAATACTCATAACAGCTTTATTTGAATAGTCAAAAATTGGAAACAACCCAAAAGTCCTTCAACAGATGAATTGATAAAACAAATTGGGGTCTATGCACACAATCTAATACCACCTGACTATAAAAAAAGTTTCTGACAACATGGATGGATCATGAAATATTTATGCTGAGAGAAAGAAGACAGACAAAAACAGAAAAGACTATGTATCCTAAGATTCCAATTACTTAAAGTACTGAAAATGCAAACTAGCCTGTAATGACAAAAGAGACATCAGTGGTCAGCTAGGAAAGGGGACAATGAAAGTGGAGAAGGGGGACAGGGAACATAGATAAAAGGGGCATATACAATCTTGGGTGGGGGGATGGATAAGTTCATGGTTTTTGTTGAAGAGTTGATTTCACAAGTGTATACAGTCATCACTCAGTATCCAAGGGGGATTGATTCTAGGACCCCCCACAGATATCAAAATCCATGGATGCTCAAGTTCCTTATATAAAACGGCATAGTATTTCTATATAATCTACCCATATTCTCCCATATACTTTAAATCATTTCCAGATTACTTATAATACCTAACACAATGTAAATGCTATGTAAATAGTTGTTATACTATATTGCTTAGGGAATAATGACAAGAAAAGAAGCCTGTACATGTTCAGTATAGACACAATTGTCATAAGCCTAACTACATAGTACATGTCAGACAGGAGGAGAACGATGCTCAAACTCCGAGTGCTGGAGAGAGATTGAGGATCTGTGAAATAGCAGCAGGTTACAGCAAGGTATCCCTACACATCATTTTTTCTTTTTGGGGGAAATATTCTCCACCTGCTGTTGGTTGAATCTGCAGATGTGGAACCACAGATATGGAGGGCCGACTGTACATAGATCAAAACTTATCACACAGTGTACCTTAAATACATGTAGTATGTCAATAAAAATGTTTTAAAAATAAATACAGAGAAAGTTTTGTACTGTTTAGTGCCATTTATACAATCTTTAAGATTAATGCTTACTCTTCACTATTTTAGCCCTTCCATGGAGTGATTTACATTCATGACAATGGTACAGGACAGGCCTCAAGATAAAAACTCAAATCCAGTTGAGACTTAGTCCTATACTTTGAGCATTCTAAGAAGTGCTTCATTATCAGACGAATGACCAGAGTTTTTAAGCAACACTGAGAATATTATTAATTTTTGGTTCATTACAAATAATCCTTGTTTTATGCTCCAAGTGAGTCCCCTCTGATACCCCAGAAATGCTCTACAGTAAACCAAAGGTGATAAAGAACTGACACACCATGTGGTGAAACATGTGTGCTTTTATTGATGTGTTGCAGTCCTTGGTGACTCACTTCTTGGGGGCTCAACCTCAGGGCCCATTTGATTAATTTATAGCTTCACCTGAATACACTTTCTCTCTTGAGAAAGTCACACAACAGTATGATGATGTTAAAAAGAAAAAAAAAAAAAGATGATGTTAAAGATCCCATAAAACAGGAAAACGTTCATTACATTTTTCTATTTCCATTTTCACTGCTGAAGGTCAAAGACTACAGCTCGGTAAGAATTATACTTGAATGTGAAGAAAACAAGAATCCTTGCAACTGGGGCTGGTAAACAACATCATGATAAACGGAAAGAAATAATTGAAGTTGCAAGGGTTTCCTACTATTTGAATCAACAATCAACGTCCGTGGAAGCAGCAGTCAAGAAATCGAATGATTCTTTAAAAAGCTAGTAATAGAACTACCATACTATCCAACGATCCCACTCCTTGGAATATCTACTAGAAAAATAAGAGCCCTCACACGAGCAGATATATGCACACCTGTGTTCATTGCCTCACTGTTTACAATAGCAAAAGATCGAAGCAACCAAGGTGCCCACAAAGGGTGAATGGATAAATATATTATGGCATATTCACATAATGGAATACAACAATTAAGAACAATGATGAATCCATGGAACATCTCATAACACGGAGGAATCTGAAAGGCATTATGCTGAGTGAATCAGTCAGTAGCGGAAGGACAAATATCGTAGGAGACCACTATTATGAGAACTCAAGAAAAAGTTTAAACACAGAAGAAAATATTCTTTGATGGTTATGAGGGTGGGGAGGGAGGGAGGGGGTATTCACTAATTAGATAGTAGACAAGAACTATTTTAGGTGAAGAGAAAGACAACACACAATACAGGGGAGGTCAGCACAACTGCACTAAACCAACATCAAAGAAGTCTACTGAATACAGCCAAGTGCTTCAAAGGCCAGAGTAGCAGGGATGGGGGTTTGGGGGCCATGGTTTCAGGGGGCATCTAGGTCAACTGGCATAGCAAAATGTATTAAGAAACCATTCTGTATCCCACTTTGAAGAGTGGCATCTGGGGTCTTCAATGCCAGCAAGTGGCCATCTAAGATGCATCAATTGGTTTCAAGCTACCTGGAGTAAAGAAGAATGAAGAACACCAAAGACACAAGGTAAGTATGAGCCCAAGGGACAGAAAGGGCCACATAAACCAGAGACTACATACTACATCAGCCTGAGACCAGAAGAACTGGATGCTGCCTGGCCACTACCTATGACTGCCCTGACAGGGAACACAACAGAGAATCCCTGAGGGAGCAGGAGAACAGTGGGATACAGACCTCAAATTCTCATAAAAGACCAGACTTAATGGTCTTATTGAGACTAGAGGGACCCCAGAGATCATGGTCCCCAGACTTTCTGTTAGCGCAAGACTGGAACCTTTCCTGAAGCCAACTCCAGACAGGGATTGGACTGGACTATAAGACAGAAAATGATACTGGCGAGGAGTGAGCTTCCTGGCTCAAGAATACACTTGAGACTATGTGGAGGGGAGATGAGAAGGCAGAAGGGGACAGGAGCTGATTGAATGGACACGGGGAATACAGGGTGGAGAGGAGGAGTGTGCTGTCTCATTACGGGGAGAACAGCTAGGAGTGCATAGCAAGGTGTGTATAAGTTTTTGTATGAGAGACTGCTTTGATTTGTAAACCTTCACTTAAAGCACAATAAATAAAAAATAAACAAAAAAGGCAAAAAAAAAAAAAAGGAAGAAAGAAACTGAGTGACATACTGCATTGGAAAAATCTACTGCAAAAGACCTCTTTAAAGTTTTATGAAACAAAGACGTCACTTGGATGACTGAGGTGCATATGACCTAATCCACGGTCTTTTCAATTGTTTTATATGCATGTGAAAGCCAAACAATGAAAAAGGAAGACAGAAGAAGAACGGATGCATTTGAGTTGTGGTGTTGGTGAAGGCTTTTGCATAAACCCTGGACTGCCAGTAGAACAAGAATATTTGTCGTAGAAGAAATACAACTAGAAAGTTCCTTAGAAGTGAAGATGGTGAGACTTTGACGTGCTTACTTTGGACACAACATCAGGTAATATCAATTACTAGAAAAGGACATCAGAGTTGGTAAAGCAGAGAGTCAGCAAAAATGAGAGAAGCCTTTCATGAGATGGATTGACACAGTAGCTGCATCAATGGACTCAAGCACGCCAATGGTCACGAAGATGGTGCAGGTCTAGGCAATGTTTTGTTCTGCTAAACGTAAGGTCACTATTAGTTGGAGTCAACTGGACAGCGACTAATAACAACAAGAAGATGTTCGAGAAAAAGTTTTTAGGAAAATACTAACCTCAGAATTCCAGAATTTATAGAGAAGACTTTTTATTGCCCCACTTTTGGTCGTCAAGTTACTTAACCTGTTGTTGCTGAACAAAAATAAAGACTTTGATTTATTATTTTATTACTACATTGAGGAACACATTTGGATTTGATGGTTAGATATTTACATTCATATCTTCTGGGTTCAGAGTCCAAAGCTGAGTCCTGCAAGGAACAGCAGAACCATGAAAAGTCAATGTTCTCGTCTTCAAGGGGCTTGAAATATAGTGGACTGATGACATTCAGTACTCAGGCAAACTCTTGAATATTTGACCTTTAGATTCAGTCAGATACTTTTTGCCAAGAAGAAAAAGTTATTGATCAAAAGGCTATAGTGCAATTAAGATTTAATTAGCCCCACTATCCATTGCAACAGAAAATAGGACTTGGTTCGTTATACATACTTCTCTGCTTTTCCTTCTTTATTTTCAACTTAAGATTGTGTCTATCCACATGATATTACATGTTTAATACAACAATATGACACACTAGGAACTGGTGCCAAGTCATCCTTGTCTTTTAACATAGCCTGTGTGCACAGTCTTGAGTTTATAGCTTTGAAAACCATTTTGCTCCTAGCTATGCAATCTCCAAGACACATGAGACCCAGATCAGAAAAGTGCCTGCTACATGACACCACATTAGTATATTATTGCATAAGTAATGACTCTTTGACTGGAGTATAAAAAAGATTGATAATTTACAAAGAAAGTCAATCAATAAATAAACTGTCCCTAACCAGCAAGAGAGCTGGCAGAATGACATTCCATTATCCTGTCAGGCATATTGCAATCAAAAGCGTGAAACCTCAAAGGGCAGGACAGCCCAGCCCGCCTCGTTGGCGGTGCCTCGCTGCTCGGCACTGCAGCTCCCTGCCTGCCCAACGTCTTCGTCTTCACCCAAACCCAGAGGCCCGCGTGTGCCTGCTTGCTGATACATATTTGTGTGTCATTTCAATCCATACCGCAGAGTGACTGGGGTCTGCTGGGCGGGACGGCTTCCCATGGTGACAGCACCATGTCAGTGTATTCTGACAGCTGATCCCTGGCAGACAGCGCTGTCAGGGAGGCAGAGACTTCCACATGTACAAGTGAAATTAACTTCTGTTAGTCTGACATTTTCCACAATCAATACTCACAGGGTCCTTGTCTCTAGGATCAAAATTCATAAATCAAAAGCAGAAAGCATGAAATAAGGTATTTGATAAATCCATTAACTCAAGTGGTAGCGTAGTTCTGCCATGCTGGTTAAAGTACACTCGTGTGAGCAAAAGCCACTAGATTTGTTAAAGGGAAGAAGGGCTGGGAGATCATGCTTTTGTTGCATGCCTTCTTGAAACCACTGCATTTAACAAGATGGTGTTTTTGTTTCAAAGGAGCAGTTTATCCTGTATTCTGTCTCCAGGTTCCTGACTGGTTGGAGAAAAAGAGAGATGTGGGGCTTGGATTCGGGAGGCATCAATCTAACCAATATTGATTTTGCTGGGTACAAGTTGCCCCCTGGGGAATTAACTTAGTCTTCATAGATAGAGGAGCGATGGATTGTGTGTGCATGTGAGCCCATACCTCTATTGTTGTTGTTGTTATTAGGTGCCTTTAAGTCAATTCCGACTCATAGCGACTCCATGTGACAGAGTAGAGCTGCCCCATAGGGTTTTCCTGGCTGTAATCTTTATGGGAGCACACTGCCAGGTCTTTCTCCTGCAGAGTCGTGGGTTCAAACTGCAAACCTTTCAGTTAGGAGCCGAGAGCTTAATCATTGCACTAGCAGCGTTCCCTATATAGATAATAGATACAGATAGATAATAGATACACAAGTAAAGATACAGATATAAAATATAGGTGGAAATATACAGATATAGATATGGATCCACCACTCATCTATCAGTTCGGTGTTCCTCTGATTGGATCCTAAAAGTTGATCTTGTTTCTTCAAAAAATATTTATTCAGTTCTTACTCTGTGACCTCTTCAAGGCTCTGGGTCTATCACGGAGACCAAGACTTCCTGGAATTTTCATTCAGGGAACCTCATAGGAACTGTTTCAGGATTTTGCGCGCTCTGTCTCCGTTTGTGGTCATTGGGCAAGATGGAGGGGTCAAGGAAGTTTGATGGGGCTTAGTAGGGATAGGGGATAAATGTGGTAAAAGTACAAGGAAAGGAAAGCTTGAGGCAGAAATAACAGAGCTTAAATTTCAGAGATGCAAAAGGGTTCTACAAACAGGATTTCAAGATTCAGGCAAGTGTGGGCATTGAGAATACAGCAGGAAGAGGCTCACCCAAGAACCCCATGGGTGGTATTCACTTATGGGTGATATTCCCTGGTCTACACTCCAGTATGATCAGTGCCCCTCAGAGGGAGAATGTGCAACAGGGTGGCCTTTAGATATGAGGGCCTTCAAAATGAGTATAATAAGGGGCATAAAAGCAATTGACTTTAATATCCCTCAGTAAAACTCAAAGGGATAACCTGATACTTAATGAAAAAGGTATGTCTTTGAGTACATATGGGATAATCAGGCTCTTCAAGCTTTATTTCCTTCATAGAAGAGTGTTTCATATGCACACTTTATGAAGTCAAACATCTTCCACAAGGACCTGTGTGGCCTTTTCAGGCTTGTTATAACCATGTCACCATGAAAGCACTTTTATACCCTGACAGGTGTAGGTTGTACAGCCTGCCCACCAAAGCTTCTCTTACGAAGCAAGCCATCCGAAAATGGGGCTCCAATGCCATTACTAAACAAATAATCACTTTATGCACATCAAAACTAATGGTATTTTTGCCCAATCAGGCTATTGGAAGAGCTGTCCTTTTTTTTACAACATGAAAAATACACAGGTCCCTTGATTTAATCCCGTTGCCTCCCTAATTTAAAAAGTTTAGGAATAATTCAAGTTCTAAACAATTTTCAAGTGTCTTTTCCTTCCCCAGTAGGCATAATGAGAGATATAATGCCACTTAAATAAGATGGCATTTGGCATACTTTAAATAGATCAAATTTATATTTATATTTAAATAGAGAATATGAACTGCATTTATATTTTATAGATGTATTTATTAATTATACATTAAATTAAAATATATATAAAATGGTATTTTATATTTAAATATGTAATGATAGAAAATATGTAATGACTTAAATATGTAATGATATGTAATTTTATCAAAGATAAAATTAGTATTTAAATAAACTCACCAAATATGTCCATATAATTACACCAGCACATTCCCTATATATTATAGGTAAGCATAAATGAAATAGATTCAGTACCACGTAGCAAAGGTCTATGAAGTGAAGTATTTATTTTTATAATAAAGAAGGAGAGCTACCTATTCTTATTCCATATGCCAAGAGTATGTCTGTAACTGAATTCCTTGCAGGCAGTTTATCTGCTTTTCTTTAGCTCTGAGGATATGACAGTACCTTTATATCTCTTTGTGTTACATATTCCCTATCTATCAATCTGAACAAATGGTTTGATACTTTCTGCTTCTAATTACAAAGACAGCCCATAATTGAAGTGGTTTTTTCATATGGATCCTCTGTCGTCTCAAGTGTCAATACTTGCGACTTTCTCTGAGAGCCTGGATATACTCTCATAGGTGCCCTTGAGAGATGGTTTGCTGTTATTTAAATTCAATAAAGTTTTCCTACTCCCCTTCTATTCTGTTTGTTTGCTGTTTTCTTGCCATCTAGCATGTCCAGTTCCTTTTGAGTTTGTTTGAGAAGAAAAAATCCATTAAAGAATAGATTTAATTGGGTCACTTGCATTTTTTTTTTTCCCCAAAACTCAAGGAAAACTTACCTTATAGTACCTCATGCTGTTGCTTTTAGCGGCTGTCAAGTCAGTGCCCAACATATGGCGATCCCATGCACAGTGGATGAAACCCTGCCAATGAGGTGCTTTGGCTGGGAATCAAACCAGGGTTTCTCTCATGGAAGGCAAAAATCCTACCACTGGACCACCAATGCCTTCTCAGCTTGATAAGCACTGTCTTTCTAGCCATGGGGAGGAAGGACAGGGAAGGAGGAAGTAGCAAGTGTCTTCATCTTGAGCATCTTCTGTAGCTGAGGAAGCTATGGGGCTGAGCCAGGTCTCAATCCTGACCCTTGCCCTGCTCTCTCTGGTAAACCTCCAATCTCTCAACAAACTCCAGCTCAAGTCTCCCCTACAGGTATCACCAGCCCTGTCTTCAGCCATGCGGTGGAGCGCAACATACATTCTATTGAGCAGGCACTGTTACGGTACAGAAATAATTTTGTGTGTGTCTTGATTGTCTTTTGGAAAGTGGTTTTCTTACTCTTTTTTTTTTTCTCTTCAAGAATTAGCATAATACTTGAAAATTGAAATTGTTGCATAAATGAACAAAAGGGAAGTGGGAATATATGAAAATGTACAATTAAAAAAAACAAAGTCCTAAGCATTTTTGCCTTGAAAACTATCCTCATATCACAGGTCCGAGCTACAAAAGAAACTAAGGAATCCCTAATATAGCCAATGAGGTACGGCCAATGGAATGCTAAGACGATGTGAATAAGTGCCATGTTTTACTCTTTACACAAATTATTGGTAAGACTGAAAATTATAAGAAATTAATAAGGATTCAGAGATTCAGAAAAATTGATGTGGAAACTGCTACGCAGTTTTGAATTTAACTTCAAGGAATATGTTACTAAGGTAATATATAATACTGCAAATAATTTTTAAAGGTTGATGGGAAATTAAAAATACCTCCTTTAGAACAAGCCAAAACAATCAAAATGCATGAAATTATTATTATATAAGAGAATACTGTCTTATAACCTGATTTTATGCTTTATGTTTTAAGATTTGTTAAGCAATTTCTTGTCTCATTAGGCACTCAGTTTAACTGCCTTGACTGGAAAATATCTCTCTTAAAACTCTTCAGATTCCTCCCTCTTTATGTCATTGGAATTAGTCTCTGTATTGGGAGCAACTTTTTTTTTTTTTTTTTAAATACCAAACCAAAGTAAAAAGGAAATTTACAGACTGCATAATAAATGGTTTTCTTTTTCCACTCTTTTTGAAGCTATAAACCAAACCAAAACCAAACCAGTTGCCCTTGAGTCGATTCCCACTCATAGTGACCCTACAGGACAAAGTATAAATGCCTCACAGGGTTTCCAAGGAGCAGTTGGATAGATTCAAACCTCTGACCTTCTGGTTAGCAGCCAAAATCTCAACCACCACGCCACCAGGGCTCCTTTCGGAGTATTAAGAAAAAAAAGTTGCTGTTGAGGCGATTCCAACTTATACCGACCCTATAGGACAGAGTAGAACTGCCCCTAGATTTTTCAAGGAGCACCTGGTGGATTCGAACTGCTGACCTTTTGGTTAGCAGCTATAGCAGTTAACCCCTACGCCACCAGGGTTTCCTTTTATACTGTAAGAGCAGGTAACTCTAAGCTGTTGTTATTTGTGTCCAGCAACGACTATGTGATTTTTTCCCTCAAATAAAAGTGATTCCTTTTTTATACACTAGTTATGAAGACTCGTGGTTGATTGCATTTACTGGCATGTAGCACTGTTAAAAACAGACTCCAATGACGGCTTACTATAGAGTGTGGCATGAGGTAGCATGAGAGTAACAACTGCTTAATAGTAAACACGTGAAATCCAGAAAGTGGAAACACAAGGAATTTTAATCCACAGGAAATGCCCACTGATGTCGGCAATTCCCATCATCATCTCATTCCATTCTCATCAGAATGATGGGGATTCTCCTGTTATTTCCGTTTTAGAGATGGTTACTTAGACAAAAAGTGATGGAACCAAGATTAAAATCCACACTCATCTGACAGTTCAAGCTTTACATTATATCAAACTACATGAACTTGAATATGGTTTCTTCACCAGGGTCAGAAAAAATTAGGGAAACCCTCCATGAGTTGGGTTGACACAAAGGCCCAGCAATCAACTCAAAACATACCAAAAATCATGAAGACTGCACAGGACTGAGCAATGTTTTGTTCTGTTATACATAAGGTTGCCATGAGTTGGATCTGAATTGAGAGAAACCAACAACAACAACACTATGGGCATGCTTATCATTTCTTCATCAAGAACAAAAGACAATGGACTTAATAATTTATGGCATATCCCAACCCCTTTCCTGGTCACAAGGGAATCAATATGAGATGAGACCTCAAATTATTTCCACTTCAAGAGTTCAGCACATGAGGGAGAAGCATTAGAACCATATTGAACTTATGTGCCCCTCATCATTACATAGAAAACAATGTCACTTTCTGAAAGACGGATATTGGCAGGATACAGATTTTAGTCAATGTTCTCTAAAGATTTCACAGCAATACTGCATTTACAGTTTGGATGGTGCTGTTAGAACAGAAAGAGAATCATAAACAAGGAGACGCTTATTTTTCATATCATATGTGTAAATGGACAGGATATAAGAACAATAGTATCATGGAGGTATAGACTTATAAATGGTGGCAGCTTAGAGATCCTTTTGCCCAAGCACCTCCCTAAATTTGAATTCTGGCACAAAGAAGGCCCTCTGATCAGAGCTTAGCAGGAAAGATGGAGGATGACCCCAGGCTTTCCAACTTCAAGCCCAGAGTTCTCAGCTCCACACCTCTCTGTCTCTCTCTGTTACAGACATAATGCAAAACTCACTGGAAACAACAACTTGGCCCCCATAACCTCACAAACTAACATAATCACGATATAGCTATAAATAGATCCCTAGTGGCGCAGTGGTTAAGAGTTTGAATCTATCAGCCTCTCCCTGGAAACCCTATAGGGCAGTTCTACTCTGTCCCATAGTCTTGCTATGAGTCAGAATCGACTTGACAGTAATGTGGTTTTTTGTTTGTTTGGTTTTGGTTTTGTGTAGCTACAAATATTTGAGTAAAACTTCCATATCTTGAGAAATATTTTTTTTTAATTTAAAACTGCATATTTGTTCCTTTGAGCACATCTAATAAATCTAATACATATGCTGTGAAAACAAAAATTAATTGATTCTAATGAATTTATTTTTTAATGAATGTCTTTGGGTCCACACACCACAAACGGAAGTACAACTCTTTGTTAGCAGCACTCAGAAGTAGTATTTTAAGTGCTGCTTTAGGTTTTTCTACTAGTTGCAACAATGCTTTTGGTAGATATAGTTACCAAAACTCTTGTTGCCGTCGAGTCGATTCCAACTATAGCAACCCTGTAGGACAGAGTAGAACTGCCCCATAGAGATTCCAAGGAGTGCCTGGTGGATTTGAACTGCCAGCCTTTAGGTTAGCAACCATAGCACTTAACCACTACGCCACCAGGGTTTCCAGATATAGTTAATGCCATAAAATATACAATATGCATTTTATGCATGTAATTCTCAATTTTTTTTCCTCAGAAAGTATTTTTCACATACATACTTATTCTTCATCATAATATTATTGCTTTTGTTTTTCCAATTATATCATGGAGGGAAATAAATGTCAGAGTCTTCTACGTGTCCATCTAGTTCCATGGCCTCTAGGTTTGAGTATGGGTGGTGTGGTATGTTTCAGAGTGACAAACATATGGACCTTGTCTTTCCATTCCTTGTCAGCTAACCTCTGCTGGCATAGCTGGGAAAGATACTAGTCATTGATGGTGGCACTTTTTTCACCTCCTGCGACTTCAGACTTCAGACTCTCTCTTGACACCATCCCCAGGAGCAGCTGCCATCAGACCAGCCAGAACCTGAGAACTCTCCACTTAACAGGTGTTTGTTGGGACCCATTTGCCATGCTGTGAAATAAAAAGTTTGAATTCTAAAGCCAAAGAGATGTGGCTACTAAAGACCTGTGCTTAGTGATGTGACTTGAACAAGTAGGCGTGAAGGGCAAGGGCTTCTGGGCTTAAGACAGGTGTGGGTGTCACCTCTACAGGGGTGACTGACTCTGGAAATCAACAGAGTCCAGAGGTTACAGGACAGGGTGAAAGGATCTGAGACCAGCAGGTGTCCACGGCCTGCGGCTCTGCATGGAGGTTCTCTTTGTGGCCTCTAACCCTCTAAGCATGTCAGGGAGAGATTACAGAAGAGGGGCTAAGGAAGCAGGTGTTCATGGCCTGCCCGCTCTGTGGGGCATGCTGTCTCCATGGTCTCCACCATCTGGTCATTAGCAGATATCTTGTAAAGAGTGCATCACACACCAGCCTCATGTCCTGTTTTCTTCATCTTTAGGGTGATTATTCTCCTCTAGCAATGGTCCACATGAAGCTGATAGGTATAAAAGTGAATGTCCGGTGCATAGAAGGACAGTGCTCTGAACCTCTTCAGGGCCCAACACACTCAGGCAGTGTTACAGCTTCTTCTAAATGGCAAGCTGCTCCTCAGATGGTCCTCAAGCACCGACTCCCTCTCTGGGTTCTCCTGGTGCACATCTCGTGGGTGTGACATGTCTGCCTTTGCCTAGCCCATATTTAAGGGAGTATGACATGCAGCCTGCTGTACTGGGGACTGCAGGACCATCAGTGTGCTGAGGGAATTTTGTTCTCCACTATTCTCCCATCAGATACCCACATTGAAGCACTGCAGCTCACCTAGTTCAATCCAGAAGGGACAGATGATGTTGGCAAGACAAAAGCAATCGACGGAGCATTCCAGAGGGGTCTCTGCTCCCTTGGCTTTAGAGATTGTTACTTTGGCCTTTCCTGGGATGTCCATTTGCTCCTTAGAGGTTCAAGTGGTGATGGTACAGGGTCTTCACACCACGCTGCACTCCATATATTGTTGTTAGCTGCCATCAGGTTGCCCCCCGACTCATGGCAACCCTGTGCAGAATAGAACAAAATTGCGCCTGGTCCTGCGCCACACTCATGAAGCTTCACTAAAACCCGTTCGTCATCACAGCAACAGGCAAGCCTCCACTATCAGACAGATGGTAGCTGCGTATGAGGAGCACTGGCTGGAAATCAAACTAAGGTCTCCCACATGGAAGGTGAGAATTC
Source organism: Elephas maximus indicus (assembly GCF_024166365.1). NCBI lineage: Eukaryota > Metazoa > Chordata > Mammalia > Proboscidea > Elephantidae > Elephas > Elephas maximus. The sequence continues at coordinate 85,158,722 of NC_064829.1, read as the reverse complement.
TACTCCTGAACCTCCACTGTCCCCATTCCTCATATATACATCTCTCTACAGCACACACAGGAAACCCTGGTGGCGTAGTGGTTAAGAGCTATAGCTGCTAACCAAAGGATCAGCAGTTTGAATCTGCCGGGCACTCCTTGGAAACTCTATGGGGCACTTCTACTCTGCCCTTTAGGGTCACTATGAGTCAGAATTGACTTGATGGCAATGGGTTTGGTTTTGGTTTTATAGCACACACAAGGAACCCTGGTGGCATAACAGTTAAGCACTCAGTTGCTAACCCAAAGTTGGCAGTTTAAACCAACTACTCCATGAGAGAAAAGACCTGGTGATCTGCTTCCATTAAGATTATTGCTTAGGAAAACCTATGGGGCAGTTCTACCCTATCATACAGGGTCACTATGAGTTGAAATCAATTCAATGGCACACAATAACAACAACATACACATACATGAACACACAACATTTACTATATTAGGAGTCCCTGGATTGTGCTGTTAACCAAAGGGTTGGTGGTTCAAACCCACCCAGAGGCATTTTGGAAGAAGGGCTTGACAATCTGTTTTCTGAAATATCACTCACTGAAAACTCTATGGAGCAGTTCTACTTTGACACATGGGGTGGCCATGAGTCAGAATCCACTCGAAAGCAGCCAACGTCAACAACATGTTTGATCATGGCAAACTGGTGGAAGTCACAATTTCAAAGATAACAAAGTGCCGAACTTGGTTCCAAGAAAATTTGAGAGACACAATAACAAGCAATTTAGAAAAAAAGAGAAAAAAATGTAGATGAATCATTCACGTTTTCTGAACACTCTAAATCATGTATAACTGTGCACGAAGATGCAATCGCATCCCTGACCAGACAAAACAAATGCTTATTTGAGAAGAGATACTTAAGAAACTGCTTCAATAATGAGATGCCTTGTTCTATACAGTAGAAACCTAACTCACAGCTGTTGAGCAAAGGAACTGAAACTCATCAGTTATCAGCCTCCATCATCTGGGTATTTTACATAAATGTTTGGCCTCAAATACCAGGATAATTTTGTTCCTTTTCTATATCTCTCTGTAAATATGCAATTGACCTTCAGGGGGGCTTAATAACTATAGTTCTTAGGTCTTTGTTCCGTAATTAAAACAGCCCTTGGAAGAGACTGATTGAAAGGTATATTATTTGTAGTTTACAGATGTAGAAACAGAGCTACCTGTGCAGGTACATGATGGTAGGTAGCATCACACCAAAAGCAAATGCATGTTGGCTGTGAACAAACCCTTGCATAAGATATTGAAGGTCAGTTCTTATGACCCAGTCTACACTCAACAGGAGCTTAGACATTCTGACACAGCGTGTTAGTGCATTTCCTAACTTGGAAACTCAACTTTAGTTGATCTTCCACTTAGATGGGAAATTGTAGTTTGTACCTTTCACGGGTTGATGGAAGTTCTCATTTCTTTCACAATAGGCTTAGATAGGTGGGGTGGGGCTGATCAGGTCAAATGGAACATTTGTTTCCTATGCAATCGGGAAACGCTGTGTAAACATCCTTAGTATAGGAACTGGTTCCAAGTTTTGTCTGAAAACTTGGATTTTTTTTTTCTTCTTTTGAACAGAATAAATGTAGTATGCCAGCACCTTTTTGGAATATACATGAGCAAATCTTAGACAAAGGAAAAAGATAGTGACTGAGAGTTCTGATGCCGGTTTATTTCCCTTGGGTGGGGTGGGGGGGATTAAAATCGTAATATTTTTACAGATGTGCTGACATTTTTACAAGCAAAGCTTCATAACTGTCAGTGAATCAACCAAGTTCCCTTCAATTCTATTATCGATTCTTGATTTTACGACATAGGTAAATAGAGAAGGATTTGGTAAAATTAAATAACGAAAACACTGTTGAGTACAAATTAGAAGGCTTTGTGTAACTTCATCTGGTGTTGAAATGACAAAGCCCCCCTTTTGAATTCAACCCGTGGATTCCAGACTAAGATGGCAACCGACATGACATGTCTTCACCAAACTCCTGGTGTAGCTGAACCATCACTTTATGAAAAACAAAGGGGTGAAGAGTGGTGATGTTCTGGACTTACCATTTGTTTTTCTCGGAATTTCTTACACACAGGCACATTTCTTTAAAAGCCCATTTAGATGATGAATAAGAATGAGAAACTTTTAAAAATTCAGTTAAGCTGCTTACAGACCTAAACTTTATTTGGACATCTGAAGAATGTGTGTACTTTTCTCTCTACCAGAGCCTGCAAAAGTTCTGTTTTAGAAGATTTTAGCAGACGAGGCAGGGACAATCTTCCTCTGCTTAGGCATTTATACCTTAAATATTTCCTTTTTGTTTGTTTTCTGGGATATTTTCAATCAAGTATGTCGTCTGGGTCTGCCTTTGACACAATGGGAGCTATGCCTGGGAGGGCCAAGGAAATACTTCTCAATCTTGGTATGTAAATTAATTGCTAAATCACAATGCAATTTCTATGGAATTGCATTTGAATGCAAAATTAATAATGAATGAATTAATCAAGATTAATTTTATTATAATGAATACCAAAGGATCTAATGATGATTGGTTGCTCATTCTGGAGAGCTGCCTTATAAATATTCACAGTTTGGGTGTCTTTCTTGACTAGTACCGTACATTTGAGGGCATCTAAATTTTAGATAGCTCTACACGACATGTGGCAGAGGTTTGTGCAGAAACTTCTCATTTAGGGATTAATTTCCTTGCTAGACTTTCCATCCCTGGAGGGGGTCCCAGCTAATGAATTGTTGAGAAAATATATGAATTTTATATTTGGAAAATAAAGGCCCAAATGTAAGGGAGGCCTATTTTCTGTGATATTTCTCTCTTTCAATTAGCTCAACATATTTAAAAAAATTAATGCAAAATGAAACAAGGTAACAGTTTTGAAAATGGTGAGACATTCCTTCAATCTGAGTTAGTGAGATTATGTTTTGGTTATATTCTAAGTCATCGCTTAAATTTGACCCATTCTGGTCTAAAAATTCTATATAACATCCACACAAAAAACATAAGAGTGCAATGTTCTCTAAAAGTATAAGTGTTTATATTTCCTGAATTAAAAAATAAGCATATTGATAAATTAAAAATAGCATTGGGATTGAGGTTTTTTTTTTTTTTTTTTTTGGTGGAGTGTTAGTTTTTGAGCCAACAGCAATAGCAATTTATTTGTAACCTTACATTCACCTCAGGCCATATGCCCTATCCTCAGTGGAGTCTATTTTCATTTCTCTGTCCTCTCCTATTCTGTCCGTCTCCAACTGCAATATGGACCTGCCACTCATGGAGAGCACTTTTAGTGTGGTCACCAAAGACTCCTGCTAACAGTCAGAACCAGAAGGTACCTGTTAGTGCTGTATTTTCATTCAATTCTAATACATTTGCTACTATTGGATCTTCCCTATGCCTTGAAACAGTCCTTTTTTCTTGGTTTCTGTTATGGACTGAATTATATTGAAGTCCTAATACCTGACCTTGTTTGGAAACATGTTCTTTGCAGATGATACCAGTTAACAAGAGGTCACACTGGAGAAGGGTGGGCCTGCATCCAATTTAAGAGGTGTCCTATAAAGAGAAGAGGCTCAGACACATAGAGGAAGGATGCCATGTGAGGAGGGAGGCAGAGATGGAGGGACACTGCAGCTGCAAGCCAAGGACACCTGGGGCCCCCGGAAGCTGGAGAGACAAGGAAAAATCTTCCGTTAGAGCCTTTGGAGAGAGTATGGCCCTGATGACACCCTGAATTAGGATTTCTGGATTCAGAACTGTGACAATGTATTTCTGTTCTTTTGAGGCACCCAAGTTGTGGTATTTTGTTAAAACAGCCTCAAGAAACTAATAGTTTTTTTTTTTTTTTTTCCGTTTTCTTCTCCTTTTCCATCTTCTCATTCACAATTCTGTTCGTGGTCTCTTATTGTTTGCCAGCTCCTTAGCCAGCTCCTTAAATGACATTTTTCGATTCTATTACCTTTCCTTTTTTTTCATTCTTCACGCTCTTCTAGGATTATTTCATCTACTAACATGACTTTAACTACAATCTCTTTGCTGATGATGCCCAAATATCTTCTGTCCAGCCCTGATTGGTCCTGGCTCATTATGTCCTACTGGATGATATAAAACAATATCCTTAACTTCAGCCTCTCCTACTGCCATCCCTATCACCCAGCCCCTACCTGTTCTTGCATGTGTATCTCTGGTCCCCAGTGGCCCCATCCTACTCCATAGTGGCAGGGATATTGATGAGGCTATGAGGAAAGCCATGCCAGTGTCACAGAGGCCCTGAAGAAACCCTGTACTCCTGAAGCCCAAGAACTAGGTTCTAAAGGTTATGTTATGAAGTGTTTCTAAACCCTTTAAGAAAGACAGATCTTATTCTGGGTGTCTTTCATAGACTGTCTGTTCTATCACAAGTCAACTTGCATGAGAGACCAGCTAGCATTCATAATGTTTCCCTAGCTATTTGTGTTTTTATCAAGCATTAACTTGAGTTATTTGGACCTAAGTTTTTATAAGATTTAGCAATTTGATGCTTTTAAAAAGCATTTATTAATTTTCATATTTTAAATGATGCCACTATTGGCTTTTTTTTTTTTTTTTTTGGAATTATACTACTATTTTGGAACATGTGAAAACCCTGGTGCTTGCAAAATAATAGTTAATAATCTTTGACTGCCACGTATTTTTGTGGACGATATATATAATTATCTCCAATCCGCACAAAGAGTCAACTTTTTAATTCTAGTTAGAGAGATGCATTCGTGGAACTAAGAAAGGTTAACCTTGCCCAAGTTTACACTGGTGAACAACCTAGACCCCAACTGCTCTGTCATATTCTAAATTTTGTGTTTTTCCCACTATGCCCCCTGCCTTCCATGGAGATTCGATGAATAAGGAAAATCAGCTTTTACCTTAAACAGCATCAACTTTCTCTGACTGCATGATTTTGAATCACAAAAGTGTGCCTCCCCAAATGACCCCCTGCTCAAGGAGGTTAAGCAAAATTTTGATTAGCAAGATTCAGACTTTAGTAGGTCTCTGACCAACCTAGCAGTAGATTGCAAGTTTTCAGATATTAAAAAAAAAAAAAAAAAAAACTCTTTGCTACATACAGAGTCTATTCTGACTCACAGTGACCCTATAAGACAGCATAGAACTGCCCCATAGGGTTTCCAAGGAGCGGCTGGTGAATTCAAACTGCCGACCTCTTTGTTGGTAGCCAAGCTCTTAACCACTACACCACCAGGGCTCTTTTCAGACATTAGGATTATTTCCTAGCTTTCTTTTCACACTTCTTTTTTTCTTTTTTTAGCAAATATTAACACATTTCATTTTACATTTTCCTTTTTCAGGGAAGAAAACCACTTGATAAAGAAGATCTCATATTTTGTGCCTAACATAGTTTGAAAAGATAATTCTAAGCAAAATCATTATAGAGCACTGCTGAATGAAGTAGTCTATTTGATAAGCAAGTAATTTTTTTTCATTGAGAAGGAAAAAAGACCATGGAATCTGGAGATTAGCATCAGTGATGGTAAGCAAAAGAGAAAATTGCAGACAGGGCAGATGGCATGGGGTGGTTCTGGAGTCTGGGTCAAATACATGTTCTTTTTCCCTCTGAAGTGTGTTGGTTGGTTTAAATTTTTAACAAGGTTGTTCAGTCATAATTCCCTACCTAAACCATAGACACTCAACACCTCTACCATCCCTGCCCCATGTCACTTACATTTCCTGAAAACTAAGGGCTAGAAGTTTTGTGGCTCAAGTTCGGCAGGCATCATCCTTACATTTTATTTCTACAGGTAACAACTAATTCTCCCTGGGTTCTTTAGAACTAACATTAAAAGCAAATTAAATTCGTATTAGAAACACAATGTAAGAGCCTGGCTGGGCACACTTTTGTGGAATTCCTCCTACTCATTAAGATGAGATTTAAAGTTCAGTAATGGGACTTGTCACCCTCAGAAATAACCTACTTTGCCACATTCTTTATTACAATCTGAAAATACTTTCCTAGTAATGCAAGGAGAGGAGAAAGTGAACTAGTATTTGCTGAGTACATACTCCAGAGATGAGCCCTGCGTTAAAACACACACATCCACCACATTAGGCTACTTTGCTATCATCATGTTATGGCCGAGGAATAGAAGGCCCCACATGGGGAAGAATGTGCCCAGTGCTGCATAACTAGCAGAAAAGGGCTTGACCCCTACTCTGATTCCAAAATCCATATTTTCACCACATGCTATTTCCCAAAGATATGTAGATAAGAGAGGGTTCATTTTCCAAGTGAATAACCGATGACATTCATACAATGGAAAAGGAAATGTCCTCCTCCATGGTGACAAAGCACTGTGCTGTAGGGGACACAAAGTCTCAGCTGTAGAAGCTTCTGAATATGGGAAAAGCGTGATAAATGTGTTTTAAAACAGCATTTTAGTTATATTTTCCAGTAATATGTCAATGTTTTGTCAACCTCCAGCTACCTTCTAAGGTTAAATATTTCTAAATTTAAGTAGAAGGAGGGGGTCCAATTGTTAATCAATTGTCAATCTGAAAAATTACAGTAAATATCAGAGTGTTCACATGTTTTAAAAAGATGGAGCAAAGAGTGTACTTTTTTTTTCAGACTAATAGACCCATTGTTTTAAATTTAGAGGTACTCTCTTTAGAGGTCAAAGAAAAACATATTGAGAATATAACTTGGAAATGTCATTAGCATGCTACTTAAAATTAAGCTTATCAAATGTCTCACAATGGTAAAGTGGTTAAAAGCTCAGGCTGCTAAGCAAAATGTCAGCAGTTCAAATCCACCAGCCACTCTTTGGAAACCCTATAGGGCAGTTCTCTGTCCTACAGGGTCACTCTGAGTCCAAATCGACTCCATGGCACACAACAACAGAAAACAACATAGTTAGCTCTTAAGGGTGGTACAGTGGTTAAGCGCAAGTCTTCTAACGAATGGAGAGGTAGGCAGTTCCAAATCCCTCAGCCAAGGTGGGCAGTTCGAACCCCTCAGCCGCTTTGCGGGAGAAGGATGTGGCAGTCTGCTTCCATAAAGATTTACAGCCTTGGAAACCCTATGGGGGCAGTTCTACTCTGTCCTACAGGGTCGCTATGAGTCAGAAATGATTTGACGGCAGTAGGTTTGGTTTGGTTTGGGTTTGGATAGTTAGCTCTTACACTAAGGTACTCACAGTCTAGGTGGTAAAGTAAAATGAAAGCCACCGCACACAATATGTGGCAGCATGTAATGAGTGGTTTATGAATTTTATTTCTGAATATTTACCTACATTGACCTCTAACGCAAGGGATTTTGCTACTGCCCTTAACAATAAACTGATTCACGTTTTAAAACACAATTAAACGCTCTTACTACAGCACCACCAGTGTAAAACAAAATGAAACTAATAATCCAATTGCTCAACATGCTGCTTGCAACTGCTGTGCAGGTTTTTAGATAATACCGAGAGTCCCCAACCTGCCTCACCTTACAGATGAATATATTTTTAAAGTCTAAAATCATGGAAAGGGCTGTACTGAGTGAACTCTAATGCAGTGTTGGGACATAAAGCACTTGGGGTCAAACCCAGGACTCCAAGGGCTAGCCTTGCCCATCACAGTTGCAGGACTAGGGGCAAAATTACACGTGGCAGCCAATTTGCCATATATCTACATATTACGACAAAGCTGTAAGTCAAGCTCACACCTAAGAAATAAAGTACATTCTATAGTCCTACATTGGCAAATATACCTGGAAGGCCAGGTCAAAATTCAGAAATTTCTGATCCTCAGTGTCTGTCAGTTTGTCGTACTGTGGGGGCTTGCATGTTGCTCTGATGCTGGAAGTGATGTCACCAGTGTGCTGATACCAGCACAGTCAAACCTGTCCAAGGAGGACAGGTTTCAGGTGAGGTTCCAGACTAAGACAGACTAGGAAGAAGGACCGGGCAGTCTACTTCTGAAAAGAATTAGCCAGTGAAAATCTTATGAATAGCAGCAGAACATTGTCTGATATATTGCGGGAAGATGAGCCTCTGAGGTGGGAAGGCACAAAAAGAGGCCTCGGGAAGAACTGTCTCTTCAAAGTAGAGTAGGCCTTGATGACGTGGATGGAGTAAAGCTTTTGAGACCTTCACTTGCTGATGTGGCACAACTCAAAATGAGAAGAAATAGCTGCAAACATCCATTAATAATCGGAACCTGGAATGTATGAATCTAGGAAAATTGGAAATAGACAAAAGCGAAATGGAATGCATAAATATCAATACCCTAGGCATTAGTGAGCCAAAATGGACTGGTACTGGCCATTTTGAATCAGGCAGTAATAGTCTACTATGTTGGGAACGACAACTCGAGGAGGAATGGTGTTGCATTCATCGTCAAAAAGAACATTTCAAGGTCTATCCCGAAGTACAACGCTGTCAGTGATAGGATAATATCCATATGCCTACAAGGAAGACCAGTTAATATGACTATTATTCAAATTTACTCAACAACCCCTAAGGCCAAAGAAGAAGAAACTGAAGATTATTATTAGGTCCTACAGTCTGAAATTGATCGAACATGCAATCAGGATGCATTGATAATTACTGGTGATTGGAATGTGAAAGTTGGGAACAAAGAAGGATCGGTAGTTGGAAAATATGACCTTGGTGATAGAAACAATGCTGGAGATCTAATGATAGAATTTTGCAAGACCAACGACTTCTTCATTGCAAATACCTTTTTTCACCAACATAGATGGCAACTATACACATGGACCTCACCAGATGGAATACACAGGAATCAAACTGACTACATCTGTGGAAAGAGATGATGAAAAAGCTCAATATCATCAGTCAGAACAAGGCCAGGGGCTGACTGTGGAACAGACCATCAATCGCTCATATGCACGTTCAAGCTGAAACTGAAGAAAATCAGAGCAAGTCCACGAGAGCCAAAATATGACCTTGAGTATATCCCACCTGAAATTAGAGACCACCTCAAGAATAGATTGGATACACTGAACACTAATGACCAAAGACTAGATGAGTTATGGAATGATATCAAGGACATCATATATGAAGAAAGCAAGAGATCATTTAAAAGACAAGAAAGAAAGAAAAGACCAAGATGAATGTCAAAAGAGGCTCTAAAACTTGCTCTTGAATGTCGAGCAGCTAAAGCAAAAGGAAGAAATGATGAGATAAAAGAAATGAACAGAAGATTTCAAAGGGTGGCTCGAGAAGACAAAATCAAGTGTTATAATGTCAAGTGCAAAGAGCTGGAGATAGAAACCCTAAAAAGGAAGGACATGCTCAGCATTTCTCAAGGTGAAAGAACTGAAGAAAAAATTCAAGCCTTGAGTTGCAATAGTGAAGGATTCTACAGGGAGAATATTAAACAACACAGGAAGCATCAATAGAAAATGGAAGGAATACACGGAGTCATTACACCAGAAAAGAATTAGTTGATGTTCAACCATTTCAAGAGGTGGCATATGATGAGGAACCGATGGTGCTGAAGGAAGAAGTCCAAGCTGCGCTGAAGGCATTGGCGAAAAACAAGGCTCCAGGAATTGATGGAATATCAATTAAGATGTTTCAACAAACGGATGCAGCTCTGAAAGTGCTCACTTGTCTATGCCAAGAAATATGGAAGACAGCTACCTGCCAACTGACTGGAAGAGATCCATTTTTATGCCTATTCCCAAGAAAGGTGAGCCAACCGAATGCAGAAATTATTAAACAATATCATTAATATCATACACAAGTTAAATTTTGCTGAAGATCATTCAAAAGCACCTGCAGCAGTATATCAACAGGGAACTGCCAGAAGTTCAGGCTGGATTCAGAAGAGGACGTGGAACCAGGGATATCATTGCTGATGTCAGATGGATCCTGGCTGAAAGCAGAGAATACCAGAAGGACATTTACCTGTGTTTTATTGACTATGCAAAGGCATTCGACTGTGTGGATCATAACAAACTATGGATAAAATTCCAAAGAATGGGAATTCCAGAACACTTAATTGTGCTCATGAGGAACCTGTACATAGATCAAGAGGCACTTGTTTGGACAGAGCAAAGGGATACTGAGTGGTTTAAAGTCAGGAAATGTGTGCTTCAGTGTCGTATCTTTTCACGGTACCTATTCAACCTGTATGCTGAGAAAATAATCTGAGATGCTGGACTATATGAAGAAGAATGGGGCACCAGGATTGGATGAAGACTCATTAACAACCTGTGTTATGCAGATGACACAACCTTGCTTCTTGAAATTGAAGAAGACTTGAAGCACTTACTGATGAAGATCCAAAACCACAGCCTTCGGTATGGATTACATCTCAACACAAAGAACACAAAAATCCTCACAACTGGACCAATGAGCAACATCATGATAAATGGAGAAAAGAGTGAAGTTGTCAAGGATTTCATTTTACTTGGACCCACAATCAACAGCCATGGAAGCAGCAGTCAAGAAATCAAAAGATACATTACATTGGGCAAATCTGCTGCAAAGGACCTCTTTAAAGTGTTCAAAAGCAAAGATGTCACCTTCCAGACTAAGGTGCGCCTGACCCAAGCCATGGTATTTTCAATCGCATCCTATGCATGTGAAAGGTGGACAATGAGTAAGGAAGACTGAAGAATTGATGCCTTTGAATTGTGGTGTTGGTGAAGAATATTGAATATACCATGGACTGCCAAAAAACAAAGAAATCTGTCTTGGAAGAAGTACAACAAGAATGCTCCTTAGAAGCAAGGATGGCGAGACAAACTTTGGACATGTTGTCAGGAAGGATCAGTCCTTGGAGAAGGACAGCATGCTTAGTACTGTACAAGGTCAGTGGAAAAAAAAGAAGACCCTCAATGAGATGGAATGACACAGTGGCTGCAACAACAGGCTCAAGCATAACAACGATTTTAAGGATGATGTAGGTCCGGGCAGTGTTTTGTTCTGTTGTATGTAGGGTCGCTAGGAGTAGGAACCGACTTGACTGTACCTAACAACAACAACAGGATGCTTGGTGGGAGCTGGCCCTGGACCCTGGCTCCTGCTTGCCCCTATTTTCTTCCTACCCCATGCTGCAAGCAGCATCACAACTGGCTTCCCCCACAAGTGTGCAAACCACACGCACACCCAAGGGCCACTCGCCCTCTCCTTCCACATCTGCCAAACATTTGAGCCTAGGAGTGCACCCAGGAAGGTGTGGTTCTGTGCAGGAAGGAGGCCCCAGGAAGAAGCCTGAGCAGGCCTGGGGGTGTGTGGGTCTCCTGGATGGTGAATTCTGCATCCCAGGCGCTCGGGGGCAGGATATAAAAGACAGGGTAGTAGCCTGTGGGAACATACACCACACCCATGGTTGAAATGCAGATAGGACTGGAAGACCTGCCATTGGCCACATCATTTAGCCTCTGTCCCCTAGCCTCTCAGCAGCCTCAAGATACCCCATATTCCAGCCACACTGAGGACATGGGCACCCAAGGCTCTGTGGAGTTATAACTAAACTTTAGGATCCCACATTTGTGAATTGTTTTGTTTAACTTCCATTTCCCCCATCTTCTCCCCCACGCAAATCAAAAGTAAACCGTGTTTACATTTGAAATTAGATGTGTTTGGATTCTATAAATGCACAGAGGTTAGAGGAGCTCTCTATGGGATTCTGGGTTTGATAATATTTGTCAGATGACCTAGAACACAAACTAGATAAGGTGCTTTTCGGTTACATGCCCACTAACTTGTGTGGTTTATCCTCTTTGGATTGTGGTGGTTCAGTGGTAGAATTCTCGCCTTCCAAGTGGGAGACCAGGGTTGGATTCCCAGCTAATGCACCTCGTACACTGCCACCACCAGCTGTCCGTGGAGGTTCAAATGTTGCTATGATGCCGAACTGGTTTCAGCAGAGCTTCCAGAGTAAGATGGACTAGGGAGAAAGGCCTGGTGATCTGCTTCTGAAAATCAGTCAATGAAAACCTTATAGATCACGACAGTCTTATCTACAACTGACCATAGGAGTAGCATTTCATTCCTTTGTGCATGAGGTCACCTTGAAAGCAGCTAACATCAACAATAGTGAAGTTGTAGCTACACATGGGGAGGGCTTAGGAAAATTTCATGGTAAAATACTATTTCCAAGGTTGGCTAAAATACCTAAATAGGTGCTTCTTAAACTTCCATCTGCATGGGGATCTACTGGAGGCAGTGTTTCTGGGACCATTGCTGGGCTCCTGGAGCTGAGGGTGCCATCCTTCCCAACTGCATCTCAGGGACAGCGTGTTCATCCCTTGGGATTGGCCCAGGTGAAGTATTTTCATCCTCAAATTGGGTGTTTCCTGTCTCAGAGCCGGTCCTTAAGTATTCCCCTGCCACAATAGCCTGTGGACTTGTGGAGCTGCAGTCCAATTCATATTCTGTAGGTGGGGTGGGGCACAAACATTTACCTACCTAGCAGGTTCCCAGGTAGTTTTCTGGCAACCACACTTTGAAAACCAATGGCCTACACTGAAGTGGTAAAGTGTGGTGGGTAAAGGCCCAGAGACACCTGCAGAGGCCAGTTTTTTGTTTTTTCCTTTGGACACTTATTCATTCGTTTGTTTGCTCACTCATTTATACACAATAATAAGTACACTACTGTCAACAGTTTCTACATGTACAATTCCGTGACATCGATTATATTCTTCAAGTTGTCACCTTTCTCAACAGCCTTTTCCAAACTATTTCACCATCGTTCACACAAACTCAGTGCCTCCCCTTGCAAGCTTTTTATCTATCCTTTTGAGTTGCTATTGTCAATTTGATCACATTGTAGATAATTCTTTAAAAGTGTATAATGCTGAATGCAGACATTCATTTTTAATTAGGCTAAACTGTTATTTGGTTCAAGACAACTTCAGAGGATAGTTTTAGTTTAAGGTAGAAGAATGATCTCAGGGCAATAGTTTCAGAGGGCCATCTAGACTCAATGGCACCAGAAAGTCTAGACTCTGTGAGAATTTGTAATTCTCTTTCACATTTTCCTCCTTTTGATCAGGATTCGCCTATAGAGTCCTTGATCTGAATGTTCAGTATTGGTAGCCAAGTGCAGAGACCATCTTGGGATACTGAGGCTATAACGCCTTGTTTTAGCACATTTTGGAATTATGGGTCAGCTGCTATGCAGGGAAGAGAAGTTAGGGCGGCCATAGAAGTAACTAAGTTCACTATACCCAGAGTTCCAAGAACGGCACATGAATACCACATGGCAGGGCCACTTGGAGCATGACCGGATACAGGGAGACCCAACACATAAAAAAGAAGTAACAAGAGAGGAATGTGGGTAGCTACCCTAACTGGGACTTCAGGGCAAGGCTAAGCAGTTAGTTGTGCTGGCTTTAGGTTTACCCATTGCATTTTAATGTTTGCCTCTTGGTGGGAAAGAATGGCTTGATTTCCCAAGGAGACTATCAGATGGGACCACAAAGGAAAAGAGGGCAGTTTCCAAGGTGATTATCACAGGAGACCAAAAGGTGGTTCTTCCACTGTACCGTAAGAGACCTGAAACTAGGGCAAAGCTTAAGGGTCTACCTTAGGGTTGAGCCCTAAAGGTTTGCATTCAGCATGATTGAGCCTCAAAGAAAACTTTTTAAATTATGCATGCCTGCTCTGATTGCAGCGTTGCTCTCCAAGTATTTAAGTGAGCTTAGTGAGAATATTTCAACTTTATAGAATGGGGTAAAGTTCAGAGCTCATCTATCCAAACATCCACAATTCTGCGTGATTGGCACACTCTAGGATTCTTTCTAATGGTTGCTTTTATGACTAGGATGGTGCTGAAAGGACTTTCTTAGGCCTCTCACTCCCTTTTTTTGGCCTGGGTCCTGCAAAGTGAAGACATAAAAGCATACCTGCATCAACTCCACAGGAAGTTTGTTAACAACAGGGCTTTGAACCAGTTTGTTTTGGTTTGACCCCCCTGCTGAGAATATGCATTTCCACTCCAGATATACTAAATCAGAATCTACATTTTAACAAGATCCCTAGGCAATTCTTATGTGTACACCTACATTTTAACACGATCTTCAGGTGATTCTTATGTACACACCTATATTTTAAAAGATCTCCAGGTGATTCTTATGTATGCATATAAATCACCTGGGGATCTTGTTAAAATGTAGGTCCTGATTCAGCGTATCTGGGGTGGGAATGCAAATTCACAGCAGGGAGTTGGATTGGACTAAACCAGTTCGAAGCCCTGGTTAACAAGACCTCTCTGGATAATTCACACCTTACAAGACCTCTTTTTATGTGACAGAAAGTTTATTGAAGGAAGCAGAACTGAGAGAAAATTATCTTAAGATCTTCTGCTAAAGCAGAATAATTTATTTTTATTTCAGTAAAATTATCTCTGTTTAGCTAAATTAGGAAGAGTCCTTACTTAATCAGGTGTTTGCCTCTGAAACCAGTTAATTGTTTGATGAGTAAAAATTGAAAGCGATTCAGCCTCTGGAGAAGCAGGGCTTTGAAAAGTTTTGTTCCAAGTTGAACTCTTGATGAGAATTTGCATTTCCACCCCCTGATACATTGAATCAGAATCTACATTTTAACATGATCCCTAAGTGATTCTTATGTATACTAAATTTTGAGAACCACTGCTCTACTAGTGGGTCTCAGAACTGGTACTAACCAGCAGCATTAGTATCACCTGGAAACTTGTTAGAAATGCAAATTATCAGCAAGGGTTCACACCTGAATGAACTGGTTCAAAGCCCTGTGGAGAGGAGAGAGACAGTATATTGGAAAGAACAATTAATACATTATAAACATTTTAATGCAAAATATTGGAATGGAAATAGGAATATTTAGACCTAATATTGTTTTTAAGTATCTTCATGTTTGTTCTTCCTATTTTTTTTTGCATTTATAGTTAAAACAAAAATTAGCATCGATAGGACTAATACAGACTTATATTTTAAATACATATCAATACTATGCATAGTGGTTAAGTGCTACAGCTGCTAACCAGAAGCCTCGCAGTTCAAATCCACCAGGCGCTCCTTGGAAACTCTATGGGGCAGTTCTACTCTGTCCTATAGGGTTGCTATGGGTCCGAATTGACTCGACGGCAATGGGTTTGGTGGTTTTTATCAATACTATAGATCTAATACACCAGAACAATGTCCCAAGAAAACATAAAGCATGGTTTTTTATATTAAGTAAATAAGTAGGCCAGGAGAAACAAAAGTTCTGATTCTTCACACTAGGGACCAGCTATGAACTTGTCATAGTTAATACACAATTATTTCTATCTAAGGGTCAAATTATGTCAGGACAATCATAACAAATGGCTTAGAGACAAAGAACTCAATAAAACCTGGAGCTCTTGGAAGCTTGAGAAATTTGTTTCTACATGCCTCATTGTAGAATAATTCATTTATGCTAGATTGCAGCACAAAGAGATAAAATGGAAAAGTCTGGGGTAACGCCAAACAGATGTGATATGTAGATACATGAGCAATGAAAAATACCTTCTTCGTAGACACTGGAATCTGCTGTTCGCCCCTAATCTCTGATTATCATAACTTCAAATGTTATGAATCATTACTTATTGATTAGCTTAAGTGCACTCCATGCAGTGTGATAGCAAAGCGTGATCATATCTTCTCACCAAAAGTCATGGACGTAGAAGACTATGCAAAGAGCTATCTTTATTTTTGTGCGATTAAATGCATAAAACACTGCATGAAGCATTGTGTATATGAGGAGAAATATTACACCACTGACATGGATTTAGTTTGCTGTATAAATGACGCACATATCAAATTTATACAGGTTACAAAACCATTAGCGCTGATGGCTTTTAGGAAAACCGTTTGCTATGACTCATGCTTTGCTCATTTGTGCCATTTGGAAATTAAGTCTTCTTAATTGATGTAATGCACCAAGAGTTTCAATGGTTTTCAGCAGAAGAGACACATAATTCCACTGTCATTTGAGTACAGTATTTTAATTGATTGAGTTTTCTTGTAAGGTTGCACAGGAGTGGAAGATATAAAAAGTTATCTATAGTCTATTCAACAATAAAAATACTTGAAACTGCATTATCAATCGCACTGATACTGATGGGAAAATGTGTGTGATGCAAGGACCACTTTACTATCAACAACTGGGTTCTATTTCCAAATTATGCAAGTTTATAAGCAAAAGAAAAATAAGACAAAAATAAAAACAGCAACAACAGAAATAGGCCACTAATACTTGAAAACAGTGTACTTGTATACAGTATGACTTGATAAGGCTTGGTTGTTCATGTGGACACCCACAAGGAATTGGGTCAAGGGCACAATTCTCCTGGTTTGCTCTCTCTGCTTCTAGAAACTTTACTCTCATTTAATGAACCCTTTGCTGAACCATATAGAATTTTTACTCCAAATGGAAGCTCATTAATCACTGGCACATTGATCCCTCCCAGTATCTTCTTTCCTTGTCTTCTTTGACCCATAGGAACATGGCTAAGCTGGTTTGGTAGAAAGAAATGAGATACACGGAAATTTCAAAGGAATGATGTGAAAATACCAGGGAGCTAGATAAGTTTTGTTTTAATAATGTAAGGGATTGGGTAAAATAAATGTCATTATCGAATTTAAAAGACAATCTGAAAAAATGAGATGACAACAAAGTTGCTGATTCTTGCTGCTCTTAACCAATGATGAGAAAACAAAGACAGGGATGCCGACAAAGGCACATCTCAGGTGCAAGCTGGGCAGGGATCCTATCACAGCTGCAAGAACAGAGTTTTCTAAACCACACCCTTTTCTCAAACTATAAAAACCAGAACCAAACCCACTGCCTTCAAATCGATTCCGACTCATAGTGACCCTATAGGACAGAGTAGAACTGCACCATAGAGTTTCCAAGGAGCGCCTGGTGGATTCAAACATGCCAACCTCTTGGTTAACAGCCATAGCACTTAACCACTACAGCACCAGGGTTTCCTCTCAAACTATACCATGCATATAATAACCCAGGAATCTCCTTAAAATTCCAATGTGGGTTTAGTCAGCCTGGAGTGGGGCCTGAGAGTATGCATGTCCAACCAACCCTTGGTGAGGCTGTTGCTGGTCAGCCCAAGATAGCAATTTGAGTAGCTAGGGCCTAACTGTTTTAGAAAGGAAGGAAATCCAAGCCTACTGACAGAGTGGATATTAGCATTTAAGGATTGTTGTTGCTGTTAGTTGCCATTGAGTTGTTGTCAGCTCATGGCCACCCCATGTACAATGGAAGGAAGTCTTGCCCAGTCCTGAACCATTTTCATAATTGTTGGTATATTTGAGTTCATAGTAACTGCCACTGTGTATTTGGAGTTCCTTCCAACCTAGGGGACTCTTCTTCAGCACTATGTCAGACAATGTTCTGTTGTGACCTATAGGGTTTTCGCTGGCTAACTTTCAGAATTTAGATCACCAGACCTTTCTTCCAAGTATGTCTTAGTCTGGAAGCTCTACTGGAACCTGTCCACTATGGGTGACTCTTTTGGTATTTGAAATACCTGTGACATAGCTTCTAGCATCACAGCAACACTCATTCCTGCACAGCATTACAAACGGGCAGACAAAGTATAGAGCATTTAAAGATACATACAAATAAAAACACTTCGTAGATTAAGACTATTAACAGCAGTGTTGCCTCTGATATAACTGCAAACGTTTAAGCTTTGGTGAATTACAGTTAAATACAATCCAACTTCCACATCTTTACTAGACCCATTTGAACAGTTTTTACTTCTCTTTAGCTGACAGGCAAAATTTAAAGTCACAATGCTTTAATACTGGGGAAGGTTACCCTAACCTATATTTTTTTTTCATAAATGTGGCAATATAAGAATTTTCTTTAGTAATGAACAATTTCACAAGGTATAACTGTTAAAACAACATGTTTTAGTGTACATATTTATGGATTTAAAAGTGTATTTCTTTGTTTAAAATATTGATTCTTGGATTATATTTGGTGGTCCAATTAGGAAAGAGGCAGGCTTTATAAAACTTGGTAATTAGAAAAAACAAATAAACAAAAACAATAGCTATAATTTGGGGAGAATTTATAACATATAAGTTATCTTATGTGGTATATGACAGATTAGAAATGGTATTGATTTTTGTCGTGAAAGCTCAGGATATTTTGAAGACTAATGTATAATATCCTCCCTTTGTTGGGGGGGAAGGACCCTATCTATCTATCATCTATCTTCTATCAATCACCCATCAATGATCCATCTATCATATATCTATCTTTCATTTTAAATAATATCTGTCTTCCATCAATCACCCATGAATCATCCATCGATCCACCCATCTACCTGTCATATACCTATCCTTCATTTTAAATATGTATTCACTGAAAAGACTCAGAGTCAAAGGAAAATGCATCTGCTCTTCCAGTTGGAAATGTGTTGCTAGTATCAGAACCCGACACGGGAAACATTTACCTTGTAGATTTTTCCTTGCCCTTTCATCCCTTTTCCTCCCATGTCTTGACTTCCCATAAGCACCCTGTAGATGACATGTTTCTGTCAGACTCTCACCATCTCTGTCACTGGTACCCAGGGGCCACAGTCCTTCTCAGTCATGCTCAAAGTCGTCCTGGACAGTCTCACAGTGAAGCATGAGATCACTATAAGAGTTGTGCGCCATGCCATGGCATTTTATAATTGAGACCTCAGTTCTCCAGGCTCTATCCCAGCCCTTAGGAAGGGGAAGAAGAGTTGTGTTTAGACAGACACAGTGGTGTGAGATGTGCAGCGGACGGTGTGCAAACCCAGCCATGCAGAAAGTTATTGGTGTTCCACTCTGTGCCCCCTTGAAATTGGCACAAATCATCTGGATTTGACTTCAGGAAGGTAGTTAGGAGGAACATGAGTGGGCAAATGAGGAGGTAATGGCCACTCAGTGACTTAACCTCTGTCACAGGGCAGCCCCGGTGTCAGCCACGAATCAAATAAAGATGAATGAGCTTATCCCGGCGGGCTCTGCCTCATTGGGCCCAATTTCATTAAACAGCCAAGTGTTCATAGAGAAAGATTAACCAAGAGCCCATATAGTGAGGAGCGTAAAAACAAAACAGCTCAGCCGATAACAGACTTGAGTGTAGGGCCAGCTTAGCTGGGCTCAACATTTGTTTCTGAAATCCTATTCACAAAGGTAAAGGAACAGAATCTATTACTGGCCTAACGCTGCAGTTTAAATCAAAGCTGAGGACTGAGAAAGAGAGTCTTAGTCCCAAGACTCGACATTTTGAGCCTTCTCAAGATCAGGCTGCATTTTCTCTCATTCCTGTGTACCCGAATTTTCCCTTAAGGTTCGTAATTGTTTACATCAATAGGATTCTTATTTTTAACTCTTAGCATTGTCCTCCTCTAAAAGATGGTCTTTGGCATGTGTCAAAGGTCAACCCACTGTACGTGTATGTGCTCTATTTTGGGATAAGACCACTTCTATACATCTGTTCCCTAATCATCACAGGTATTAATTAACAGGTCAGCAGCATCAAAGACTCACAGAGATGGAGGACTTTGTCCAGGGAGCCATCACCCAACACAGTGAACCAGAGAATGCAGAGCCTCTCTGCCCAGCAGGGGGGCTTCGAGAGACCAGCTCAGAACTCTGAGCCTTTAGGTGTGGAGTTCATTAAAAAGGTGTTGGCTCTCCAATTATGTATGCACCTATCTTTGGGGAGTTAATTGGACTATCAACAGTAATTTAGGAGCTTCCATAAGCAAAATTGCTTTCAGCTTTTAACAAAAACTCCCACAGAGCTCATTGGTGGGACCAAGGAGGCCATCTCAGAAGTAAAAATGCAACCTGAAGTTGCTCATCCTTCTGGTCATCCACTTGCTCTCAGGCAGGCCTCTACATCTCTCGCCTTGACTAGATAATGCAGGTTAAACACATGCATTGTCTAGAAATATGGAATGGTCCCTGAGTGGTTCTATGCCGTTTCAAACCCATCACCTTGTTTTCAGCCTCGTAACCACACCATGCATGGCTATCGTTATTCTCGTGGTACTAATGGAAAAGGAAGACTCAGATAGATAAGAATTTTAATCAGGGTTACACAAAGACTTGAAGCAAGGTTCATCTGACCCCTGTACTTTCCACAACCACAGGGGATTGTGCTGTAGAGTGGAAAACCACTAGAGGGACCAGCCAGCCACACGAAAATGAAAGGAAAAGAATAAGTTAAGTTGTTCAACTAACTCCTCTTTCAACTCCTTGTATACATATCTTGTACATGTGCATGTGCATGTGTGTGTGTAACTAGTTGCCTGTTGGGTCGATCCGGGATCATGACAAGCCCATACGTGTCAGAGTAGAATGTAGCTCTATAGGTTTTGTTTTGTTGTTATAAATAATAAATAAGATTTGATTACTTTAATGTTTGTATTTTACTTATTAATACTAGGATTATATTGGATGTGTATATATATGTGATTTACAATATAAAATCATCATCTGATTTTAAAAAGAAGGAAATTGATCATTCCAAGTGTCTCTTCAAAGGCAGCACAGACTAAAGCCAACCCTGTAGCCCTGTCTGGGCATGAACTTGAACCGAAGTCCCAGTGTGTCCTGTTGTCCTGTGGCCTCTTGGGGGCACGTTTCCACACTATGCTCTGAGTGTCCTTAAGTAACAAAGGGAGGCTGCTGGGACCACAGCAGGGCCCAAAGGGGAGGCAGGAAGGCGGATCAGGAAGCAGCCTGTGTCTCAGTCTCTGAGGGCTGCCGTAACACAGAGACCACAAGTCGGTGGCTTTAAACAGCACGGATTTATTATTTCACAGTTTCGGAGGCTAGAGGTTCAAATCTGGGTGCTCCATAGGGTTTTTCAAGGCTACAACCTTTCAGTTAGCAGCTGAGTGCTTAACTGTGCCACCCAGGATATATATATATATATATGTTCATACTCACACACTCGAATACTTACAAGAACAAAACATTCTCCAGTAGAAAAATCAGTTAACATATGTTTTATCCAAAAGCAATCCTCATAGGTTATTGGTGACTTAAGGAATAAAAACAAAACAAAAAAATTCTTAAAGATTCTCCTTTAAAATGCCTATGTTGGCTAGTCATATTCAGTGTTTCAAAGTCAGTTGGATTCAGGGTCATTTTGATTCTATGCTCTCCTTCCCCTGCTCACTAGTCTTTCAAATCTTTGACCTAAGAGTATAAAAGATGCTGAGTGGGTAGAAACTGGTAAAAGCATCAGGACTACAGATCCTGAGAGCGATTTGAAGACAGACAGACAAAATGAGCACCGTTCGGGCTAGAACACCATCCTGAGAAGGGTCTCATTAAAGCAGCAGGTGGAGCTGTTTGGTCTGGCTTCGGAAAAGATGCCATCCTGAAGCCTCTCTACCTTGGGCAACCTCTTCCACCCCCAGGTGAGGATGTTAACTCGCTACAACATTGATCACAGCGGGTCTGTTTTCTCTTTGAACTTAGCTAATGTACTGATGATTTTTGTTTTAATTTAGGTTATCTAGTCTTTTTTTTGGGGGGGGGCGGTTAGTCTTATTTACCTTATTATAAGAAATGGAATGTCTTGAGTAACAGGTGAGATGCCCAGTTGAGCTCACTCCTGCTCCAATCCTTTATACTAATTTTGCACTTGTAGAATGCACATCTAGAAAAGTGAATGCCTACCTACACTTCCTTCCACATGAGCAGATGAATAAGAGTCAGAATGTTTTGAGATGATATATGAGTCTCTTCCGAAAGAGTCTTAGATCTAAGACTGTTGTTGCTGTGTACTGTCTAATCAATTCTGACTCACAGCCACCCGATGCAACAGAATAGAGATGCCCCCATAGGATTTCCTAGGCTTTAATCTTTACAGGAATGGATTGCGAGGTCTTTTCTCCCACAGAGACATAAATAAAATAATTAAAACATAACACTTAATATTTACCTTAGCCAGTTGTCATCAAGTCAACTCCAACTTCTGGTGATTCCATGTGTGTCAAAGTAGAACTGTGTTCCGTAGGGTTTCCAGTGGCTGATTTTTTTGAAGTAGATCCCAACCTTTTTCTCTGAGGCACGTTTGGGCAGACTCCAACCTTCAACTTTTGGGTTAGCAGCCAAGCGCTTTAACCTTTTGCAGCACCCAGGGACTCCCTTTCAGATCTCTGTGCCTTGCAATTGCTTTCCCTGGGTCTGGAATGCCTTTCCCGTTTCTCCTAAATTACGCATATCCTCCCAAGGTTTTTTTTTTTTTCTTTAACCTTCTCCTTTTGAATTGTCACTGTACTTTGTGCTTATCCAGATGAGGATACTTAGGACGATACTTCACAATTAATTCCAATCATACCTGGGCATAGCCCCACCTACAACTGTGTCATCTTTGTAGCATAAAAACAGGGCTCAGTTCACTATTTAATGAATGATGAAAGAGTGAATGATTTCTTTACTAAAACATTCATGTATTTTAAAAATCCAGCCTTAATTTACACAGAGTTTAAGCACTAGAAATGCCTTTTGGGTTATACTTGAAATATCCTCATTCCCTCTGAATTTCATTTTTAACACCCTGGAGCGACCACCATTAGAAATTCATTCCTTTCAGTTGTTCCTATTAAAATGCAAAAACCCTAAGAAGGCTAACACATTAAGTACTTATCAGTAATTAACACCTCATCATGAATTAGTTTATCAGATCCAGTTCTTTGGTGTATCAGAGCTGTTGCTGCTATGTTGAGTCACCCTGATTCATGGCAACCCCAGGCACAATGGCACAAAACACTGCCTGGTCCTGTGCCATCCCCATGATCAGTTGCAGATAGGACCATTGTGATCCATAGGGTTTTCATTGGTTGATTTTCAGAAGTCACTCACCGGACATTTCTCCTTAGTCTGTCTTAGTCTGGAGGCTCCACTGAAACCTGTTCAGCATTACAGCAAGACCCAAGCCTCCACTGACAGATGGGTGGTGGCTGCACAGGAGGTGCATTGACTGAGAATCGAACCCAGGTCTCCCATATGGAAGATGAGAATTCTGCCACTGAAACAATGCTTCTCCTCACAGCTGATAGCAGCTCCCTTTAAACCTGTGGGGCATAAACTCCTGGAGGGGGTCTATTTCTCAATGCAGTGCTTGGCCTCGTACATGTGCAATGAATGAATGAACAAATGAATGACCCATAATTAGGAAAAGAGAAAGATGCAGAGGGTATGCCTCAATCCTACGAGGGATTGATAAGGACCATGAGAAATTCTTTATATCTTGGTTGTCATTTACCAATTGCTGTCACAGGCGGCCTTATATCTGGCCTTCAGGGTGAGGGGGCCAGCAGCATGTTCCCCTTGTCACAGTCCCGGGAAGAAAGCTCCTTTCTGCTTCCCAGCCAGAATGCTCCCAGAGGTGGAGTCTTCTCCCTGGGTTCTTGCTGAGGGGAGGACAGGGCTCGGTGTGGATGAGTGTGGGGCCTGGGAGCCAGGGCCTGGGGAGGCCTGACTGCTATTTGAGTGGGTCCCACAGCCCAGTACTGCTTTTAACCGAGCAAGTGTCTGGAAGAACTGGCCTTGAGATTAACGGGCTTGATTTAACCCCAGGAAAGCAAGGGATGGTGAAAGAGAAGCAAAACAACAGATACTGAAGGTCCAAACTGAATATGGTGGAGAGACGTCTTATTCCTACTTCAAATATAACTGGCAAGGCCACTCAGGGCAGCCCTTCTGTCTTTTCTTGTTTTCGATCCCCTCATCCCAGCCTGCGTACGGTACTCTGAACAAACTCAACCCTCAGCACTGTGCATGTGATCAACACGGTAGTGCTTGGAACTCAATTATTTATTAATTTTTTTAACTTCTTGATGAATCTCAAAGTTCTGAGCAGTCATGTTAAATCTGACTTTCTCCTAGCTGCCACAAAATTTCCATCCTCATTGGTATCATCCATCCTAATAGTTTTTTAAAAATAGATGCAATATATCCATGCTTTATCTCCTGTGCCTAACCTCTCCAAAAAAAAAGGAATAAAAGTAAACAAAAAATGAAAAGGTCTATCTGTTTTGAGAGATGGAAGATTCTAGGGGAGGGCAGAGTGAGTTTGCCCCAGAGGTTCAAACACAGAAGCAGGCGCTGGTCCTGAAGGTGAACTTTCTACAACAGGGGTGGCAGGGGGCATTCAGGTTGAATCTGGAAGCTGCAAAGGAAAGAAAGAGCTGGAAGCCATGAGGGGTTCCTCCACTTGGCTCCTTAGGTGGGGTGCCAGGAACACTGCAGTAGTCAAGAAAGAGCCATAAGGAGGGGCGGGGGAGGCCGTCCATGAACCTCATGTTGGTAGGGAGGTTATAGAAAGACTCAGCACAATAATTATTTTATTTAAAAAAAAAAAAAAAGACTGCTGGGACTTGGATATGTTTATTTCTGAGTTCCGATAATATTATAAGATTATGGAAAAACTTTTTTTATGGGGTAGGGAGTGCTCTTAATATACACAGCAAACAACACCAACCTGGAATACATGGATGGATGGCTCAGAGAGCACCTAACATTGTTTGATCAGTGCAAATGCTCAGTGTGTGTATCAGCCCAGGTGCATTTTTCATCTCTGATGCATGATGACGCCATGTGCGTCAGAGTAGACCTGTGCTCCACAGGATTTTCAGTGGCTGATTTTTTGGAAGTAGCTCACTAGGCCTTCCTTCCAAGGTGCCTCTGGGTGGACTCAAACATCCATCCTTTCAGTTACAGTCAAGCACATCAACCGTTTACACCACCCAGTTCCTTCAGGGCTATCATCCAAGCCAAAGCCCAAGCCCATTGCCATCAAGTCGATTCCGACGCAGCAACCCTGCAGGACAGAGTAGAACTGCCCCGTAGAGTTTCCAAGCAGCACCTGGAGGGTTCGAACTGCCGGCCTTTTGGGTAGCAGCTGTATCACTTAACCACTGTGCCACCAGGGTTTCCAGGGCTATCATAAGCACCTCAAAAGGATCCATGATTTTTCAAGCCAGCCAGCAAACAACAGCTACACAGTGGCAATTTTCACCAAATGTGAGTTGCTTAAATAAAGGCTCTAAGTTATCCTAAGTTAAGTGGCAGGCTTTTCCTGTAAGTTATTAATACAGCTTATTGTGATTTTGGATTCATTGTGCAGCGTGTGCCTCCCCTACTGGACTTCAGCTGTTCCCAAGGCCAAAGACAGAGCCTGGGCTGATCAATGCTGTTCCCTGCCAAAGAGGCCCTTCATAAAACACATATCAAGTAAAATATGTTCTTCCCATCTCACCCGATAAAATCAGATAACTCAGACCACTACCTTTTCAGCTTTCTTTATGGGTTTTAGGAGGACCTGGGTGATGCGAACAGTTAATGCCCTCAGCTTCTAACAGAAAGGATGGAGATTAGAGTCCACTCAGACATGCCTCGGGAGAAAGGCCTGGCAATCTACTTCTAAAAGGTCATCCATTGAAAACCCTGTGGAGCACAGTTTGACTCTGACACCCATGGGGTTGCCATGACTTGGGGTTGACTTGATGGCAACTGGAACTGGTTATGGCTTTTAGGACCAAACTCTTATAGGTAGAAACCATTGATCTCCCATTAACCATCAACATGACTCTGAGTGTCTGCTGGACACAGCTGAGTGTCCACACCCTCATGTGTGCAGACATAGGGCAGGGTGAGGGCCAAAGGCAGAGAAAGTTGCTTCTCACTCTTTGCCCAGCAGTGCTCCACCTACTGCAAACAGTTCAAACCTATTCTGCACGGCTGATTAAAAACATGAAACCGAACCTCACAGAGCACATAAGTAGACAACCAAGCAGCATGTGAGCACAAGTCCCTTCAAATAAACAGGAACATCCCTAGCTGGATAGCTGCCCTCAAGACATGCTCGTGAGCCAAATTCCAGCCATCTGCTGGAATGGCACGGTGCCCTCTCTGAGGCTGCAGGAGCCCCAGGGCAGAGCTGCCAACCATGCCAGGTGAAGAGGGACAGATTCCATAACAAGGCAGACGCAGCTCCTTCAACAGCAGCTCACATTCCAGAGGCAAACACCCTAGAACAACCCATGGCCTTTTGAGTGTGGTCCATATTTAACCCATGCAAACATGGAGGCCTTTGTTTCTGTCATCCCCTACTCCTTTATACTCTCTATATCCCCTCCCACATGCTTTTCCTAAAAGGTCGATTTCCACAGTGGGTGTACATGACTTGTACAGAGTCCCACAAGCTTTTGCAGCCGGCACCGTCTGATAAACACATACAAAACCAAGTGATTTTGCTGTTTCATCAGAAGGGCCGTATTGTACCTCGCTGAGTCAGTACAGCTGTTAGAAGGACTGAAATGAAATACCGTGTCGTGTACAAGACATGGAGAAGACGTGGAAGGATATCCCTCACCACCAGGCGGCTTAGACCTTTAAACCAATGCATTTCTCTAGGGTTTAAACAGCAGTGTTGGAAAATGCCTTCAAGGAGCAGGATCGTACCTCAGCACTTTTGTCTGACACGAAGGCTGCCCGGAAGGTGTGTCGCAGCATGGGATCGGTTTGCTGTGAAACAGCATTTTGGCACTCCCCACCAGGGGTAGAATGGCTAAATACCTATACGCCGTTGTTTGTTGTTGTTAGCTGCTGTCGGTTGGTACCCGACTCAGGGCGACCCCAAGCACAATGGAACAGAACGCTGCCCAGTCCTGCACCATCCTCATGATCCATTACAGATTGGACCATTGTGACCCATAGTGTTTTCATTGGCTACTTTTCAGAAGTAGATCACCAGGCCGTCTTTCCTAGTCTACCGTAGTCTGGAAGCTCTGCTGGAACCTGTTCAGCATCACAGCAACACCCAAGCCTGCACTGACAATGAGTGGTAGCTACACATGTGGTGCATTGGCTGGGAATCAAACCTGGGTCTCCTGCATGGATGGCGAGAATTCTACCACTGAACCACCCTGCCCCCACCTACATCCACTCTGCAATGACAGGTCCCCAGCTTGGTGCACTTGTGCAATGCCAGGCCCAGGATTTGTACCAGCTTCATGTCCTGTCCGCCCAGCACAGGCTTGGGCAATGCTGCCGATGCATTTGTGGTACTGATATTGGCTTTCAGAAACCCCTCAGCCCTAAGAATAAGCATCCTATTTAGTGGCGTGGACTTCCATTCGGTATTGCCATGCGAGGATAGCAGGTAGCACTTACGGAGAGAGCATAGCAAGGGACTAGTGGCTTTGGTAAAAACCCAATGCTTAGTAAGATACTCAACATTAAAATGTGTAAGATTCCTGGGAGACACACATAAAGGCTTAGGATAAAACGTGAAGTGGGAAGGCGGAGGAAAGGACAAATGCGCACGTTTGCGTGTGTGAGTGTGCATGAGTGTGTGTGTGTGTGTGTGTGGTGCATAAACTGAGACTGCAACAAATACTGAAAGCTGAGTAGCTGTGTCAGAATGCTCTTTTTTAATCCTAAAATATGATATTAAAAAGAAATTGTAGCCAAAAAAAACTTGTTGCCCATGAGTCAAGTCCAACTCATAATTACCCTATAGGATGGAGTAGGACTGTCCCATAGGGTTTCCAAGGAATGGCTGGTGGATTCAAACTGCTGCCCTTTCGGCTAGCAGCTGTGTCTTCTCGTAGCTGTGAACCACTGGCCACCAGGGCTTCCCCCTAAGAAAATTAGAACAGTTAACGCTTATGGAAAAAAAAAGTTTTCTGTGTAATTTTGAAATTCTTGTTAAGACAATCTTAGATTTCTGAGGTACTGTCTCACAGATTTTTTATTCAATGGAAAAAAAAAAGTACCAATTCAGGGCCTACCTGCTCACAAGGTGAAGGGGAAGAATCAGAGTGGAAAAGCGACCTAATTGCTCTAATATCCCTTATGTCTTTATGTCTAAGGTACCTTTCTAATTGCTGAACAGTGTATTAGCTGTCAGGCCTTGGAACACCCCAGGCTTTCATTACACACATCGTAAAGTCATTTAACCTTGCCCACGTGGCAGAATTACAATAGTTACAAGACAAAACAAACACGTCAACAAGGATTCGAACTATTTTCGGGCCTGGAG
This sequence comes from Elephas maximus indicus, assembly GCF_024166365.1. Lineage (NCBI taxonomy): Eukaryota > Metazoa > Chordata > Mammalia > Proboscidea > Elephantidae > Elephas > Elephas maximus. Next base: position 85,130,657 of record NC_064829.1, on the reverse strand, counting down.
AGCTGGCGGATGGTTATTTTAAAGTCAGAAGAAAACAAAGAAGGTACGTGGCCTTGACGCCTCAGCCTCTTTGAAACTCAGTTTTTTCATCTGTGAAATGGAGACGGTGTTGCCGACTGTGTGTTAGTCTTGCAGAATGTATGATTCACGCATTCATTCATCCATCTGTGTGTCAGGCTGTCTTAGCACCTCTGGATTCCAGGAGTGAATAAACCCAGCTGTCACCTCCCCTCCTGGTGCTTCCCCTCTAGGGGAGGGCGGTGGACTGTGCCCTGGATACCATCACGTACGGAGTGTCTGGGGGTGCCAGGCCCTCTGAAGAAAAATGCAGCACCTGGGGGCAGAGGATGAGGAGGGCGCAAGGAGAGGAAGGCTCATTGTGGGGCCTGGCACACGGGCCATCATCCATGTCCCCGTGTTGCCAGTCTACTGTGTAGCAGGAATTATCACATGCTGAGTACAGAAGCGTGGGTATCCATGATCCCATCTAGCGGGAGAACTAGGATTAAGTAAACAGAATAGAGGGTAATTGATTTTCCCAAATAGTCACCATTCATTTACATTTTCAATCGCATCATCTGCATGTGAAAGCTGGACAATGAATAAGGAAGACCAAAGAAGAATTGCCACCTTTGAATTCTGGTATTGGCGAAGAATATTGAATATACCCTGGACTGCCAAAAGAACGAACAAACCTGTCTTAGAAGTACAACCAGAATGCTCCTTAGAAGCAAGGGATGGCGAGACTGTCTCTTACTTTGGACATGTTCAGGAGGGATTTCAGTCCCTGGAGAAGGACATCATGCTTGGTAGAGTACAAGGTCAGTGGAAAAGAGGAAGACCTTCAACGAGGTGGATTGACACGGTGGCTTCAACGATGAGCTCAAGCATAACAATGATTGTAAGGATGGGCAGTGTTTCGTTCTGTTGTGCATAGGGCCTCTATGAGTCGGAACCGACTTGAGGGCACCTAAGAACAACGACAACAACATCTACTATGAAAAGAATATTTTGTTAAGTTAACAATGTTGTTGTTGTTAGGTGCCATTGAGTCAATTTTGACTCATAGCGATCCCACGTGACATAGTAGAACTACCCCGCGGGGTTTCCTAGGCTGTAATCTTTACAGGAGCACATCTCCAGGTCTTTTTCCCCAGGAGCCAGCGGATGGATTCCAACTGCCATCCTTTAGGTTAGCAGCCAAGCACTTAATATTTATGCCACCAGGGCTTCTAAGTTAGTAATACTTCAATTAAAAAAAAAAAAAAAAAGCCTCTCAACTTTATCACTGAATTGCCTTCCATGTTGAGAGACAGAAAAGTGCTTTGCCTCTGGAACGCCCTGCTACTTGGAGGAATCGGCTTCCCAGGGACCTGCAGTGGTTCCACCAGCTGTGTCCTGTGATGGATGTGCCTCCTGCCTGGCCCACCTGTGAGTCCTCCTCTCTGGCCCCTATAATCGCCGCCTGTTTAATGGAGAGGGTTCATCTGCCTGGCTCTGTGGCTGGGGCCTTAATTAGGCGATTCCGTGCTGCTGTGTAGGTCCCTCCCTAGGCCCAGTCTATACCGCAGAGTGGCGCCAGCAATAAACATGCTTAAATAGAGTTGCTGCTCTCGGGTTCACTGAACATGGACACGTTTTATTTTTGTTAGGACAGAAAATGGCGTTAAATTGGTTTATTTATATAGGGTTGTGGCCAGCATGGACCAGACTCTTTAGACCAGCTTTACCTAGCGAATTGCTCAGAATCAAGGGATCTTTAGTCTAAATTGGGCACAGATGTACTACAAAATAATTTCACCATTTTCATGTTTCAGGTACTTTTTTTTTTTTTAATAAGAAAAAGAACAAGTATTGTTGCAAATTAGAATTATGCTTTGTCTAACTCGGACAAAACACATACACGTAGTCAAACCAAACAACACACGTGGCTCCAAAGATATATATTCAATAAAAGGTTATGAAACAATCATTCTGACTGTCTATTTTGAAGAAGGGATGATGTATGAAATATTATATTTTATACTGAATACAGGACATGTACACAACATGGTTTGAAAATAAATGAAGTCATCTGAACTAGCCAGCTTTCTTAAAAGCCTGCCTCTTCATCTGGACAAACACACCAAGGTAAACTGGTGTGTTGAATTAATTTCCATTATACAAATGGGAGCTAGAAGCCCTCAGAATGACAACCAAAACAAAAACCAAACCAGTTGTTGTCACGGTGACTCCATGTGTTAGAGTGGAACTGTGCTCCTTAGGGTTTTCAAGGCTGTGACGACCCGGAAGTAGATTCCCAAGCATTTCTTCCAAATCACCTCTGGGTGGGTTAGAACCTCCAATCTTTTGGTTAGTAGTGGAGCGGATTAAGAGTTTGCGCCACCCAGGGACTTCAAAGGGCTCTTTAAAGTGCCTAGTCAGTATGCATTATATTCATTGCAATGATTCCTGTTTTATTTTTTATGTGGTTACTTATCTTTGGGTCTAGGTTTTATCTAAGACAAATGTCAATGGCAGAAGGTAGGGCTAATTTAGATACTAAAATCAAGTCCTGTTCTGAATATGACAGTTTATCATACAACTGCAAACATCCCCAAAATGCCATTATACTGTAGTAGGATTAAAAACATTGAATCCTTCTGTGATCTTGCAGCAGAGGAAGAAAGTTTAACCCCGAAGCAAAATTTATATTGAAGGTTGCTTGTTTCTTCACTTGGAATCCTCTGTACTCCAGTAAAATGTAGAATTATTTTTCTTAATTTTTGCTGATCCCAAATTAATCAGGTTAATTTATAGTTGCATATTCCAACTCCACATTATGTTGGTTGGATTTTGACTCTCAACCACAGCATCTTCATTATACCCTGAGCCACTAGGACCCAGCGTACCCTGCTCCAATACTGTGGGGGAGCCTGGGCTCGATGGAGCTCTTTCTGAGAAGAAGTCTCAGCAAACGGATGAGAGAATTAATATTTAAAATACGTTCAGCACAGCTAATCCTAGGACCTTTGTTGACTCACAAGGTGATCAGCCACTCCAGGAATTAGAGGCTAGCCAAGTCCATGCAGAGAGGCTGTGTTTATTGCTTTTCTGACGTTGATCCAGAGAGCTAAGACACAGGGGTATTGATGGAGCGAAAACGAATTCAAATTTCCGAAAGGAGGAAGAAAAAAAAAAAAAAGAAAACAATGAAAACTCCCCAAACAATGGCTTTTCTTGTGACAGCAACTCTCTCTTAACAGCCTCAAGTGTTTAACATATTGAAACAGTTCATCTTCCTTCAATGAACTTTAATAACTCTGCCAGGTAAGACGCTCGGCTCCATGCTTCTTCATGTTGTCTCTTCCCCTCAACATATCTATACTGATCTGCTCATCTGGCCAACTTTACAGCTTCGGTGTGTGGAGACCAGCGGGCTCAGTTATTACCATCATCAATAACCTGTCCCGGGCTCTGCCTGCCATTTCTCACGCCTCCCTGGTCTTCCAACATCTAATAAGAGCTCTTTACAGTGATCGCTGATCAATACGTGCACGCACCTGTCCCGTGTACTCAACTCGCCTGCTAAGGTAACATGACAAGGCAACAAATATGATTTTGACCAAATTGTGTCGAGCAACAACAACAAAAAAACCCATTTGGAAAATTTCCCTTTGGGGCCGATTTATACAGATAACCAATTTGTATACTTGGGACTAACCTCTTCTTTCTTTGCTCTCTAGCCATGATCCTTGGGGAAAAGAAGTGCAAGCCTTACTGCGTATTACAATAGGCAAGTATTAGTTAAGAAATTCCCCTTTTTTTATGCATCAGTCTCGAATGAATTAGAGGGAATATTCCCATACTATTTTTTTCCCAAAAGGCTCATGAATATAGATGCAAATCAGATTTGCTCCAAATCCTAAATTTTGGACTTCAAATTAGATTTTTAAATGTTATTTTTGTATTAGGATAATAAAGGCTGGTGATTCTGTAATTACTTTGATGCATGGGTTTTAAGTTTTATTATTGGCCAAAGCATCCTACCTTTCTCTACACAAGCAGCATGTTTCCTGTGCCAGCTCTTTAACACAGACCCAGCTGAAGGGCTCCCTGAGTCTCTTATTTACAGATACAATCGTGTATGTTAGAAACACTGCCACCCAAATTCTAACAGTTGGAAACATTAGTGCTTAGCATGAGACTTTTAAAGGCCCTGCTGAAGGTATTGAGGCTTCTTCATAAAATGAATACCTGAGATCATGGGCATATTGAACTAACATGTTTGTAGGCGTAGAGTAGAGGTTAGTAACAGAAGGTAGCAGTAGCTCTGAGTTGTGGAGTCCATTCCAAAATCCACAGCGAAGACTCTAGAAATACAATGGATGTACTTTTTTTTTTTTTTTTTACCAACCCCATATGTTTAAGGACGGTGTGTAGACACATAACGTAGATGACCCACACGTACTATACTACCATCAGCGTTGTGAAGTTTAGCTTGTGTTTCATTTTTATTGATATTTGTAAATGTTACAATATCAAAGAAAAAAGATTTAACAGAATACAGAATGTATACTTGCATGAGAGAAAAAGGAAGATTTTTTTGTTGTTGTTGCAACATTTCAAGCTATGCACTGTATCTTTGATTCTTTTTTTCCCAACAAATGATAGTCGGGCACATACGACCTTTGCAGCAGGAATAATAAAAAAAAAAGCTGTCACTTCTAGACTAGGGGTCTTTTCTGTTGTTTGCTTTTTGCTTGAATTTTTAATAATGGAGGTCATTTCTAGCTTTATCAAGCTCTCAGCTATTTTTAATATCACATTTTATGTTTTAATCTCTTATAGAGCTTGTTTTCTTATGCTGTGACCAGCTCCAGCCCTGGTCCCTTCTGCACAAACTGAGAAAGACGCACTAGACAGAGCTCTAGCAGGCGTGAGTGATGTGGAGACCGAGAATAACTGTGAAGACACCAGGCAGCATTGTCCGGTAAATATCTCCTTAGGTTTGAAATGCATCAGGATGAGCTTATTTTGTGACAAATGATAAGACACAATTGATTTCTAGAAATGTGAGAAACATTTAAAATTATACTGAGACCTTGGAATTTTTAATACGATAGGTTTAACACTGCTGAGCAAAGAATCTAAAGGGCAATTTAAAAATGATCATATAAGCAACACTAATTAATCATAGCATTATTAAACATTAAAACATCAACACATTAAAATAAAAGCCTTCCCGGAAATTTCTCTATCCTCACGTATCACCCGTCAGAGCTGAGAAGTAAACATGTTCCCCACTAGCCAAGCTGATAAGAAAATAACTGCAGTGGTCCCTTCCGTATAAAGCCTGTCCCAGGAAATATTGTAAATGATGATAAAAGTGTGACATTTGAGAAAACAGTTGAATTTTGAGTTTTGACTCACTCTCAACATCCAAAATTCCAAATCCAAACATCGACTCCTTTTGTACTGCATTCTAAAGGAAACACGGGATTTATATTTCTAGCCTTCTGATAGCATCCCATTTCTTAAAAGTATAATTCAATTAAAAAAATAAAGCTTACACGAGCAATCAAATATTTAATTTAGCATAAAATACTTTATGTGGCAGGGTGTGTTTATGTGTTTTTCTGTTATTTTTACTGTTATATAAACCTTTCTTGGTCCTTGATATATTCACACATATTTGAGGAAAGAGTGTTTGCGTCTGTAGTGTATTGCTTCTGAACACACAAGAGTTAACAGGAAGCACTCAATTCTAAAAACAGTTTTAATGCGACAGTAATGTCAACATTTATCTCTGCCCACTCTTCTTTTAGAATTTTGCAACAATCACCTTTTATGAGATAGAACCATCCTTTCCACTAGAACGACCATCAGATCAGATCTGAAAAGATCCCAAGGTGCTCTTGAAACCACTCCATGGGTCAGCCAGGGGTCAGACCCTCTCCACCTGTTTTTGAAGTGGTAGAAAACAACAATTTTCAGGATTGTCATTTATGGGGAAAAATGAGTTCTTTCAAAGCATTACCGGATTGGCCGAAGGACAACATAAATCAATTTTTATTTATTTTTTTAAAAATAAGCAATACATATATCTAAGGCAATTCAACCTCTGACAAAATCCAGTCTATTCAACTGAGATTACCTTAAAAAAACAGAGCTCTGATCACGGCATTCGAATGGATCGGGTTCCTTCCTGTATGTGATTCTTTACCTAAGCCAAATGCCAAATGAAGAGCAAAATTAAGTTGTATGAATTGAAAAAGCTGAATTATAAAATGAGAAGTTACCCTCAGAGCATTAAGGAATATAAAACAAGAGATTGATACCCTACAGGCACATGACACACTTATATGAAACCCATTCTAAATGGTTTTAAAACATCCGATAATTATCTATACCTGGTAGCCTAACATGCAAGATAAAATGGTATTATTTTAGCATTGTATAGTAAGCAGTATGACCACAGTAAGACCAACATGATTATTTTGATGGTGTATAACATTATCTGTACAGGCAGTATTAAGAAAATTCTTGGAAACATTCAAAAAGTGGCCCTAAACTCAGCAATAATGGCATATTCATTCTTTAAAAGAGACGTGGTGTTCACCTATCTCTGAAAAGTTTTTGTGTAGTGTATCATAAAGTTACTACGGGGGTGCAGCCTTTGAGCCACATTGGGAATGTTTACTGTAAAAACCATAATTATTTTTGCAGTATTGAGATTATAGGGTGTGTTTTGGTAAGTGATAAACTCTTTTGACATAGTGGACTGGACACTTTCAGAAATCAAGGAGAAGATAGATGTAAGAAACGCCAGACTTGCAGGGGACGCCTTGGCCTGTTTGCTTTCCAGGATTAGGGTAGAAACCATTGTTTGTGCAAATCAGTCTTCAGGCCGAAGGAAAAGGATTCCAGGAGTGATTTTCTTCCAACTTAATCCTTAAAACTAGGATAACTCAATATTCAAAATGACATAAAAAATTCCCATTTGACTTTGCCAATATTCTATGATTTTTTTTTCCTTTTTAACTTTAGAAATAATTTCTTTTTCTTTAGAAATTCTTGAAAATAATTCTTATTGACTGCAGTGACACCTACTGATGGCAGAATTCCTCTACCTGGGTTCTGAAATGCAAAAGGGCAGGGTTTCAGTTGGAGGACGTGGAGATGAACTGATAGTTGTAACCCTGGGATGCAGTTCCTAACTAGAACCAGTGCTGGTTTCTGGGCACGTTCTGAAACAGGGAGGAAACGCATCATGCTGAAGTCATCATGTTGGACTCAGAACTCAGATTCCTATCGCTCCAAAAAGTCACTGTGGTGCTGCTTGGAAGCCGGATTCCTCTCTTTATCCAGCCTTCCTCAGCCACTATGGCTGACTTCCTGTAACGATATAACCATAAAAGCGCCCTGCTTTGCGGCCGTGTAAACCACTTCCTGATTAACAGAATAATTATTCCAATGGATATGGCATTCTGCATATACTTAAGTATTTTTTTTTTTTTTACAAAATAATGTTAATTTTTTCTTAGAACATCTGTGGCCCATTCACAAAAGTGCTAAGTTAAGACAATATTATTTTAAATCACTCTCTGTTACCTTCTCTACCTTCAGAAATGCTAGCGAATATGTAAATTTCAGACCAGGATTCCCAAGATATTCATTTGAATTCTACCCTTGCCAATAAAAATAGGCAAGAATATTTCTGTAGCTGATTTTTTTCTCCTTATGCACATTAAAGTAATATCAAAAGCAACAACACAGAAGCAATTAAAAAAAATCTCAACATTCTAGGTGGTCTTGCTCTAAACATTGACATTATAAACCTATAGTCATCTCTGGGGTTGCTTTCCTAAAATATTAGATTATCTTGACCTTTCTCCACCCTCAACTTCCCTCTTCCTAAGTTGCTTTCTAGAATGTCAGTTGATTCCAATTCCATTAACCACTGACGAGTAACTGAGTGCAAGTAGTCCCTGACTTCTAAGGGGTCCTGTTCTGATGACTGCATGGCGAGTCGATTCTGGTGTAAGCTGAATACCTCAATTTTTTTTTTTTTTTTAGTTTTCATTATTAATGCCTTTTATTATCAATATCTTTATAAATCCTATCATTATCTGTCTTTGAGGGTTGGAAACATTACATATAAACTTACAGATGTATTTCAATATTATATGCCTTTCAAATTACTAATGATAACATGATGTACCAAAAAACGAAACAAAACATAACCGACAGATGCAAGTAAGTGTGGTTCATTTAATCAGGGACTACCTGTACTTGGAAAAATCACTCTTTACCTCTATTGTATATCTTAAAGAAATCACTTCTGTAAAAGAGGGTAGAGATGTTATGTGTAATATTTCCAATGGAATAAACAATGAACTCTTTCTCATTTTCATTTAGAAGAGAAAATAAGAACCTAGAAATACTCAAATTCAAGTGAGTTTTCTGCTGCATGTTTAATAGGCATACACAGAACACAAATGTATTTTATTTGCATACCATATACAATGCATATATAAATCCAGGATATATAAAACAAGAGCACTCATTGTAATTTAAGCAAGTGATAAGAACTTCATTTCCCTCCACATAGCACATGCAATTGCAGCTATGACAAATCTCATCACTGCTTCCTCAGAATAATATGACTTAGCTCTGAATTGCTGTCCTTAAAAACCTGACAATAGAAAACAAGTACCAGGCATCCATTAACACAATCAGAAAGTTAAGAAGAGGAAATTGCTTCCCGAGAACCAATTACTGTTTGTTACTCAATAGTGCCACCACATGGAGTGATATTTGAATATAATTCAACTGTTGGAGACTCCGGAAGCTGTCTGTAAATAATACTTTGCGTACTTCAACCAGACAGCAAAGAGCGATATCTAATCTTCTCTCTAGCGTGTGAAGTTCAGAATGTTTCCTTGTGAAAACAGAGATGTCCCATTTCTAAGAGCATGAATGCACTGTAGTAAAAACAGAACTGCCAAACTGCTTCATTCCATCAATAAAAAGGGAACCATTTGGTAAAAGGGTGCATTACACATTTTCTATTTAAATCAGTGTATAAGAAGCAGATGTTAAGCTTTCCATGGAAGGAAAAAAGGGAGTTATAAATGAAATAAACTGATTTTTCAGTAAATCTCTCGCTCTTCTGGAGTTCTCAATGCATTTGTGTTTTTAGTAATACCTAAATGCATGGTTATATGATTCACGTAAACGGTCTTAGCCACTACACTTGAAAATAGCAGGTGCCGGTTTAGAAACATCTACCAAATTAGCTGCCAGTGTTGAAAACAGGAACGTGTGCAGGTCCCAAACCACATGAATGAGGAAATTTTCTGAATAAAAGTCACCGCATGAGAGCGTGGATGAAAAATGCAGCCTACACTTAAATTCTCGGCTCTAATAAAGCGTCTGTGATTTCAGATTTCATGATCGCTGTCAATTGGCTGTAAAGTATAAATTGCAAGTCAAACAAGTTTGAGAGCATTGTCTCTTTTTGTTTAGGAGGTTGATATAAATTGCAGTGACGTTTAACATCCATGCCTCAGCCAGGAAATGATCCTGTTTCTAAAAAATGTCCCCCTCTCTTGTCCGCACCCCCATGCTGTTCACCAAATGTGAGGTACTTTCCATTGTAATCGTCTCTAAAGGAGCTTTAATTAAATGCTCAACTTGGGCGCTTGCATACTCCAACACTGTAAAAAGCAGGGCTGAGGTTGGGGGGCAGACCCTGTCTCCCAGACGCTCCCTTGAACGCCCTCTTAACGATCCACCCTCACTTACCTAACTTCAACACTATTTTTCCCTTAGACTGCATTAATGAATCCAATAAATAAGGCATTGTATCACCCACCCAGAATGGACATTAATTTTAGAACAAAACATTAATCAATTTAAATTTATGTACTAATGCAGACACAATCAATTTCAACTTCTTATGACAATTAGCCAAGCTTTTGCTACATCCCTAAAACACACTGACCCATCAATTATGGTTTGCATCAAACTCATGCTAATGGCACTTCCTTCTTCCTTAAGCTGTCAGCTGCCCACCTGATTGGTCAATTCGGATGCAGCCAATCAATTAATATAAATTATACATGCATGGGAAGATGGGTTAATATCATAAGTTAATTTAATTAATTGTGCTTGATTAAATGAGGTGCTTTCATTAGCCCACTTAGCCATGAACCATATATACATCATCATAATCCTTTTACAAGCTCAGCCACCCAGGCACAGCCCCAACATGAGAGCATATTCAAATTACCAGCCCCAGCCATGCAACCTCCCTGCATAATTAACAACTAAACGAGCTGCAGTCACTTAAGCTGAAAAGAAAACTGTTCACATCAACCTCTCTGATACTGTTTAAATTGAAGATGTCATGGGTAAAACAAAGGTGAACAGACAATGGTAATTAAGAATTAAAAGGGACAAGGGGGATTTGTTACTAATGGAAGCCAAGTGGAAAGAGGGCTGAGGCCCTGGTTCTTCAAAACAGAAAGTGTGGGTATTAGGTAATTTTGAGCCTAGCTCTTCCAGGGCCATGATAAATGTGGAAAGTTACAGGAATGAGGGAACATGCAACTTTACATGGGTGTCAGGGTGGGGACAGACTTGTAAGCAACAGTACCAAGAGCAGATGAAATGGTAACTTGACGATTACCGGAGCGGTACTGTGTCATGAATGATCCGGTAAGGACTTGGCTGTGTGGGGGATGGTACCCCGTCCCATTCAGCTGGGTCTAAGCATCTGCCATGCTTTCAGCTGCAGTTCCAACATCAGGTATCAAACCATGTCCTGATGGAGCTGGCACCTTCCTCTGACACTCACCTAGCTTCCAAGGATGGTGTTCATGAAATGGATTTTCCTCTGAACCGCATGGCAGGGCCCTGACATAAAATATAGGATATCTGATGGGAGTTATTCATTCCTTGCTGGTTCGATGCACAACCTTCCAGGGCTGGTTTTAATTCACACTTGTTCCCAAACCATAACAAATAGCTGAGCTGCATTGCAGGGCTAGAACTCAGTCTGTAATGTAGCACCAACGAAGTTTCAAAAGGCAAAATGATCAGGGCAAAGAACTACTTGGGCTGAGGTCACAAAAGTAGAGTGAAAGGCAGAATTAGGGCAGGGACACCAAGAATTCAAAACATGGACAGAGCCTGGTCCATGAAACTAAAGCCCAAACAATTTTGTGTATGTTTCCAGCTAATTGTTCTAATTCCTCATTGCATTTTGGGTGTTTAGATACAGCTTCCGTAGCAAAATCCAGAGTGCCGCAAGTTGGTGGCGTTTGTGTTGTCTATAGAAGGGAGTGTGGTTTCCACAGCATTAACACACCTAATAGTACATCGAAGGCAATGACACACGTTTCCAACAGGATCCATACCAACCCACCCACACACGCAATTATCATACGTCTAAGAAACAAAACCAAAACTTGAGGAAGGGGTGATAGAACAGGTTTAAAATAAAATCTGATTTGCAGCAAGAATGCCTTGTTCCTTTTCATGCCAGCTGAGGGAAGCTTCTTTTCTTCCAGATAGAGAAATTTTTATAAATATAAATATCTGTCAAAATTTGATGATGTTGAGTCAATTCTGACTCATAGTGACCCTATAGGACTGAGTAGAACTGCTCCATAGAGTTTCCTAGGCTGTAATCATTACAGGAACAGATGGTCGGGTCTTTTCTTTCATGGAGTAGCTGGTAGGTTCGAATCACTGAGCTTTTGGTTAGAAGCCGAGTGCTTAACCACTGTACCATCAAGCAGATAAACACACACACATATGTTTGCACATCATATATAATTTGTGTAAATGTGTATGTTATACCAAACCAACCTATTGCCATTGAGTTGATTCCAACTCATCAACCCTATAGGACAGAGTAGGACTGCCCCACAGGACTTCCAAGGAGCACCTGGTGGACTCGAACTGCTGACCTTTTGGTTAGCAGCCATGGCTTTTAACCACTATGCCACCGGGATTTCCGTGTATGTTATATGTGTGTATAAAATGCGCCTCAGCAATCTGCCCTGATACAACCAGCCTGCAGAACCTAAGCACTCCCCTTGTGTAACAACAGTTCTTTCTTTGCAATTAAGGTCATAATATACAACATGGATTGAGGTTCATAGACCTGGCTCCGAAGTCTGGACAGTTCTGGTTCCAATCCTGGTCCTCTGTGTGACCTTGGGGAAATCACATTATCCTTAATTTCTGCATCAGTAAAATCAGGATGAAAACAATTGTATTTTTCTCATAGGGTGTTTTGAGGCTTAAGTCAGCTATTCTACATTAAGGCGCTTTGAACAGTGCCTGGAATATAGTCAACCCCCAATATATGTTAGCTTATATTAGTAATATAGTAAAATCTGTGAAAGCCAGATCTTGTGTAAGGTGGAAACCTATTATTAGAGAAGGAGAACTCAAATATTTTTTACTAATAAAGAGCCATAGAAAAGTGGTAAGACTGCACCCTGTCAAAGGTAGAAAACTTGCAAGACCCAGAAAAACAAGATAGTCTTGTCAAGCTCTGGCTCTCACAGTTTTCACTGTATCATTGTTTGCATGTATTTCTAACTCCTACCATAGGACACATAACAATATTTGTGACCCTAGAGAATGTCATGACACCAGGTATGTTTGTTAATTTTTCATAGAAGTCAAATGATTATTTTAAAATCTTCCCTGGGCATCAGACTACAGCATTCCTTCCTTACTCATGGGTCTGCAGGCTGACCAGCATGGTCCCCATGCTGTGTACTGGGTTTGGGTCTGCTCTGTGTGTTTCTCGTGCTGGAACCAGTGGCTCCCCAGAACATGGCCTCCCCATGGCAGATGATGAAAGCACCAGATCCATATTGAACCTTGAAAGCACGTTTGCTGCCTTTGCTCTTACCGTAGCTACTCCAGTTCCAGTGGGCATCATGAGCCACTTGAATAAGCTGAGGGTCAGTGGGACAGGGAAGCTTCCTTGGCCCCAATGGGGAGGACACTAAAGTGTTTGCTGACCATCTATTTTTGCACCACACCAGGCAATTAAAGAAACAGATAATAGCAGTAGCTATTTAGCATCTCGGGTCCCAGGACCACGTCCAGTTACAGGGGGATTCTGATTTAAGTTTGCATTGACATCTTTCCTCCTCATGATGCCAGATGCATTGCAAATTCCTAAAGAATTGAACTAATTTTTTGAATGAAAGAATACATGGATTCATAAAAAAATGAATAAACAATGGAAATGTTCATCTTTAGCTGTTTTCTTCTACTGGCTATATAATACCACAGGACTTTGAGAATTACACTAAGATTCTATTCATAACATGTCCCTCCAAGAATTTTAGATAAGCTACATAAATCCTAGGATTGTAATATGTTTTTCAATAAGATTATTCAAATAGGAGTATTGTTATTGTTATTTTTTGAGCACATTGTTATTAATCCAGTCCTTAAAGATTTGGGGAAACTAATTTGAGAGCCTATGTCCAACTCACTAAAACAATAAAAATCATCAAAATTGAATTTAAAGTGAAACAGGCTGAAATTCTTTTTTTTTTTTTTTTTACCATGAAATAACCCGAGTACGTAGAGCTTTTTTAGGAATTCTTTCCCAATGCTTCAGCTCATCAACTGCTTTTTATGGAACTGACCTCCTGTGATCTAGCAGACACAGCCAATTTTCCAGAATCTAACAAACTGAAGGATTCTCAAACAGCCCTGAAAACAGGTATGTTTCCATTCATCAGTGTCAGAAATAATTTAAAATTGGAAGTTAAAATTGGTGACTATTAATTTTGCAGAAGCTATGTCACCTGATTCTCAAAACCAGCAGGGTCACCCATGTTGGACAGGTTTCAGCGGAACTTCCAGATGAAAACAGACTAGGAAGAAGGATCTGGAGATCTACTGCTAAAAAAATTTGGCCAGTGAAAAACTTATGAATAGAAGTGGAACATTGTCTTATATAGTGGTGGAAGCTGAGCCCCTCAGGTTGGAAGAGACTCAAAATATGACTGCAGAAGAGCTGCTTTCTCAAAATAGAGTGGGCCTTAATGACGTGGATGAAGTAAAGCTTTCAGAACCTTCATTGGCTGATGTGGCATGACTCAAAATGAGAAGAAACAGCTACAAACATTCATTAATAATCAGAAAGTGGAAAGTATGGAGTATGAATCTAGGAAAACTGTAAGTAGTCAAAAATGAAATGGAACACATAAAGATAGATATCCTAGGCATAGTGAGGCTAGTATTGGCCATTTTAAATTGGACGATCATATGGTGTACTGTGTAGGGAATGACGAATTGAAGAATGGTGTCACATTCATTATAAAAATGAACATTTCAAGATCTACCCTGAAGTACAACACTATCAGTGATAGAAAAATATTTATATACCTACAAGGCAGACCAGTTAATATGACTATTACTCAAATTTACCCACAAGCTACTAATTCCAAAGATGAAGAAACTGAAGATTTTTACCAACTATTCAGTCTGAAAGTGATCAAATATGTGATCAATATTCATTGATAATTACTGGTGATTGGAATGCAAAAGTCAGAAACAAAGAAGTATGGGTAGTTGGAAAAAATGGCCTTGGTAATAGAAACAACACTGGAGATCCCATGATAGAATTTTGTAAGACCAACAACCTATTCATTGGAAATTTCTTTTTTCAACAACATAAATGGTGACTATATATACACATAGACCTCGCCAGATGGAATACACAGAAATCAGATCAACTACATCTGTGGAAAGAGACAATGGAGAAGCTCAATATTATTAGTCAAAACAAGACCAGGGGTGGACTGCAGAACAGATTATCAATTGCTCCTATGTAAGTACATGTTGAAGCTGAAGAAAATCAAAACAAGACCACAAGAGCCAAAGTATATCCCACCGGAATTTAGAGACCATCTTAACAACAGATCTGATATACTAAGGCTAAGGACCAGAGACCAGATGGGTTGTGAGATGACATTAAGAAGATGACACACGAAGAAAGCAGAAGGTCATTAAAAAGACAGGAAAGAAAGAAAAGATCAAAATTGATATCAGAAGAGACTCTGAAAGTTGCTCTTGAATGTAGAGTAGCTAAAGTAAATGGAAGAAATGATGAAGTAAAAGAGCTGAACAGAAAATTTCAAAGGGTGGCTCGAAAAGACAAAGTAAAGTATTATACTGACGTGTGCAAAGACTTGGAGTTAGAAAACCAAAAGCAAAGAACACACTCAGCATTTCTCAAGGTGAAAGAACTGAAGAAAAAATTCAAGCCTCAAGTTGCAATATTGAAGGATTCTCTGGGCAAAATATTGAACAATGCAGGAAACATCAAAAGAAGACAGAAGGATTACACAGAGTCACTGCACCAAAAATAATTCGTCAACATTCAAGGATTTCAGGAAGTAGCATATGATCAAGAACAGATAGTATTGAAGGAAGAAGTTCAAGTTGTATTGAAGGCATTGGTGGAAAAATAAGGGTTGAGGAATTGAAGGGATACCAATTGAAAGGCTTCAAAAAATGGATGCAATGCTGGAAGCACTCACTTTTCTATGCCAAGAAATTTGGAAGACAGCTGCGTGGCCAACGAATTGGAGGAGATCTATATATGTGCCCATTCCAAGGAAAGATGATCCCACGGAATGGGGAAATTATTGAACGACATCATTAATATCACACGCAAGTAAAATGTTGCTGAAGATAATTCAAAAGATGTTGTAGCAGTACAACAACAGGGAACTGCCAGAAATTAAAGCTGGATTCAGAAAAGGACGTGGAACAAGAGATATAATTGCTGATGTCAGACGGATCTTGGTTGAAAGCAGAGAATACCAGAAAAATGTTTACCTGTGTTTTATTGACAAAGGCATTCGACTGTGTGGATATAACAAGTTATGGATAACATTGGTAAGAATGGGAACTCCAGAACACTTACAATTGTGCTCACGCAGAATGTGTACATAGATCAAGAGGCAGTTGTTCGAACAGAACAAGGGGATACTTTGTGGTTTAAAATCAGGGAAGGTGTGTGTCAGGGTTGTATCCTTTAGATACTCTACTTTCAAGAGCAAGTTTCAGAGCCTCTTCTGACATCCATTTTGGTCTTTTCTTTCTTTCCTATCTTTTTCTTGACCCTTTGATTTCTTCATGTATGATGTCTTTGACGTCATCCCAGAACCCTTCTCATCTTTGGGCATTAGTATTCAATGCATCAAATCTATTCTTGAGATGGTCTCTAAATTCAGGTGAAATATACAGATAGTCCCTAGATTATGAGTAAGATCTGTTTCTAAGTGTGTCTTTAAGTCGAATTTATAGGTAAGTAGAAACAGGTGCGTATGGTTCTTGTTTAGCCTTACCTTAGTGCAAGAAGAGGCTCCAAGCCTTTTCAATGATGTAAAAACTGCATGTGCAGCAAGCGAAGGTGATTGTGATGAAGAATTTCTTGTGAGCACAGGCTGGTTCAATGGTTTCAAAGAGAGAGCAAATTTATGTAACAGTAAAGGGCAATTACTAGTCTATAAATCAGAGATTAATAATCTGGGAATTGTCTGTACTCAAGGCTTTTGTGGACTTGTTTTAATTTTCCTTCAGCTTCAGCTTGAACTAGAATATGAACAATTGATGGTCTGTTCCACTTACAGAATGCTGAGCAAATAATTCGGGAAGCTGGACCGTATAAAAAACATGGCATCAGAATTGGAGGAAGACTCATTCACGACATGCATATGCAGATGACACAACCTTGCTTGCTGAAAGCAAAGAAGAGAAAACACTTATTGATAAAGGTGAAGGACTACAGCCTTCAGTATGGATTACATCTCACATAAAGGCAACAAAAATCCTTACAACTGGATCAGTAAGCATCATTATGATAAATGAAAAAATAATTGAAACTATCAAGGGTTTAATTTTATTTGGATCTATAATGAACACCCATGGAAGCAGCAATTAAGAAATCCAATGGCATATTGCACTGGGCAGATCTGCAAAAGACTTCTCTAAAGTGTTAAAAAGCAAAAATATCACCTTGAGGACTAAGGTGCACCTGACCCAAACCATGGTATTTTTCAAATCATGTCATATGTATGTGAAAGCTGGAAAATGAATAAGAAAGCCTGAAGAAGAATTGATGCATTTGAATTATGGTGTTGGTGAAGAATATTGAATATACCGTGGACTGCCAGAAGAATGAACACATCTGTCTTGGAAAAAGTACAGCCAGGATGCTCCTTGGAAGCATGGATGGAGAAACTGTGTCTCACATACTTTGGACATGCTACCAGGAGGAAGCACTCCCTAGAGAAGGACATCATGCTTGGTAAAGTAAAGGGTCAGTGAAAAAGAGGATGATGGTCAATAAGATGGACTGACGCTGTGGATGCAAAAATGGGCTCACACATAGCAATGATTGTGAGGATGGTGCAGGACCGGGCAGTGTTTCATTCTGTTGTAAATAAGGTCACTATAAGTTGGAACCGACTTGAAGGCACCTAACAGCATCAATTTAGCATTTGCAAATTATGCTTTGGGAGAAATAACTCATAAAAATATGTATGAAGTTTGGGAAGTTTTCCACTTAAGTTTTCAAAACATACCCACGTGTTTGCACTTGAGTGCCTGGAACATTCTCTCAAGTGATAATGTGCACAGGTTTCTTACCCAGCAGGGGGGATGCAGACAGCTGTAGCAAAACAGTGTATGGATTCCAAATACGATTGCTGAATTCAATCTCCAAATTAAGATTCTTGAATGCAGACTACAGGAGGAGTTCTCTGGGAGAAGAAGCTTGAACTGATCATATGTCATAATAAACCCATATATCATAATACACAGGTTAAATAAAAGGTAATGTGAATGGACCTGCAGCTCTGTCACGAAGAAACAATGAACAGGGCAGTTGTATGGATCTGAGGAGTGTATGCAGGGCCAGACATACTACTTGTAAAGACTCAGGGCTGTTATTAATGGTGTTGTTATGTATTCCATATGGAAAATATTTAAATGTGCTTTAGAGCTGTTGCTGTCACTTAAGTTACGTATGAGTCCCTCAACCTTATGTATTTCCTTATAAAGAGGAATTTGGAGCTGTTGCTGAGTTGCCTGGGCTGCTGAATTTAGCTATTTCCAGAAAGACACATTGAATTCTATTTTGTCACATCTAAGGTGTCACTTGGATCATGTGAAGGCAAATCAGAGGACCCTCTTGGGGGCAGCAGAGGGAGGGAAAGATGCATTAGACACTAAGACAGTATTTAAGAAATAGCCTTAATGACTTCAATCCAACTCTAGGGATATTTGAATACGTTGCATTCTTCTTATGCTTTCTTCACCGTATAATATATGTCATAAACTCACAGCTAATCCAATATTTAGAGCAGAATAAAGCAATGATGTTTCCAAACTTTAATTTGCTCTTTGTACAAATGTTAAAAGACATTCTATAGTAGGATCATATTCATAATCAAAATAAGAGTGGGAAATAAATCACCCTCTACCCCCCATTGGGGATTTATTTATAAAACCCTTTTGCATATAGGAAATTTTGAGAGACCCTACGATACAGACAACCACATATCTGTCAGTTTGGTGTACTGTTGTGGTTTGATATTTTGCTATGATGCTGGAAGCTATTCTACCGGGATTTCAAATACCAGAGGAGTCACCCCTGGCGGCCAGCTTTCAGCAGAGCTTGCAGAGTAAGACAGATTAGGAAAAAAGGCCTAGCAATCTACTTGCAAAAATTAGCCAGTGATAACCGTGTGAATCACAACATTGTTCAATATAATGCTAGAAGGTGAGCCCCCTAGATTGGAAGACACTTAAAACACTCATGGCCACAACCATGGACTCAAGCATACATACCAACAATCATGAAGATGGCAGTGTTTTGTTCTGTTGTACAGGGTGTTTCCATGAGTCGGAGCTGACTTGATGATAACTAACAACAACATGAGAGAGAAATCTTAACCGATTTAATGAGCATTTCTCAGTTAAACAACCTTTTTTTTTTTTTTTTTCAGAAAACGTGTATCAACTTTTTGCATACCTATGTTTTCTGAACAAAGTTTCGGAAACACTGGTGTGAAAAAATGTTATTTAAATTCCCTTCTTGTGAAAATATGAGCCCAAGAGACAGAAAGGGCCACATAAACCAGAGACTCCATCAGCCTGCAACCAGAAGAACTAGATGGTGCCTGGCTACCACCAATGACCTCCCTGACAGGGGACACAACAGAGGGTCCCCGATGGAGTGGGAAAAAGCAGGGTGCAGAACTCAAATTCTAGTAAAAAGACCAGACTTGATGGTCTAAATGAGACTGGAGGGACCCCAGAAGACATGGCACTGTGACTCTCTGTTAGCCAAGAACTAAAACCATTCCCGAACACAACTCTTCAAATAAAGATTAGACTGAACTATAAGGCATAAATAAAATGATACTGGTGAGGAGTGTGCTTCTTAGCTCAAGTAGACACCTGAGACTATGTGGGCAGCTCCTATGTGGAGGTGAGATGAGAAGGCAGAGGGGGACAGGAGCTGGTTGAATGGACACAGGAAATACAGGGTGGGGAGAAGGAGTGTGCTGTCACATTGACGGGTAAGTTCAAGATGATCTGCTTTAGGCCATGAAGATAATACTTAACAAATCACTGCTATTAGCCTGAAGATATATCACTTTACCTAAACTCCTGCCTTAAGCAATAATTATGGGCAGAGGTATTTAAATAATATTTTGCCTATAAGATTATTTTCTAAAGTTGGAAAATCTGAATAAATGTGCATGATTATTTCTCAACATGGAAATGACTATTCTTTAACGAAATTAAGTGTTCTTTGGTTTTTAGCCAGGAGCCCTGGTGGTGCAGTGGTTAAAACACTCGGCTACTAACCAAAAGGCCTGCAGTTCAAACCCACCATCTGCTCTGCAAGAGAAAGATGTGGCAGTCTGCTTCTGTAAAGACTTACAGCCTTAGAAACCCTATGGGTTATTGATGGCAGCGGGTTTGGGTTGGTTTATAGAACCTTCATTCACACACGCTATGTCTGTAGCATTTTGTAGTGTGGTATATATAGTGTTGCAGTGAGTCCGGATAGACTCAATGGCAACAGGTTTGTTTTCTTTTATGCATGGTATTTTATTTTATTTTTGCTTTATTGTGCTAGCTAGAACCTACAGTATAAAGCTGAATAAAAGTGGTGGGAGCAGACATTCTAACCTTGCTTCTATTCTTAGTGTATTTTTGAAGCAAATGACTGTTGCTAGAACATTTCCAGGAATCTAAAGATAAAAGTCTTATATGTGGAAAACATACGTCCATTAAATTTAAATAAGGCATCAAGAAGATAAGGAAGACACGTGCTATAACATGAACGAATCTCAAAAACATTATGCTGTGTGAAGAAAACAGACATAAAAGACCACATAGTGTATGTTTTTGTTTATATGAAATTTCCAAAAATCGATAGAGACCAAGAGAAAAATAGTGCCAGCCTGGGACTGGGGGATAGAATTGGGGATTTATTGCTAACAAGCATGGGGGTTCTTACTGGGACAATTAAAAGGCTATAAAAGTGTGTGGTGGTGATGGTTACCCAGCTCACTAAATTTACTAAAAAACATAGAGATCGTACACGCAAAAATGGGTGAATTTTGTGGTATGTAAATTATATCTTAACGCAGCTATTAATAATAATACTAAAACACCAAACCCGATGCTGTCAAGTCAATTCCAACTCAGAGAGACCCTACAGTAGGCAACTTTCAAAAAATAGAAGAAGCATATTTTTTTTTCTAAAAAAATCAGATAGTGGACTCACAACTAGAAATGAAATTGAAAATAGGTTACTGCTTCTCCAACTTCTCCAAGGCGATACAGCATTTACGCAAAACTTGGGGAAGTTTAAATTTTCATAACTGTTGAAATTCCTGTCATCCTCAAATTAGAATTTAGAAAACTCTTTTTTGCCTAATTTCATTTGTGATATTGGACAAGTTGCATGACTCGCTCTTTATCTTTGCACCATTTTAATTGTCTTGTTTTTATGGGAACACTTCAAAGGAGGGTCTAAAATTTGTCCTCCACTGCATGGACTCAATTTTCTGACAAGGTATGGGCAGGAAGTTCTCTTTTTTGCCCTACACTTGTTGCCATAGGCAGAAGAGTTAGCCTGGTTTTGGTGGTTTTAATAGTCTGATCTTGTCTGCACACTTTCTTGAATATAACCCTTTCCAGAGCTGGTAGAAGAAAGCTTTCTTAGCAGATTTAAAAAGAAATTGATTTGAACATGCTTCTTTTAAGTTGTCAGTTTAAATTCCATGTTAGGAACTTTATAAGGCTATTGATAATATGGGTTTAGGCTCTCAAGAGTGAGGTAGAATTAAAAAAAATTGCAGTTGGAGATTCTAAGAACCAGATGTGTGTTTAGACCATAAAGATGAAAGCTTGAGGATTTAGAAGGGAAATAAAGAAGAATCTTGGTGGAGATCTATGTTTAGATGTTGGGAGAAGGAGGAAGTAAGAAAAAACAGAGAAATGGTAAGAAGTAAAATAATGCCATATTTAGGGGAATAGCAGGAAAGTGAATTTTAAGAAGTCACAGAGAGATAGCAGGGGATGAACACTTAGAGTAATCCATTCAACTTGGCTGTTAGGAGATTGTTACAACTTTTGAGAGAAGTTTCACCAGAGGTAGGACTAACCGAAATTGGGTAAGAATTGGCTGACTTGGGGACAGAATTTTCGTAGGGACGGAAAATGTGGAGAGCAAGGTGTAACTGCATATGTCAGTTTTATAGGGAACCAGGAAGTGACAATAACTGTTGATGGGGTGGAAGCAGGTGTGAGAGTTTGAGGAGAGCTGAGCATGTGTAGGACAGCCACTGAAATGATAGGATGTCTGCAGTGGATGAAAGAATGGAGAGAAACAATAATAAGACAGGACATGTTTGTTAAAACACCTAGTCAGCAGTGCTCCACAACCCAGGACCACATGCAGTGAAAGCAAAGCCAGTGACAAACAAGTGTCCTGGGAGATAAGAATAAGTTCAAAAAGAAGAAATAAGTGTTATGCTCAGAAGAAATAATATAGAAGGTATAAAGGAAAACAGTTTTAATTGATAAGAACATCTAGCTCTGGCCCTTGCCTGTGGGTAGTCAAAATGGAGTAGAGAGAACATGTTTAAGTATGTTTTCATTGGTTTTGGCCACAATTAGATAATCATACTGATCTGCAAGTTTAAATCAATTTTCAGTGGAAGAAAATGTAGCTCAATTATGGCTTTTATTTCCTCTTTTCTTTCAGCTGCTCTGGGCTATTCCTTGGACACATCTGAGGTAGATTGCTCATTTGTATTGTCATAACTTTCATCAATATGTACCTCCAGAAAGCGTCCGTTTCTTTCACAAAATGACTTCAGCTTTCTTCGTGTCAATTCTTTCACTCTGTTTAATGCAAATTTAATTTCACTCTTCAATTTTGTTTTTATGTGAATTCTTTTCTTCTTTGCTTCCTATCTCTCTCTGACATTACTTGAGTCAATTATCGACTCATAGCTCCCAGTTCCTTTTGGTGGCAGCAACACTCTTCACCTTTTTTTAAACATAGGAAACATATTAACTCTTAAATCTTCCTCTCATTTTGATAAAAAAAATCATTTTCAGAGACATTCTTTCCTCCTGGTCTTCATTATATTTTTAAGGACTCAAAATTGTTCTCATTATTTTCAATTTATATAACCATGAGTGGAGAATAATCCATTCAATACTGAGTAAAATAAGCAAATGGTATGTACTTGTCTTCCTCAGAGTTTATTTAGGTGCTGATGTTTTTGCCTTACTCCTTTAATCCTTAGGATTCAGTTGATAAAGGCTATTGCCTACGTTGTACATAGCAGAGATTCAGCCATCGTGGGTATACAGTACTGAAATTGAATCACCTTATATTAGAATTAGCCACGGCTCTTAACCATTACGCCACCGGGGTTTCCTAGGACTGTATAGCTATAAGTTTATCCCTTTCATACAGTGTGAATGAATCTGTTGCCAGGACCAGCACCCATGCCCATATTAAGTATTTTGAACATCTCCCCTCTATGGAGCCCGGAGTTAACAACACAATAAGCAGAATTAGGCCTGATGCTGATCCAGAATGCATTTGGAGAATTATCTGCTAGGCCTGCCCCTTCACTGCGTTTCCACCAAGCGGCCTCTGAGGTATGCTTAGAGAGCTGTGAGGGTGACAAGAACACAGCTGGAATATGTGTTTTCTTGATACGAAGACCTAGAGACATACTCTTGCCAATATCTAGACTTACTTGGCTAGATTCGGAGAACTAACACCAACTACGCTGCCCATGAATCTGAGATTGTCACTAGAATGACATGATATTCCTTTAGTGAGACAACCGCATCACTCTTATTGGGAATGCCCTAGGTGCGATGGCTCAAGCAGTCTTCAGTTAGTAGTTCTGCAAAGGCTATTATCACTGCTCACTTCCAGGACTCCGCTTTTTCATTACATTTATGGCTGATCAAAGTGCCACTTAGAATGAGGTACTTTTTTTCTGTGGATCTGTTAATATAACCAGTAATGTTACAGTTAAGTGTAATCAAATTACTTCATTCTTTTTCAAGTGAATTTGATCTTACCATTTAATTCTGGAAACAAAACTATTGCCCTTTGTTGCAGCAGAGAAGTTTCAGTTCCCTCCCTGAATTCCTTATTCCTTGAAGACAGAAAAGCGTTTATTCATTATATACAGTGAAACCTGGTTTTGAAAGATAATTAGAGTAGTGGTGCTGTTTTCTAGTGTGATTTGAAAACACTTGTAGATGAAGGCAGGATATCATGCAAATAGTCTGCATTAGTTAAAATTCATTTAAATTATTTACACAAATTTAACAAGTTCTTGTTACGGTACATAGACATTGGTGTTCCAGGCAATACAAAGACAAATACTATCCACTCTCTCAAACTGATATCAATCTACTGGAAAGACTGGAAAATAAAACCATCACTGCAGTGAGGTCATGGAAGAAGAAATGGAAGGACTTTGAAGGCAGGAGGAGTGTTCCCACATTTACATTTTAGGAAAATCAGTCTAGAGGGCAGGCCAGAATTGTGTAAGACAGGATAATAGGGAGATCGATTGGGTGAATGTAGTAGGCCAATGAGAAATTACAAGAACTTTAGTGGAGATGAAGAAGAAGGGACAGAGCAGGGAATGCATGCAAAAGGGATTGGACAGGACTTAGTGATTGGTTAGTCGTGGGAAGGAGAGGAGGCACTGGGGATACCTTCCAGGTTTTTGAGCTTTTGGCTGCTAATGAATAGGTTGGCTGTTCGAATCCATGAGCCGCTCCTTGGAAGCCCTACGGGGGCAGTTCTACTCTGTCTTATACAGTCACTATGAGTTGGAATTGATTCGATGGCAATGGGTTTGGTGAGGTTTTCCAGGTTTAATTGAGGCAACAGGTAACACAACACTGAAAAACGGCATGACAATTGAGGATGTCTGGTTCAGGAAAAGGCCTGCCCTCTCTAGCAAAGCTGGGCTTAAGTTTTAGTGATACAGTGTTTGACCTGGTATGATTTACACAGTATTTCTGAACATGTATTTATTTATGTATGTTGTTAAATACCGTAGAATTGACTCCTGCCTCATGATAACTGCATGCTCGGTGGAACAAAAATGCTGCCGGATCCTGTGCCATCCTCATGGTCGGTAGGGAACTGGACCATTGCGATCCATAGGGTTTTCCTTGGCTAACTTTCAGAAGTAGATCACCAGGCCTTTCTTCCTAGTCCATCTTAGTCTGGAAGCTCTGCTGAAACCCATTTAGCATCATAGAAACACGCAAGCCTCCACTGACAGACAGGTGGTGGCTACGCATGAAGTGAGTTGGCTGGGAATCGAACCCAGGTCTGTTTCCTACATGGAAAATGAGAATTCTACCCCTAAGCCAGCACTGCCCTCATATGCAAACAAAAAGATCTTATTTATTTTTACATAAATGGGATTATAATACCTGAAGTACTTTTGAGTTTCCTTTCTCAATTACCAACGTGTCTCAGGGATCTTTCCATGTTAATAAATATAGAGCTACCTCATTCTTACTGGAAACCTTGATGGTGTAGTGGTTAAGAGCTACCACTGCTAACCAAGAGGTTGGCAGTTCAGATCCACCAGGCACTCCTTGGAAATTCTATGGGGCAATTCTACTCTGTCCTATAGGATCGCTATGAGCCGGAGTTGACTTGACGGCAATGGGTTTTTGTTTGTTTGTTTGTTTGGATCATTCTAATTAAAGTTCACAGTTTATTTGCTACCCTCCTATTGAGGGACATTAAGGTTTATCATAAATTTCTCAATATTCTGGTAGTGTAGTGATCACCCTCAGTTAGGACTGGTACTTTCATAGGTTTTTTTAATAATGGCTGTGTCAACTGAAAAGCACAGAGAAATCACATCAGAAATAATGTTGGAGTTCAGTGTGGACTCATGAGTTTTCTTAGATTGCAGGTTTATCAAGCTGTATTTATTTATTTATTTATTTATTTATTTTTTTTTTTTAATGTTTGCTTATATCTTTCTTTTTTTTTTTTTTTTTTTATAATAACTTTTATTAAGCTTCAAGTGAACGTTTACAAATCCAATCAGTCTGTCACATATAAGTTTACATACATCTCACTCCCTACTCCCATTTACTCTCCCCGTCTTGAGTCAGCCCTTTCAGTCTCTCCTTTCTTGACAATTTTGCCGGCTTCCCTCTCTCTCTATCCTCCCATCCCCCCTCCAGACAAGAGTTGCCAACACAATCTCAAGTGTACACCTGATATAATTAGCTCACTCTTCATCAGCGTCTCTCTCCCACCCGCTGACCAGTCCCTTTCATGTCTGATGAGTTGTCTTCAGGGATGGTTCCTGTCCTGTGTCAACAGAAGGTCTGGAGAGCATGACCGCCGGGATTCCTCCAGTCTCAGTCAGACCATTAAGTTTGGTCTTCTTATGAGAATTTGGGGTCTGCATCCCACTGCTCTCCTGCTCCCTCAGGGGTCCTCTGCTGAGCTCCCTGTCCGGGCAGTCATCGATTGTGGCCGGGCACCAACTAGTTCTTCTGGTCTCAGGATGATGTAGGTCTCTGGTTCATGTGGCCCTTTCTGTCTCTTGGGCTCTTAGTTGTCATGTGGGCTTGGTGTTCTTCATTTTCCTTTGCTCCAGGTGGGTTGAGACCAATTGCTGCATCTTAGATGGCTGCTTGTTAGCATTTAAGACCCCAGACGCCACATTTCAAAGTGGGATGCAGAATGATTTCATAATAGAATTATTTTGCCAATTGACTTAGAAGTCCCCGCAAACCATGTTCCCCAGACCCCCGCGCTTGCTCCGCTGAGCTTTGAAGCATTCATTTTATCCCGGAAACTTCTTTGCTTTTGGTCCAGTCCAATTGAGCTGACCTTCCATGTATTGAGTGTTGTCTTTCCCTTCACCTAAAGCAGTTCTTATCTACTGATTAATCAATAAAAAAACCCTCTCCCACCCTCCCTCCCTCCCCCCCTCGTAACCACAAAAGTATGTGTTCTTCTCAGGTTTACTATTTCTCAAGATCTTATAATAGTGGTCTTATACAGTATTTGTCCTTTTGCCTCTGACTCATTTCGCTCAGCATAATGCCTTCCAGGTTCCTCCATGTTATGAAATGTTTCAGAGATTCGTCACTGTTCTTTATCGATGCGTAGTATTCCATTGTGTGAATATACCACAATTTATTTACCCATTCATCCATTGATGGACACCTTGGTTGCTTCCAACTTTTTGCTATTGTAAACAGAGCTGCAATAAACATGGGTGTGCATATATCTGTTTGTATGAAGGCTCTTGTATCTCTAGGGTATATTCCGAGGAGTGGGATTTCTGGGTTGTATGGTAGTTCTATTTCTAACTGTTTAAGATAACGCCAGATAGATTTCCAAAGTGGTTGTACCATTTTACATTCCCACCAGCAGTGTATGAGAGTTCCAATCTCTCCGCAGCCTCTCCAACATTTATTATTTTGTGTTTTTTGGATTAATGCCAGCCTTGCTGGTGTGAGATGGAATCTCATCGTAGTTTTAATTTGCATTTCTCTAATGGCTAATGATCGAGAGCATTTTCTCATGTATCTGTTGGCTGCCTGAATATCTTCTTTAGAGAAATGTGTGTTCATATCCTTTGCCCACTTCTTGATTGGGTTGTTTGTCTTTTTGTGGTTGAGTTTTGACAGAATCATGTAGATTTTAGAGATCAGGCGCTGGTCAGAGATGTCATAGCTGAAAATTCTTTCCCAATCTGTAGGTGGTCTTTTTACTCTTTTGGTGAAGTCTTTAGATGAGCATAGGTGTTTGATTTTTAGGAGCTCCCAGTTATCGGGTTTCTCTTCATCATTTTTGGTAATGTTTTGTATTCTGTTTATACCTTGTATTAGGGCTCCTAGGGTTGTCCCAATTTTTTCTTCCATGATCTTTATCGTTTTAGTCTTTATGTTTAGGTCTTTGATCCACTTGGAGTTAGTTTTTGTGCATGGCGTGAGGTATGGGTCCTGTTTCATTTTTTTGCAAATGGATATCCAGTTATGCCAGCACCATTTGTTAAAAAGGCTGTCTTTTCCCCAGTTAATTGACACTGGTCCTTTGTCAAATATCAGCTGCTCATACGTGGATGGATCTATGTCTGGGTTCTCAATTCTGTTCCATTGGTCTATGTGTCTGTTGTTGTACCAATACCAGGCTGTTTTGACTACTGTGGCTGTATAATAGGTTCTGAAGTCAGGTAAGGTGAGGCCTCCCACTTTCTTCTTCTTTTTCAGTAGTGCTTTGCTTATCCGGGGCTTTTTTCCCTTCCATATGAAATTGGTGATTTGTTTCTCTATCCCCTTAAAATATGACATTGGAATTTGGATCGGAAGTGCGTTAAATGTATAGATGGCTTTTGGTAGAATAGACATTTTTACTATGTTAAGTCTTCCTATCCATGAGCAAGGTATGTTTTTCCACTTAAGTATGTCCTTTTGAATTTCTTGTAGTAGAGCTTTGTAGTTTTCTTTGTATAGGTCTTTTACATCCTTGGTAAGATTTATTCCTAAGTATCTTATCTTCTTGGGGGCTACCGTGAATGGTATTGATTTGGTTATTTCCTCTTCGGTGTTCTTTTTGTTGATGTAGAGGAATCCAAGTGATTTTTGTATGTTTATTTTATAACCTGAGACTCTGCCAAACTCTTCTATTAGTTTCAGTAGTTTTCTGGAGGATTCCTTAGGGTTTTCTGTGTATATAATCATGTCATCTGCAAATAGTGATAACTTTACTTCTTCCTTGCCAATCCGGATACCTTTTATTTCTTTGTCTAGCCTGATTGCCCTGGCTAAGACTTCCAACACGATGTTGAATAAGAGCGGTGATAAAGGGCATCCTTGTCTGGTTCCCGTTCTCAAGGGAAATGCTTTCAGGTTCTCTCCATTTAGAGTGATATTGGCTGTTGGCTTTGCATAGATGCCCTTTATTATGTTGAGGAATTTTCCTTCAATTCCTATTTTGGTAAGAGTTTTTATCATAAATGGGTGTTGGACTTTGTCAAATGCCTTTTCTGCATCAATTGATAAGATCATGTGGTTTTTGTCTTTTGTTTTATTTATGTGATGGATTACATTAATGGTTTTTCTGATATTAAACCAGCCTTGCATACCTGGTATAAATCCCACTTGATCAGGGTGAATTATTTTTTTGATGTGTTGTTGGATTCTATTGGCTAGAATTTTGTTGAGGATTTTTGCATCAATGTTCATGAGGGATATAGGTCTATAATTTTCTTTTTTTGTAATGTCTTTACCTGGTTTTGGTATCAGGGAGATGGTGGCTTCATAGAATGAGTTGGGTAGTATTCCGTCATTTTCTATGCTTTGGAATACCTTTAGTAGTAGTGGTGTTAACTCTTCTCTGAAAATTTGGTAGAACTCTGCAGTGAAGCCGTCCGGGCCAGGACTTTTTTTTGTTGGGAGTTTTTTGATTACCGTTTCAATCTCTTTTTTTGTTATGGGTCTATTTAGTTGTTCTGCTTCTGAATGTGTTAGTTTAGGTAGGTAGTGTTTTTCAAGGAATTCATCCATTTCTTCTAGGTTTTCAAATTTGTTAGAGTACAATTTTTCATAATAATCTGAAATGATTCTTTTAATTTCATTTGGTTCTGTTGTGATGTGGTCCTTCTCATTTCTTATTCGGGTTATTTGTTTCCTTTCCTGTATTTCTTTAGTCAGTCTAGCCAATGGTTTATCAATTTTGTTAATTTTTTCAAAGAACCAGCTTTTGGCTTTGTTAATTCTTTCAATTGTTTTTCTGTTCTCTAATTCATTTAGTTCAGCTCTAATTTTTATTATTTGTTTTCTTCTGGTGCCTGATGGCTTCTTTTGTTGCTCACTTTCTATTTGTTCAAGTTGTAGGGACAGTTCTCTGATTTTGGCTCTTTCTTCTTTTTGTATGTGTGCATTTATTGATATAAATTGACCTCTGAGCACTGCTTTTGCTGTGTCCCAGAGGTTTTGATAGGAAGTATTTTCATTCTCGTTGCTGTCTATGAATTTCCTTATTCCCTCCTTGATGTCTTCTATAACCCAGTCTTTTTTCAGGAGGGTATTGTTCATTTTCCAAGTATTTGATTTCTTTTCCCTCGTTCTTCTGTTATTGATCTCTAGTTTTATTGCCTTGTGGTCTGAGAAGATGCTTTGTAATATTTCGATGTTTTGGACTCTGCAAAGGTTTGTTTTATGACCTAATATGTGGTCTATTCTAGAGAATGTTCCATGTGCGCTAGAAAAAAAAGTATATTTTGCAGCAGTTGGGTGGAGAGTTCTGTATAAGTCAATGAGGTCAAGTTGGTTGATTGTTGTAATTAGATCTTCCGTGTCTCTGTTGAGCTTCTTACTGGATGTCCTGTCCTTCTCCGAAAGGGGTGTGTTGAAGTCTCCTACTATAATTGTGGAGGTATCTATCTCGCTTTTCAGTTCTGTTAAAATTTGATTTATATATCTTGCAGCCCTGTCATTGGGTGCGTAAATATTTAATATGGTTATGTCTTCCTGATCAATTGTCCCTTTTATCATTATATAGTGTCCTTCTTTATCCTTTGTGGTGGATTTAAGTCTAAAGTCTATTTTGTCAGAAATTAATATTGCTACTCCTCTTCTTTTTTGCTTATTGTTTGCTTGATATACTTTTTTCCATCCTTTGAGTTTTAGTTTGTTTGTGTCTCTAAGTCTAAGGTGTGTCTCTTGTAGGCAGCATATAGATGGATCGTGTTTCTTTATCCAGTCTGTGACTCTCTGTCTCTTTATTGGTGCATTTAGTCCATTTACATTCAGGGTAATTATAGATAAATAAGTTTTTAGTGCTGTCATTTTGATGCCTTTTTATGTGTGTTGTTGACAATTTCATTTTTCCACATACTTTTTTGTGCTGAGGCGTTTTTCTTAGTAAATTGTGAGATCCTCACTTTCATAGTGTTTGACTTTATGTTAGTTGAGTCGTTACGTTTTTCTTGGTTTTTGTCTTGAGTTATAGAGTTGTTATACCTTTTTGTGGTTACCTCATTATATACCCCTATTTTTCTAAGTAAAAACCTAACTTGTATTGTTCTATATCGCCTTGTATCACTCTCCATATGGCAGTTCAATGCCTCCTGTATTTAGTCCCTCTTTTTGATTATTGTGATCTTTTACCTATTGACTTCCATGATTCCCTGTTATGTGTATTTTTTTTTAATTAATCTTAATTTGTTTGTTTTTGTGATTTCCCTATTTGAGTTGATATCAGGACGTTCTGTTTTGTGACCTTGTGTTGTGCTGATATCTGATATTATTGGTTCTCTGACCAAACAATATCCTTTAGTATTTCTTGTAGCTTTGGTTTGGTTTTTGCAAATTCTCTAAACTTGTGTTTGTCTGTAAATATCTTAATTTCGCCTTCATATTTCAGAGAGAGTTTTGCTGGATATATGATCCTTGGTTGGCAGTTCTTCTCCTTCAGTGTTCTGTATATGTCGTCCCATTCCCTTCTTGCCTGCATGGTTTCTGCTGAGTAGTCAGAACATATTCTTATTGATTCTCCCTTGAAGGAAACCTTTCTTTTCTCCCTGGCTGCTTTTAAAATTTTCTGTTTATCTTTGGTTTTGGTGAGTTTGATGATAATATGTCTTGGTGTTTTTCTTTTTGGATCAATCTTAAATGGGGTTCGATGAGCATCTTGGATAGATATCCTTTCGTCTTTCATGATGTCAGGGAAGTTTTCTGTCAGAAGTTCTTCAACTATTTTCTCTGTGTTTTCTGTCCCCCCTCCCTGTTCTGGGACTCCAATCACCCGCAGGTTATCCTTCTTGATAGAGTCCCACATAATTCTTAGGGTTTCTTCATTTTTTTTAATTCTTTTATCTGATTTTTTTTCAGCTATGTTGGTGTTGATTCCCTGGTCCTCCAGATGTCCCAGTCTGCATTCTAATTGCTCGAGTCTGCTCCTCTGACTTCCTAGTGTGTTGTCTAATTCTGTTATTTTATTGTTAATCTTTTGGATTTCTACATGTTGTCTCTCTATGGATTCTTGCAACTTATTAATTTTTCCAGTATGTTCTTGAATAATCTTTTTGAGTTCTTCAACAGTTTTATCAGTGTGTTCCTTGGCTTTTTCTGCAGATATCCTAATTTCATTTGTGATATCATTAAGCATTCTGTAAATTAGTTTTTTATATTCTGTATCTGATAATTCCAGGATTGTATCTTCATTTGGGAAAGATTTTGATTCTTTTGTTTGGGGAGTTGGAGAAGCTGTCACGGTCTGCTTCTTTAAGTGGTTTGATATGGATTGTTGTCTCCGAGCCATCACTGGGAAACTAGTTTTTCCAGAAAATCCGCTAAAAAAAAACTGCAGT
Organism: Elephas maximus indicus; assembly: GCF_024166365.1. NCBI lineage: Eukaryota > Metazoa > Chordata > Mammalia > Proboscidea > Elephantidae > Elephas > Elephas maximus. Next base: position 85,098,681 of record NC_064829.1, on the reverse strand, counting down.
CAGATCCCTATCAGAGTTCTCCCTCTGGCTCAGGCTATTCAGATGTTAATGAAGCCGCCTGGGGAGGGTGGGGGAGGGAACAGAGAGATAGGAGAGTAGCACCTCAGAATATAGCCAGAGTTGCTTGTCTTGCTTGGAAAGACTATTATATCTGAGATTCCCGCGGGCGCGTCGCCTATGTGTGCTGTCTGTGTGGAGATTGCCCCCGGGGGGTCTGGCCCGCTGGAGTCACGGTCAGATCCTCCGCTTCCAGCCCCACGCCCAGCGTCAAGGCTCCCCTACTGGGACGGTGCACTCTCGACTCCAAAATCAGTCGCTGCCTCCCGGGGACTTCTCGTCCCTCCAGCCGCGTGGCCGTGCCGCCCCCGTGAACCAGGTGGGCCCCCTCCCGGGGTTAGTTCAGATGGGTGGAGTAGCTCCCCGTGCTTGTGCCGCGACCGAGTGTCCCGGCTGGAACGCTGTTCTCCCCGCTCCAATACCAGTCGCTGCCTCCCGGGGACTTCTCCTACCGGCTGCGTCCCACGCCGCCCGCGCGACCCGGATGGTCACCTTCCCGGGGTTAGTTCAGGGGGTGGAGCAACTCTCCGTGTTTATGGCGTACCTGCGTGCAGCCCAAATCCCTGTGGGACAGTTCCCCGGCTCGGGTGCTGCTCTTTCTGCTCCAAGATCAGTCACTGCCTCCCGGGGACTTCTCCTAACGGCTGCGTCCTACGCCGCCCGTGGAACCGGCTAGTACCCCTCCCGGGGTTAGTTCAGGGGGGTGGAGCAGGTCTCTGTGCTCGTGCCGTACCTGACTGGTATGCTGGCTCCAGGCTCTGGAAACAATCGCTGCTTCCCCGTATTAGTTCGTTCTCCGTCTCTAAATCTGTGTTTGTTGTTCAGGGTTCGTAGATTGTTATGTATGTGATCGATTCACTTGTTTTTCCGTGTCTTTGTTGTAAGAAGGATCCGAGGTAGCGTCTGCCTAGTCCGCCATCTTGGCTCCGCCTCAAGCTGTATTTATTTTTAAAAATGTGTCTTTACTTCTAGCAGTATGCACTTTCTAACCAAGAAGCTAAGTGAGTCATCTTTTTTTTAATCAGCTACTGCTTTGAGAATTGAAAGAAATTCTTGTACCTTTATCCCCCTTAGAATTTTCAAAATGTGTTTAAGCATGTATAATGCACACTTCAGTACATAATTTCAAAAGGTTCATGGAACCCTGAAGCCTGTTTAAAGACACCCAAGGTATTCATGGGTGTCTTGGGTCACATGTTGAAAACCCCTGGTGGAGAAACAGTTAAGTGCTCGGCTACTAACCAGAAGGATGGCAGTTCCAACCCACCCACCATCTTTGAGGGAGAAAGACCTGGCAATCTGCTGTCACAAAGATTACAGCCTAGAAAACCCTGTGGGTGAGTTCTATTCTGTTACATGGGGTTGCTATGAGTTGGAATGGACTCAACAGCACCGACCAACAGCAAAAACAAGTACTTGCTCTAATATGTCTACCAAAAATTAGTCAATATATTTTTAACTCGTTTACCTTTCCATTTATAATCACATTGATTCCCAAATCACAACATTAAAAAATAATGGTTCATAGTCACGAACCATTCTCTTGAATATGAAAAAAATAAAATAAAATAAATTGAGCATATGGACATGGGAGCTAAGATTAACACATTTGAAACTTATTTGCTCTTTAGGATAGAAAATATACTCAGTTGGCACTGAGCTATAACAGCTATAAATATCGTGTGTAAATATTTTATGAATAAAACTCAATAATTTCAGCAATGCACAAAACAGATGCTTAATTTATGTAATGACAACTCATGTCTTTGTCGCAGGTTGGCACCCTTGTGTTGCTCACATTTAATTCCAAACACAAACCTCTCAGAATCATGTGCTAAAGCTTAACTGAGCTGCTGTCTTTACTAAAAAGCATGCACAATATGCTAAGTATTGCTAATTCAGCGGTGAAAAATAAATTACACTTTTAAGCCAAACAATTAGCACTCAACTTTAAATGCTGCTTGCTAGAGCAAGTAGGCAGAGAGGCAGTAGACTGTCCAAATGAACACAATTCCTGCTGAATCCATGTGATGGAATTACATTAATAGTTTCCCAACCATCTCTTAAGCCATTGTGTTAGTTCATTCTTCTCATGTCAACATGAATTAAAGAATGGTTTATGAGCTTTGTGAGACAAAAGCTCCTCCTTAAATATCTATGAATATCTCAGCACCAAGTAAAATATTAGAATCACAGGAGAACGGTATGTTTTAGAAGATCTCAAGTAATACTCGTGTGCAAGGAGGGTTAAGAGCCAACATGCTTCAGTGACCTTTCTGAAAAGCAGATGTAATTACGTACTGCCCCTTCTAATAAAATGGAAAAAACAAAACAAGAACAACCAAACCTGTTGCCATTGAGTCCATTCCGACTCCTGAGTACCTGATATGTTACAGAGAACTGCCCCTCTAGGGTTTTCTTGGCTGTAAGGAAGTAGATCTCCAGGCTTTTCTTCTGTAGCACCACTGGGTGAGTTCAAACCACCAATCTTTAGGTTAGTAGCTGACTGCCTCCTGCTTATAGCCTGTGATAAAGGCCGTATCTCATTGCATAGCTTATAAAACCTTCCTTGACTGACACCACCTCTGCCTACCTCTCTGTTTCCCATCCTGCCTGACCTCTCTTATCAGTAAGAGCTCCCAACATGCTCAGCTACTAGCCATGGGACTGACATTTCTCAGCTCCTCCTGATTCTTCATACTCTAAAATCCACCTCTTAGCATCTCCTCCAGGAGGCCTGGACTGACTCACACCCTTCCTTTTGTCTCTTCTGTGAGCACCTTGGAGCTCTGATGGTGCAGTGGTTAAGAGCTTGGCTGCTAACCTAAAGGTCAGCAGTTTGAATCCACCAGCCACTCCTTGGAAACACTATGGGGCAGCTCGACACTGCCCTGTCCTATAGGGTCACTATGAGTCAAAATTGACTCAAAGGCAACAGTTTGGTTTTGCATTTGTTGATGCAGTTCTTTCCCCTCACATGACTAGCAGGGAGCTTGTCCCTGTCCTTACACTCCCAGAACAACACACAGCATCAGGCTGGCTCACAATGTCGGTTAAAAATGAGTGCAGGCAGAAATGAGTAAATGCCTCCATTTTAAACCATCATTTGCAACTGTTCACATTTGTTTTTGATTAGCATGATTCTAAAAAGCTTCTACATAATAAGGTCTGTCAACACACAGGTGGAAAGAGTGAAGAGCAGAGATTACACATTGGTTAATTCTTGCTGTAAATAATGAACTGTATTTATGGAGCCTCACTCTAGTATGTTGAGTTGACTTCAGTGTGATATGGAGTTAGCTACAGGTGAACATCAGCTACAACCCCAAGTATATACAAGCACCAGTTGAAGGTCAAGGTGGTCTTTACATTTCAAAAGTAGACTAATCATTTGTGAAGACCTGATTCTATTTTCAGTACTGAGATACAGAAGTGTGGGCTAAACCTAGGTTTTTTTTTTTTTTTGAAATGCAATATGCCAGGAAAGACAAATGTATAAGTATTAATGGTGTTTGTGATTTTACTCAAAACATAGATTTAGAGTTTTGTTTCATTTTTTAAAGGAAATATTTAGCTTAGGCTACCTAAAAATAAATAGAAGTCTGAGTTATTAATCTGTAGAATATCTTCCTTGCTGAAGGCCTTAAGACCTGTTGAAATTTTGGCCACAGCATAGGGGTTTGCTAGGTCCTGTACCTCGGTGTATTTTTCCTCTGCCTTCAAAAATAGCTGTACTAAAGTTACTGTTTGCACGTAGAGAATATTTTTAATTATGCAAGTTTTCAATTTAGATAGTTGTGGGGGGAAATAAATCTGAAAGTCCTTACAGCATGCCACAAAACCGTAGGACTGGGCACACATTTTTATGACATTCTTGGGCCAACTAAAGCTCTTTATTATCCTTTCACTGGAGCCAGGACTTAAAACAGAAAGTGCCAAGGCCAGTGCTGTAAAACACAGCTCAGGTGACAGGAAAAACAGAGTACCCGCAGAAGTCACTCTGCTAATGGTGAGGATGACGATGATGTTGGTGATGATAGACAATGAGAAAGAGCAAGCACTTATCTCAATCATATTATTCACTCTGTGATGGACAGGGCACTACATATTTTGCCTGTATATTTCATTGAATCCTTAACCATAAATCTCTGTCATTCACATCTTAAACATGAAGAAAATGAGTCGTTGAAGGAATGAAGTAACTATACCCACAATTTGAGGTTGTAAATGGATTTCTTTCCAGAATCTGAGTCAAGGCCCTGAGTTCTTACCTAGTATCTCTGCTCACTCCTTTTAAAAGCTCTCTGGCCCTCGGGTCATTTCAGCTCAGGAAGGAGAGGTAGACATGAAGCCCAGCTCCACTGGTTACAGTTGTTTGTATGCTTCACTCTTCTGAGAGCCTCCCACTAACTGCACAATTGGGATGACTCTTTCTACCTCAACCCAGGTCCACAAAGATTAAGAGGAAAGTTTAAAATATGTGATTGCACATGCACAACACTAGATACTATGTCTAGCAATCAATAGGCACACAAGGAATGCCTGGCTTCCTTCTAATTTGTAAGTGGAAGAGATTTTAATAAATATATCCTCTCTCTACACTCTAGAGTTTTCTACCCCATGTTTGCTCCAAATAACACCGCAATGTCCTCTTTTACAGAGACTTGAAGAACACTTTAAGACACTGAATTTACTCCAACTGACTTTCACTAATTTGCTCTCTATTTAAACATATTTAAAAAGCAGACATTCTAATCTATTGTAACAGTTATTCCTTTTCCTGCTCTCAGATAAATAGATTAGTATCGTTAGGATTCAGTTTGCAAAGATATGCCCAATGGGTGCACTCAAGATGGCTTGTGTTTCTGTGTGTGTAAGAGACAGAGAGAGAGAGAGAACGAGAGAGAAGAGAAAGGTGGAGAGGGAGAGAAAGAACAGAATACCCACGTTTAAAAAAGCGGATCTACACTAAAGAAATAAGACTGCAAATACGTAAATACTTCATTTATTATTTTTATTTAAAAAACTATATTCTTTCATTAAATACAGCCAAAGATACTAGAATTTCTTTTAACTTCCACTAACATGGTAACATCAGTGACTTCCAATCATAAACTTTTCCCTCTTTTTTAATGGGGCGTAATTAGTTATTAAATTAGTATGGAAAGCAATTGTTTTGTGGCAGAATCCTTTGGGAAATGTCAGAAACAAGGTGAAAATCCTAGCCTAAATCCTGGCATATTGCAGTTAGTCAATGATGTTTCAAATCCAGAGTTTTCGAGAAGCCCCAGCACAGAACAATATGTTGTGTGGCGTGTCCCAGGCTCTCTTGGCCTCTCTTGGACCCTGTCCACACCCTGCCCTGGCCTTCCTGCCTGTGGTCTCGTCCCCTCCCAGGACATTATCAATCTCTGTAAACAGAGGTTTCTAACACGCACACATGAGCACGCCACGTCCCTATCTTTGTATTCTTTGGGACTCTACCACTTAATGAATGAAACCTCAAGTTTCTTAGTCTGAGCTACCAGATCCATAATGATAATTATAAAAACAAATGAATAAGTGTTATATGTGGTAAACCCTATTATTAAGCCCCTTCTTTGGATGAAGCCAGCGAGTACTGGAAAGTTAGAAAATTATGTAGAGGAAGCTCCAATCTGTCTCCCTGGATGCAGATATGTATCCTTGCCCCATCCCACTGGCCTGGCCCCGCCACCTTTCTCTCCTGTCTCTGCTTTATGACCTAGCCAACACTGAGAGAGGTATACAGAACAGGGACAGCTCTCCTTGCCTCCATGTTCCTTCCTCCTGGGGGCCTCCTCTTGCCCTCCTTGCCTACTGTTCACTCATGCATCCCTTCTGGTCTCAGCCCAGCCCAGCCCTGCCCCCCTTGAGCCTTCCCTGCACATCCAAAGAATGGTGATGGCTTTATTCTCTGCCACACTTCTATTTTTACTCTTCCCGTATTGTATACTAATCACTGGCTACTTGTCCTCCATCAGACCCTGGGATCTTTATGGTCATAACCCATGCATTTATTTACTGTTATTTCCCCAACACTTGGCATAATTCATGACACACAGCATGCTTTCAGTGTCTACTGAATATGGTATCTGTATTTTTATATTTTTAAAAGGATTTTTTTCATTATATGATTAAAGTGCTTTCCTCTATTTATGATATTTATATTGGAAGGAAAGATTAAATTCTCTATTAGCCCTGCTCCTTTGTAAGGAGAAATTTTGCATATGTCCTTGAAAATTGAACACAAACACTTTTCTTTTCTTTAACAGATTTAGATATATAGCTAGCATGACACGGAAAATAGTTTTCAAAAGGAAAACATTCTCATGTAGCATTTTGTCTATGTGCTCATGAAATAAAATTACATAGTGAAAATCCAGAATCAATTCAAATCTTCTTAGATTGGATCATGCATATATATATACACATGTTTTTATATGTATATGTATACATATATATGTGTATATATATTGGGTTTTTATATACATATACACGTATATGTATATATATACATATATATGTATATATATACACACATACAAATGTGTGCTTTTCCACACACCAAAAAAAAAAAAAAAACCATTGCCATCTAGTCGATTCCGATGCATAGCTACCCTACAGGACAGAGTAGAACTGCCCCATAAAGTTCCCAAGGGGCACCTAGTGGATTCAAACTGCTGGCCTTTTGGTTAGCAGCTGTAGCACTCAACCACTACGTCACCAAGGTTTCCTTTCCACACACATACACCTGTAAACACATACGGCGTAAAGGAAAAAGCTACTGACATTCAAAATATCTATTTGAATGCAAGGCACCACTGTAGGTTTCCAAACTTTAAGTGACAATGTTTTTATACATTTAAGAAAAACAAGGCTTCCGGGGATTCTTTCGATCCAAGAGGTGTTGATGTGTTCCGCAGGAGTCACTAGAGCCTTCCTTTCTTTCAGGATGGATCAGCAGTAACTCTGCTTACATTTTTTTTTTTCCATTAAATATATAAAAAGAAGTGTTAATTCTGAACGATAAAAACTCTGAATGTTCCATTGAGGAGGTCAGTTTCTTCAACTGACTTAAAACGACATAGTGCGGGAGCTAAGAGCACAGCTGCTAACCAAAAGGTCGGCAGTTCAAATCCACCAGCCACTCCTTGGAAACCCTATGGTGCAGTTCTACTCTGTCCTACAGGGTTGCTATAAGTTGGAATTGACTCAACGGCAACGGGTTTGGTTTTGGTTTGGTTTTTGTGTTAGAAGTGGATGAGAAATGCTTAGTTGTAGAGAATCTGGGAATTCTGGGAATAAAACTGTCAAAAAAAAAAAAAAGAGTTCATCAAATCCCTCTCTTAACTTCTTATTTCATTTCATTATGCACAAGCCTTATGTATCATCTATATTAATTCTCAATATTTTATTTCAAAATTTCTTTCCAAGTTATTGGAAACACCACTTACACTGTTGTTGCTGTGTGCCATCGAGTCAATTCTGCCCCACAGTGACCCCATGTGACAGAGTAGAACTGCCCCATAGGTTTCCTAGGCTGTAATATTTATGGGAGCAGATCGCCAGGTCTTTTCTCCTACAGAGAGGCTGGTGGATTCGAGTTATCAACCTTTGGTTAGCAGTCGAGTGCTTAACCATTGTGTCCCCAGGACTCCTTACTATTTACACTAGGCTTACCATCCTCATATAACTGCATCAGAAAAGGAAGTAGCATTGCTAATGCTTCCAGACCTGGGAATGAAGATTGGCATTGTGAGTCAGCATTTTAAGTGCCCGGAAGTGTGTTCTGAAAGAACAATATATATATATTTTTCCTTTAGGTCTACCCATAAGAATTTTAACTATCAGGAATAATGTATTGACTATGTAAGGACAGTGTGGTTTCATAAATAGGCTCTTAGTTCATTTCAGAACTGAACATGGTCTTCTACCAGGTTGTAGGTAAAATGCTCCCTCATTTGGACACTGCTTAAAAAATGTTAAACCAGTATGCGGATATGTGCACACTTTTCAAATGTGCACACTATAGATTTGGTAAGTACCCAGGGCCGTCGAGTCAATTCCGACTCACAGTGACCCTATAGGACAGAGTAGAACTGCCCCATAGAGTTTCCAAGGAGCGCCTGGCAGTTCTGAACTGCCAACCCTTTGGTTAGCAGCCATAGCACTTAACCACTACGCCACCAGGGTTTGGTAGGTAGATTTGGTAAGTAGATTTGGTAAGTAGATGTGCTTAATCTGAAAATTTGATAGAAGATCTATCAAAAACAGTATAGTGCTATAAAGGAAGGTCTCAGTAATTTAGGCACATAAATATCACTAAGACAACAGCAATGTCATTACCTCATTACACACTTTATTAATGTTATGGTAAATGCCGTTGTACATAAGCTTGCCCTGAATTGCAGCCGACCTGAGAGCAGCTATTTCTCCATCTGCTAGACATTGGGTTTGGTCCTTTACATACCTGGGTTGTTGAATCTTCATCACAGTCACTGAGGTCATTATCTAAAGAGGAGGAAAGTTAAGTTCTGGAAGACCTCTCGTGATGGATGTGAGCGGAGGCTTCTTAATTTAACTTGTGCTTGGTGTGGGCGAGAAGGAAAGTGACAGATGAGGCATTTTTCCTTTGTCTTTAGTTTTCAGAAGCCTGATTATGATCTGTCTTGGTATGGATGTCTCTGGGTTTATTCCATTTGGGATTTATTCATCATCTTGAATCCATTGGTTTGTGGCTTTTGCCAAATGTGAGAACTTTTCATCATTATTTCTTTGTCTACTTTTTCACTCCCACCCTCTCTCCTCCCTTGCTGGGACTCTGATGACACGAAGGTTAGATCTCTTGTTATAGTCACACAGGCCCTTGAGGCTCTGTTCATTTTTTTTTTTTTTAAGTCAATTTTCTCTCTGTTATTCAGATTTTATTTTTCTACCGTCAAGGTCACTGATTCTTTCTTCTGTCATCTGCATTCTGCTGTTGAAGAATCTGTATGACTGTTTTAAAATCCCCATCAGGTAATTCCAACCGTGATGTCATCTCAGCGTTGGCATCTGATGGTCTTTTTTTATACAAGTTGAGATTTTCCCAGTTCTTGGTATGACAAATGATTTTCGATTGAAACCTGGATATCTTGGGTATTGTTATGAGACTCTGGATCTCGATTTAAAACTTCCGTTGTAGTAGGCCTCCTCTGACTGCCCCAGTAGGGGAGAGGGACCTGCACCATCACTGTCAGGTTGGTGGAAATCCAGGTTCCCCTCTCCGCCCCTGCTGGGGGATCCTCCTAACTGATGATGGGCATAGGGTTTCTAGTTTCCCACAGCCTCCTCTGATATCACCCAGTGGGGATAGTGGAGGGTGGCTTATTACTGCCTGCAACTTGGAAGTTTAGGGTCCTCATTGGGCCTTCCCAGGGAGATGGGAATAGGGCTGCAGTTGTTTTCTGAGGGTTTGGCTGGGGTAAGTTGTTATTGTCTAAACACGTTCTGTCCTGCTGGGCTGCCCTTCTCTGGTACTATGGCTGAGAAAGCAGACTGCTCTTGGGGCTGTCTGTGCCCATGGGCATTTCTGGATCACTATTTCCCCAATGTGCAGTCTAGGATACATGAAGTGAAAAGAAAAGCCAGAAAATACCCAGCGTGTCATTTTCTAAAGCCCATGCCTTCTTCTCTTGACCTTTCAGAGTTTCCTTATGTTTGTTTTAGATTTGACAACCTAAATTGTTAGCTACACTTCATAGGAAGAATAAGGAAAAATATGTCTACTTTCTTGAGGAAAAAGTCTCTATCCACTTGTTTTGAAAATCCTAGAGTGAAAACAATTAAGTCTCATATCTAAGCAAATTAAGTCCTCCTGAAAAATTTCACTTTGTTCTTTTGGTTGTGGTAATGGATAGATTAGAAGAAACATATAGCAATTATTGGAAATATCTGCTGTTTTCTCATGAATGTGAGTTATTTAGATAGACAGATATGTAGATGACAGAGATATTCACTATTCTCTCTCCTTTTTTGAATTTGTCCCTGGCCTTTCTCAGGACCTTTTCTGAATTAAGACAAATAACAACAGAGCTGAGAAAGGAGTTATCTATTGAACTGAAAAAAAAAAGTCTTGATGTTATGCATCAAGCATCAGACTTATTCCTCCCAGTGGATTTAATAAGCTACGAATGGTAATAGCACTTGGCTGATAAATTCATGAAGAGAAACCTGCATTTGTGTCCACTTCAGGTGGGAAAAAATCAAATTGAGCATTTTCACTAAATAGAATTTATTGGAAATTAAAATAGTTGTCAGATCTCCCCTGTGATACTCCGTCGCGCCTTTGGCGCAAAGAACAGCTGACTTTCTCTTCCAGGGCGACTGAGGAAAAAGGAACAGAGCTAGAGGGAAAGACAACTCTAACAAAGTGATATCCATTTCCATTAGGCAACTAAACAGCTGCAAATCAGTCAGATGATGCAAATGTTCAATGATATTTGTCTCCTATGGATCAACGTTATGACCATCTCACGTTTTGGGAGTGTATTTCCAACATGGCATCGGTAGGATCATGGGTAAATTTGATTTTTCAGCTATTCCTAATGACAAATCCCTGAGTTGGAAGCAAAAAGGCAAATAACTGATTATAAGTGCAATGAAAGTCTCTTGAATTTACATATACATTTACTTGTACCCTGTCACATTTTCTTAACCTCTAAACCTCCACGCAACATATAAATGAACTTGTCTGGAATTGTTTTTTTCCCCCAAATTGCAGCCTATATTTCTGGAGCACTGATGCAATTATGCCACCTCAATTGCCTTGCGGTGGAGGGTGGGGGAGCACAAAGCAAAACTTTGTGTATCAGGAAAATAAAGCCTTGAAAATTGCCTGTGACACCCAGCAACACAAAGACAGCTACGCTTCCCTGGAAAGTGGACAGAATAAAAGTAGACAGTTTCTATTAACAATAACAAGACAAAATACAGAGGCCCTTTATCTCTTAAAATGTAAATTTATACAAGGATTCATGCTACCCTGCTGTAAATATCAAATACCCCTTAAGACCATAGAACAAGAATGAATTGATTTTCCTCCTAGTCTCTGCCATCTGCAGATTCTCATAGCTTGGCATTATATCAATGCTAAATTAAAAATCCTACACGCTAAAACCATAAGGGAGATTTGTGAGGTTCAAGCTGTTTATTCTTTAAATTATATGATTGATTTTCTATGTTCATATCTACTCTATCTGAATCATTTTTCAAGTTTATTCAATTGATTTCTTGGTGTTATGTGTTGCTCTCTCAATAACCTTTCTTTAGTGCATATCAGCTTTATATCTGTTCTCATTTACATTTATAGGCCTAAAGCAGCTGAAAGTATATTGATTTTCTTCAAGCACTTTGGTATACAATCCCTAGTTATTTGTGATGAATGCTCTTTCTCATTTATGGTATTAAAGTCTCTGAGAGGAGGCCTAATTCGATTTGCATTCATTTGGGTCATCTGCCCTTCAGAGGTACATGGTGGAAGAAGCTAGTAGTGACCAAATTCATAATTTAGCGCTGCTGACAGCAGTAATAAACAAGGGCGAAAAGCGTACCTTCTGTTGGCAACATGTTCCACTTGCGTGTCAGTAACCTATATATTTCATAATTTTTATTAACAGCTTCAAACCAGTTAACATGTCTTTGTCATTAAACTCTGTTAATTAGGTAGCTATACTTATTATCTATTATATAGCCTGATATCAACCATAAGTATAACTATGGCATGGCTGGCTGGTGTGCCATATTGTGTAACTATTAAATAGATAATTCAGATAATTCCTCTTTACCAATCATTCAAAGTCTCAATCTTCTTTTTGTTTAAAAAATAATAATAATGAAAGAGAAAGAATGAAAGCCACGAATAAATAAGACACCCTGGGTTGGTAGGCTCAAAGGTTAAACATGGATTATTTTGTATTTGCCCAGGAAATCAGTTTCTTAGAATGTCTGGCTAAATCCAATAGATTAGCTAATGTCTGCGTACACATCATATCTGTTAGTCTAATAAAGGTCTCATGCTGCTCTATTTGTCCCTTGCATTGTGACAAGCACACCAGCCCCAGCTGCTCTGCACCCAAATCAGGATTGGATGCCGTTCCGGACTGCACACCTAGGATCAAAATGGAAATGGCAGGGGGCTAGTTCTTACTTTACCAGCCCCGTTGCCGTTGAGTCAATACCGACTCACAGCGACCCTATAGGACAGAGTAGAACGGCCCCATAGGGTTTCTGAGGAGCGCTTGGGATTTGAACTGCTGACCTTTTGGTTAACAGCTGAGCTCTTAATCACCGCATCACGAGGGCTCCGTATTGCTTTACTGGAGAACTTAAAAATGCACTCATTTGGTTTTTGTTAGTGACACATAAATCATCTAGTGGTGAGATTTTTCAACTGCATTTGTTCCTCTTTAAAAGAATGTGGACCAATTTTGCATTTACTCTGCCTTAGAATTATCCAATGTCATCCAGATCTCTTCACTTGAAATTCACATGTTTTGTTTTTATCAAATAGTAGACAGTTTTTTTTTTTTTTTCCTTTTAAAGGGCAAAAATTATACATTGTCAGTTAGAATTGAATACCTGTGTTTTTAGAGGGCTGTGTTTCCTTGAAAGGATTTCCCATTTTGCTACTAAAGAGCTGTCTGGGACCTTGATTTTCATTTAAATCTGTAAAGGAGAATAGCCACTTTCTAGATAAAATCTGGCTATCTTCCTGATACACTAAGTGGGGAATGAAATTATTCTGGAAATTTAATTTTTAAATTAACTCACTCAAACAGTATTCACATCTTGTAGTTATAAAAAGTAAACTGGAAAATTAATTGAAATTTGATAACACAGGAAGTATGAGGAAAGTGTGGGCTGAATTTTGGAAGTTTGAATTTTGTCTACATAAGTACAGTGAGATCAGAGATATGTTGATGACAAGAGAAAGGGCATTTGACGCCTTTGTGTACTTAAAAGGTAGATTAAATACATTATTTCATACCTATCACGCCTTTATTTATTTATTTTTAAATATGATATCAATATAGAAAGCATTAGCTGTAAAATATTAGGTCAGTTCATTTTCTTTCGTTGGCAAAGATGCTTAATGTTGCTATCTGACAGTATGGGTTAAGTTGGGCAAGAAGAAAGTTCCAATTAGTCTCAGTGGTGGGTCAATAGAGGTTGTCTCTGGGCAGTGCCTTTCAGATCCCTGGGGTGAATAAGGCCTGCAATGCCAGGAACAGTAATGCATAGAGAGAAAATTCAGTTGAGTTTCTCAGATCTGGGGACCCAAGGGGAAGGTGGTGGTCATCAATCAATGTATTGGTTCAATTTCACCTTGCCAAAGAGTCTCTGAGCTGCATTATTCTCATTGAAAATGAGGACCCAGATTTGATGTTTTCTAGGATGAAAATTCCAATCATTTCTAGTGTGATTCAATACTTCATGATGCTCTACTTTTGATGTTCTATGATGCTGCACAGAATATGTAAACCAAACCAAACCTGTTGGTGTTGAGTTTATTCTGACTCATAGAGACCCTATAGCAAGAGTAGAACTGCTCCACAGAGTTTCCAAGGAGCACCTGGTGGATTTGAACTGACGACCTTTTGGTTAGCAGCCATATCTCTTAACCACTATGCCACCAGGGTTTCCTCAGAATGTATTTATATATATTTTTGCCAAAAAAGCAAACCCATTGCCGTCGAGTTGATTCTGACTCATAGCGACCCTATAGGACAGAGTAGAACTGCCCCATAGAGTTTTCAAGGAGTGCCTGGCAGTTTCCAACTGCCGACCCTTTGGTTAGCAGCTGTAACACTTAACCACTATGCCACCAGGGTTTCCATATATATATTCATATTTATATGCTGTGGTGGAGTGAATTGCTTTTATATGGTCTTTCAGCTGTGGTCTTGTAGCTCACCCAAAATGATTGACTGGGCCAAAATCTTTCAAGAGATTTTTGGTCAGGTTACTATGCAAATTGAGTGGCTTATGTTCTACCAAGGGAATTGGTCAGTTTGTGGTCTTGCTGGGAGGACCATGCATTGAAATTGACAAGAAGTAGGCTTATATAAAGGACAATCCACAGAGGTTTGAGGAAACTTCACTACCATCAAGAAGAGCCTGGAGTGGAGTACGTCCTTTGGACTGATTACTCAAGGTCCCTGCACTGATAACCTCCCAGGCTCAGAGGAGAGAGCAGTTACAATGAACATGGTGTGAGTTGGCGAAAGACAGTGGCAGTGGGCTTCCTGGCCCACAAAGTGAGTGCTGAGTACCTTCCAGGAGGAGGCTTGCCAACAGAGCTGAAAGAGATGTAACACTTGCTTGTGTGGACCAAGAGAGGCCTGAGTATGCCCCATGTAAGGGTTACAAGCCGGAGCCATGGTAGTATGATGGAAGCCAGTAGCAGAGGCCAGTGAGGCCCAGTGGCAGCAGAAGCCTTGTGAGCCTGCAGACCCCCAAGTAGCATGGTGGTAGCCAGAGGCAGTGGTAATGTGAAGACAACATCTGACATCTGACCTGGACCATGACAGGCTTGCCCAGTGACATAAGAACAGATACAAGTGATTTGGGGAAGGGTAAGTAGTTCTCCTTTCATGAATCTGTTGTTGGCTTTCACTTAGCCAACACTGTGTAAGTGTCTCGTGTGCCCAGCTAAATCACAGAGGAACGTAGCACCCATGGAATGGTTAATGCCAGTGGGTGTATGTGTCTCCTTCCTAGCAGTCTTATGGATGCCTGGAAGTTTGAAGCTCAGCCTGTCTGCATGTGCATTGCAGATAGACAGAGCAATACATACACACACACACACATACACATTCCCAAATTGGAGGTGGCCAAAGTCCTGGCATTAGGTTCACTTTTGTTCTTAATGAAGAAATAAAAGGACTCTCCGAGAAAAATACTGAGGCAATAAAAATGGACACAATTGCTTGCTTTCCCAGCCCATGGGCTCTGGTGGCAATGTGTTTGATGGAAGCCCCACCCCGAGCATTTTGCGGATGGTTATCACAACCATGTATTAAGTGCTTAATATGTATGTGCTTTGTGTTGAACATTTTATATACATTACATCCTATAGCCCGTAAAATAAACTCAACCCATTCACTTAGCTTTATCATTGGTTAGAGGCCAATGAGTCTTTGGGGAATGAGGATTGCAAGCAAACCTGTCATAAATGTATAAGAATACTTCAACAGCTTAGGGATTTTTGAGGGGCAGTATCCACTCCTCTCTCAAGAAACTACTTGAGATCCTAGGGTATTTGATCTTATTAATCCAAGAGTCTTTCATTGTGTTTGGCCTGTTTTCTCTACCTGCATTGGGACTTTCCTCACTTTGCTTATCCTTCATAGAACTGCATGAATTAACTGCATGATTTACAGTTACCTCTAACTTCTTCAGCCAGACACCACGTCTAATTTAACAATAATGGTCAGCAACAACTATGTCCTACCCCAGCCTTGTCTTGATTCACCATTCTATTCTCCATCTACTTTTCAGCAGAGAACATTATCCACCCTTCTCATAATGTCTATAGCAGACCTCTGTTTGTTTATGTGAGCTCATATCCCAGATCAGTGGTCTTCCTTTTGAGATGAGGAGGATCACTGGAGACCGATATATTAATGTGAAAAGTTAATCAAACAACATAGCATCCCCTTTCACAAATACAACACAACAAAATAACAAAGTTTTCAATGTATATGCATATATGTGTGTGTGTATGCCTCTGAAGGTGAATCATCTGTCCTTGTTGAAGTTGTAATATTCATAATTAATGATTTGTTTCTTTCAGTGGAATAGTTGACATTTTCATTGAGTTATAATTAGCATAAAAATAAAATGCACATAATACTGAGTGTTCAGTTTAATGAGCTTTGACAATTATAAATTCTGTGACATCATCATGGAGGGGATATTTCTAACACACTAGAAAGTTCCCTCCAACCCCTCTCTGATCTATTCCTCGGTCTCCGTCCTGAGCAACTACAAATGGTTTTTTAACCATATCCCATATCATAGATAGGAAACTTTCCACAGAGTGACGCGGACATACATGCACTCAATCAAGTTAATGTTTCTACCTCTACAACATCACCCATAGATGCCAAAGATCCATTTGGAAATGCCTACTTGACTCCCAACCTCCGCTTCAAATAACATTAAGATTTCGTTCTTTCTCTCCTGTTACTGTCTAGCTCAATAGCTGGTACTGCTTTCGCTCAGTACCTATGCTAGATATCTAGAAATCATCTTTGAGTTTCCCTCTTACACTCAAAATTCAACCTGTTACCAGCTTCTAACAATAAGTATTCCTCATTATTTTCTGAGTCAGTCTCCACCTTCCTACACCCAACCTCGACAGCCAAGCTCAAGTTTGTCTCAGCTCATACCTGAATAAGGTGAACCACAGTTTTCACTTGGCCTCACTTACTACTCCACTAACAGCTGCATTTTTGCTGGATATACTAGCTTTTTTTGACATCAGCATTCAGGTGTCATTTCTCCTCTCTTCCCTATCTATGTTTCTCCCTTAATTGAAAGGATACTGACTCATCATGATGTTTCTTTGCCTGACCTCTCACTTGGGCCCCAGACTCAAATAGCTGACTTCCTGTTTAACCTGGGTGCTTAATATGCCCCCCAAAACCATTGCTCCTTTTCCCACCCCCTACCCTAATCTATTCCCCTTAGCTTCCCCATTTTAGGAAAGAGCAGGACCATTTGTCCAATTTCATACCCAGTTCTATGGAACCATCATTGGTTCCTATACTTCATTCACATCCTCCTACATCTCTGGAAAGTACTTTCAGAATTAAATATGTCTAAAACCTCGCCCTATTTTTCAGTGCTACCACCCTAGCCGGAACTCCGACCTCTTTGGACTGGAATCCTGCAGTAACAAGCTGCCACCTGTTGGTGTCCTTGCACTTACTCTTGCCTATTACCACATCAACTTAGGTTCTCCACAGGCAGTCAGTAAGATGATTTTAATGTATAAATCAGATAATTTTATTTCTCTGCTCACAATATCCCAATGGTGGTCCACCTTTCTTAAAATAAAATGTATACCCTTTTAGTATTCTGAGAATATGGTAGCTGAGTCCACAAAGTTTGTTAATTCCCCAAATCCCCCCAAAAACAACGAGTAACTCGAGAGAAAAAGCAAAAGCCCGTGGACAATATCTACAGTGAAATTTGGTGGCAATGTAACCCTGAGCTCCAAAATAAAAGACAGTATGGGAAAAAAATACCAACAGCTACAGCATCTGCCTGTGTTCTTTCTGGGAAGAAGAAGAAGATGTAATTGTGCACCTGACAGACCAAATTTGCCAACAGGAACTCATTGGAAAGCAGCTGAAACTGGGAAAAGTTCTGTCTCACTCTGAAGGTAGGTGGTGGAACGGTTTGCAGGAGGTTTGAAGGGACTGGAACATCAGGTTCTATGAACTTTTAAAACTAACCAGTCAAATATGTCTTCTAGGGTAAAACACATGGAAACCCTGGTGGCATAGTGGTTAAGTGCTATGGCCACTAACCAAAAGGTTGGCAGTTCAAATCTATCAGGCGCTCCTTGGAAACTCTATGGGGCAATTCTATTCTGTCCTATAGGGTCACTATGAGTCAGAATTGACTTTTTTTTTTTTTTTTTTTAAGGGCAAAATACGGCACTAAGGATACATTTCTGGGAAAAAAAAATCTAGAATCTATCGGATAGGAAAATAGAGATAAATAAAAGAAAGGATCTAGAAGAAAGTAGAGGATGGGAAAAAAAGCCAGGTGATCTCAGAAAACAATGACCATGCAGTGAATGTTACATGCACACAAAAAAATAAGGAAGCTCCATCAGCTGAAAAAACAAACGCTATCCTAATCCACAACTTCTTCAAAAAGTTTAAGCAAACTAATTTCATGTGCAACATAAAATTATTTAAGTAAAATCCCATACTAAGTTATTAAAAGGCATAAAATAATGTCCCAGCAGACAATGAATACAATGCCAGAAAAACATGCCAAAGAAACTCATAAAAGTTATAAGCTACCATTTTAAAGCAAGGTTGAAAACTGTAAGGAAATGATACAATCTGTGAAAGAGCAACATATATTAGAATTAAAAAAAATAAACAGAAATGAGGTGATAAAATTCAGGAAAGAATTAAACGAATACTAAATTAGAATGAACACAGAGAAAATGGGTGGAGAAAATATTGTCTTCAGAGAATGGAGAATGAAAATAAGCAAAATTAAAAAGAAACAAAGAAAGAGATAAGAAGAATTCAAGAGAGAGTAGAAAAAGACATAAGAAGAATTCAAGAGAAGGTGACAAATATTGAAGGAAGGAAAAAAGATACAACATACTAGTAGGAGCACAAGAAGAAGGAAGCTAAGGCAAAGAAATAAAATACACGTTAAAATCTATAAATCAAGAAAACGCTCCTAAAATAATGATTTTAAAAATATTTGAAATTACCTATTGAAAAGGCATACATATATCTGAAAATGATAACACAGATTGTCCAACATTAAGATATGTTCTAGTTAAAAAAAAAAAAGTCAGTTGGGAATCTAAGCCAAAAGACCAAGTAAATAAGGAAATTATGATAGATTATCATAAATTTTTAACATCAAGCCTTTTCTACTACATAAGGAAATGGTTTCACTTTTAAGAGCATTAAATATATAGCTACTTGTAGAAAGTGAGGCTAAATGAGAATTAAAGGGAACAATGAACATAATGGTGGTGGTGGTGGTGGTGTTGGGTACTGTGGAGTTGGTCCCAACCCAGAGCGACCCTATGCACCACAGAACGAAACACTGCCCGGTCCTGCGCCACACTCACAGTCATTGTTATGCTTGAGCTCGTTGTTGCAGCCACTGTGTCAATCCATCTCGTTGAGGGTCTGTGGTAGACTCCAACAATGCGGATGTAGTACAACTACCATTCTTTTATGACCCCAAATGTATTGATGCAGAGCCCTGGTGGCACAGTGGTTAAAATGTTTAGCTGCTAACCGAAATGCTGGCGGTTTGAATGCACCAGCTGCTCCGGGGAAGAAAGATATGGCAGCCTGCTTCTGTAAAGATTTATAAGCTTGAAAATCCTATGGGGCAGTTCTACTCTGTCCTATCGGGTTGCTATGAGTGGGAACTGACTCCATGGCAATGGGTTGGGTTTTGGAATGTATCAATAGGTTCTCTGAGTGGTGCAAAGGGTTAATTGTTTAACTGATAACCACAAGGTTGGTGGTTCAATCCCCCCCATAGGTGCCTCAAAAGAAAAGCCTGGCAACCTACTTCGAACAGGTCACAGCCTTGAAAACCCTACTTTGCCCACATGGGGTCAGTATGAGTCAGAATCGGCTGGAGGGCAACTAACCGACAAGGATCACAACAATGTATTAATAGATATAGTTGCAAGCATCATAATTTAGCATCAAGCTCATAAAATCACAAAAAGAAAGAAAATACCACCACCATTAGTCTTGCAAATCACTACTCAACACACACAAACACCCGCACACACACACACAATGAAGTAGAAAAAACAAAAACAAAAATTGAATCTGTTTAATTCTCCCCAAATACCAGCTTACAGGAAATAGAAAAAAAAAGGACTATATTATTCCTCTCCATGAGGAAGAATTCAGTGCTAAATATCCTGGGCTTATCAAGAAAATTCAGGTCAGGGAAATAAGGAATGAATAGAGAATATTTAGATTAAAAGATACTTAAAATGCACATGAAAAGACTAGCAAAACTAAAACAGTTTAGGAATGCTTTCTCAAGTGATATTGCTATAAAGTAATACAAAGAAGAGGCTTCTCTGACGATGAAGATGGTGGTGATGTTTGAGGAAGAGGGAGGGGTTGTGAGAGACCAGCACATGGAAGTGCAGGGAAAATTCTTCTTGAATTGGGTGGTAGCTCTTAAAAAATGAATCATACTGTACTTTTGCTTTATGTAGTTTTGTGTATCTGTTTTACATAATAACAAAGGGTTAAGCAATGTTAAAATTCCAGCCCTTTACTGCGGGCAGTACGTTGGCATCAAATGGGTCTTTTCTGCCCCTGGGAGATCTTCTCTCTCCCTCTCCTACCCCCTCGCCACGCCCCCTCCCCCTTGTCTGTCTTCACACAAAGCACTCGCCCTCTGCTCAGGACACTTTTCTTCTAAAACGACCATGATTTCCAGTTAATTTTAAGTCCATGCTCAGGCAATCTCATGGATTGAATTGTGTCCCCACAAAGTATCTGTCAACTTGGCTAGGTCATGATTCCCAGTATTGTATGGTTGTCTACCATTCTGTCATCTGATGTGATTTCCCTAGGTGTTGTAAATCCTGTCACTATGATGTAATGAGATGGATTAGTGGCAGTTATATTGATGAGATCTACAAGATTAGATAGTGTTGTAAGCCAATCTTTTTTGAGATGTAAAAGAGAGAAGCAAGCAGGGAGACATGGGGACCTCATACCACCAAGAAAGTAGCCAGGAGCGGAGCGTGTCATTTGGACCTGAGGTTCACGGGCTGAGATGCTCCCAAACCAAGGCAAGACTGATGACAAAGACCTTCCTCTAGAACTGACAGAGCAAGAAACCCTTCCCCTGGAGCCGGGGCCCTGAATTTGGACTTCTAGCCTATTGGACTGTGAGAGAATAAACTTCTCTTTGTTAAAGCCATCTGCTTGTGGTATTTCTGTTACAGCAGCACTAGGTGACCAAGACAGGCATCATCTCTTCAAAAATGGATTTCCTTGTCCTTTGTATCTAAAATAACCCCTCTCTAACTATGAATTGGAAACCCTGTGACGAAGTGGTTAAGAGCCGCTCTGCTAACCAAAAGGTCAGGAGGAATCCACCAGGCACTCCTTGGAAACACTATGGGGCAGTTCTACTCTGTTCTCTGGGGTCACTATGGGTCAGAATCGACTCAACCGCATTGGGTTTGGGTTTTTTTTGAACTTTGAATTTCCTTAGCCAGCTCTGTTTCTCTCCATGCCCCTTATTACTAACTGAAACTATTTTAAATTATTCTATTTTTTGCTTTCTGTATGTGTCTTGCTTCCTGTGCTTCCACTGTCTAGAAAGGGCTTCATGCATTGTTGGAGCTCAAAAAACTGCTTGCTGAATGAATGGATGAATGAGTGAATGGAAACTTCTAACTTTTCTCTCTGCCTTGAGGCTCATCTGCCAATCCATCCTCCATCTGACCACCACTGATTTCCCTAAAACACAAGTCTGACTACATGACTCCTCTGTTTAAAATTGTCCTCTTTGCTTATGGATTAAACACGAGAGACTGAGCATGACCCACGAGGTTCTCCGTAATCAGTATCTCTCTGGCTGATTTGTCTTATTTTCCACGGCTCAAAAAGCAGTGCCGGGCTGCTTCTACCCTCACACTCTGCAAGAGCTGCGACTCCAACTCCCTCACTTCTCTCAAACCTCCCTCCCTACCCTCCTACCCCCCAGGTAGTACCCTCTCACTTACTGCTCTTGAATAACTCTTGCCCTTGGTTTAAGGCAATAAATTCAGGGTTTTTCCCCCTTCTCTCTTCTGAGGGTTCTTGAGACCCTGGTGGCGTAGTGGTTAAGAGCTACAGCTACTAATCAAAAGGTCAGTGGTTCGAATCCACCAGGCGCTTCTTGGATAAACCTAGAGAACAGTTCTACTCTGTCCTATAGAGTCACTATGAGTCAGAATTAACTCAACAGCAATGGGTTTGGTTTATCTTTTCTTCCAGCAAACCTCTTCTAGGAATACAGCTGAGTTCCTGGTAGCCTAGAAATTCCCTGTGTACATTGTTATCACACTTGGTTCACGTGGAACTATCCCTTGTCTGTTGTGTCTCCATCTTGATTCTGAGTTCTTCGTGGACTAGGACTACCTGCTTTCCTTGCACCCAACACAGTTCGTGGCAAATACTAGGCATTTGTGAGTGAACTGGGAGTGTTTCTAGTTACAGATAGTTTAACTGAATAGCACGAAGCAAGGCATGACCACTTCAAATGCCTCATTAAGTTCCCAGAGCAATGCTATGAGATATGGTGTCTCTCTCCATTCAGCAGAGACTGAGCCTCAGGGAGGCCAAACACTTCTACTCACAGAAGCAGCGCTCACAAAGTCCAAGAGCAAACCCACATTCTTTCGGTTCTAGAGTGTGCCATTTTGACCATGCTGCACTCTCCAACTGCTAAGTTAGATCTTGCCTTTTTAATAGCTATGTTCCTATTATACGAATATAAAACATTATTCGTAAAGGCAACGTGCGCCACACGAGGTGGAAGTTAAACACATTAGATCTCCGTATTCAACGGAAGCTGAAAGTTGTGTCATCCTAAGCATCTCTCTTTGTTTTTGAACTTTACTTTTTCATTATGTGAGAAAACTTAAAAAATTTTCTTTACTTTTTTGTCATTGTTGAGAATACATAGAGCAAAACATGCACCAAGTCAACAGTTTCTACATGTACCATTTAATGACATTGATTACATTCTTGGAGTTGTGCAACATTCTCACCCTTCTTTTCTGAGTTGTTTCTCCCCCATTAACATAAATTTATGGCTCTTTAAGTTTCCTGTCCGATCTTTCTATAACAGTAGTTATCAATTTCAAACTAAGTATCTCTGTATAATACAAATAATGCCTTTGAACTTACTGTCTTTGTGTATTTTAATTTTCAGATATCTGTCTCTTTCATGGCAGAAAGAGTGGCAGCGCGGTTAAGAGCTCAGGCTGCTAACCAAAAACGGTCTGCAGTTTGAATTCACCAGCCACTCCTTGGAAACCCTATGGGGCAGTTCTACTCTGTCCTATAGGGTTCCTGTGAGTTGGAATTGACTCGATGGCGATAGATTTGTTTTTGGTTTGGTCTCTTTCATGAACACAATTGCTGTTAAAAGTGCACTATTTTTATTAAATATAAAACCCACTAATAATTATCTTTATAGGGCCAGCTACAAATACAAGAACATATATATATTTTTTGTGCTTTAGGTGAAAGTTTACAGAGCAAATTAGTTTCTCATTAAACACTTAATACACATGTCGTTTTGCAACATTGGTTGCCAACCCTGAGACATGTCAGCACACTCTTCTTCTTGACCTTAGGCTCCCCATTTCCATTTGTCCAGTTTTCTTGTCCCTTCTTGCCTTCTCATCTTTGCTTTTGGGTTGGTATGCCCATTTTGTCTCATATGCATGGTTGAACTACGAGTTATTATATTTTTGATAGGCTTGTCTAATCTTTGGCTGAAGGGTGAACCTCAGGAGTGACTTCGGTACTGAGTTAAATGGGTGTCCAGGGGCCATACTCTCAGAGTTTCTCCAGTCTCTGTCAGACCAGTAAGTCTGATTATTTGTGTGAGTTGGAATTTTGTTCTACATTTTTCTTCTGATCTATCTGGGACGCTCTACTGTGATCCCTGTCAGAACAGTTGGTGGAGGTAGCCAGGCACCATCTAGTTGTGCTGGACTCTAATAGTGTATTTCTTGATATGTATAAACAATCTTACTTCTAGTGTTTTGCCTGAAAAAAATCATGCTAATGGACATATGAACTAGTTCCATATACTAGTGAGTGAGTGAGAGCTAATAAACTTATTTAATCCACTTACTACAAGATAAGTGACATACTTAAATAGTTACATTAGAGTTATTCTCTCCACTTATATTTTAAGCATTAACAATTATTTCTTAAGTTACTAACAGGCCCCCACCAGGGTTTCTTATTGATGGACATAGAGACATGCCATCACAGTACCAATCCCTGATCTTACGGGGGAGGGAGGGGAAGAGGCATTCTGAGAGGCACATTATTTCTTTTAAGAGAAAAGAAAATGTTTCATTGTAAATGTATGCCCAATTACCTTAAGATAACTGAGTAGATTTTATATCTATAAGGAATGTGCTCAACACTTATAATTTTGTTGTTATTTTAGAATTCTGTAAAAACTATGTCCACAGAACTGTAGTGTTTCAGCCTGACAGAATTTGTTGTAAGATACATTATATATAACGTCTGATTACATAGAGTGGCCCTTTGTTAATGTCCATAAACATTTAGTAATCATTTAGCCAAGCCTTTCCTGGTGGTACAAACAGTTAAGCACTTGACTACTAATCAAAAGGTTGGCGGTTCAAACCCACCCAGAGGTGCCTTGGAGGAAAGGCCTGGCAATCTGCTTCCAAAAGGTCACAGACTTGAAAAACCATACGGAGCACAGTTCTACTCTGACACACATGGGTCACTACGAGTCTGACTCAACTTGAGAGCAACTGGTTAATTTGGGTTTTTGGTTTAGATTTACCTAAGAGTAGCATCAAATGAAGGAATGCTGGTGGCACAGTGGCTAAGAGATTGGCTGTTAACCAAAAGGTCAACTTTTTGAACTAACCAGCACTGTCTTAGCCACCTAGTACTGCTGTAACAGAAATACTACAAGTGGATAGCTTTAACAAAGAGAAATTTATTCTCTCGCTGTCTAGTAGGCTACAAATCCAAATACAGGGTGTCAGCTCCAGGGGAAGCCTTTCTCTCTCTGTTGCCTCTGGAGGAAAGTCCTTGTCATCAGTCTTCTTTTGGTCTGGGAGCATCTCAGAGTAGGAACCTCAGGTCCAAAGGGCCTGCTCTTCTGGTGCTGCTTTCTTGGTGGTACGAGGTTACTGACTCTCTGCTTCCTTCCCTTTCCTTTTTGTTTCTTAAGAGATGAAAGGTGATGCAGACCACACCCCAGGGAAATTTCCTTTATATTGGATCAGGGATGTGACCTGGTAAGGGTGTTATAATCCCACCCTAATCCTCTTTAACATAAAATTACAATCATAAAATGGAGGACAACCATACAATACTGGGAATTATGGCCTAATCAAGTTGATACACACATTTTTGGGGGGACACAATTCAATCAAAGACAAGTATCTTGGAAGAAAAGGCCTGGAGATCTGTTCCCGTAAAGATTACAGCCTAGGAACCCTATGGGCAGCTCTACTCTGTCCTATATGGTCACCATACATTGGAATCCACTCCACGGCAAACAACAAACACAACAGCTTTGCATGATGCCTATAAAAAGTGTCTACAACACCTGTATGCACCAGGTACAGCTGTAAATACTGCAGGACAGATTTCTGTAGCGCAATCCAGGATGCATGGATTTCTTTGGAAAACTAGTAGAGAGATTTCCTGGTCCAAATTCTGATAGGTAATGTGGTCTCTTGCTATTACCTGTTAATAAACAGCATCCATTATCCTGTCAACCTGCCCTTTGTTCACCTGAAGGTCAAGATACCTGAATGTACCACAACTAAATCTAGACACAGTTAACACTTTGACAATTTCCAAAATGTGGCCAATGTTTTGGGGTCCCTTTCTCATTGCAGCTGAGCTGAAGGAGAATGGTACTTAACAACCCACTCATGTCTGCCCTGCAGCTTCCCAGTGTCTGGATGATATGCTCAAGGGGAGGACACACTTTGAGACCAGAAAAGACAAGGTGGGTGTTCTCAAGCAACATACTGAAGCCCTTCTGTGATTTAATGCAAGTCCACACTGACTTTGTCCATGTCTCTCCTTCTGCTTCCAGCTGTATCTTTAAAATAATTTATATTAACAAGTACATCAGAGCTCACAGGACCCAGCACCCACCACCAAAACTAGAGAAAAATTACAACAGGACCTCACCGATGACCAAAAAAGTATAATTTAATTATATTTCTGCCCCAAACTCTCCTGTTGGCAAAGACAGGTCCCGACACTGTTCAAGTTTTCAACTTTATCACGTGGCAGTGTTTAAGATTGGCACTAAATGCTCAAGACACCTGAAGACAACAAGCTATTTGTGTCAAAGGGGACCTCACACTGAAGCCATGCTCTCCGACCGCCTCTGTCTCAAGAATCAAACTCGAGAGCACCTTAGAGCCAATTCAAGGTGTTATCTGTTTAAGAGGGGAGCAGGAGGAGGGCTCATAACCCACAACCCACCCCTTTGACCACCAGCAAACAAGACAGTCTCGGATGCAGGGGGCCCTCTTTCTAGCAACCACAGGTCCTTGTAAGTTTGCACAACAAGTGGAGAAGTTCCATATGAAACCATTGATCCAAGCGAAACTCTATCAAACGGTGCTCTCTTTTATTCTCCTTCTGATCCTAATGCAGCTTTTAGATAATGCAAATAGATCACAGGCCAAAATGATCTGACAAGATAATGGAGCTTTCATTGCGCCTGATTAACTTGGCTGTAGGGTTCCACCTCGACCCTTTCGGCATGATGGTCCTAATTAATAATGATTACTCCCAAAATGTGCAAATGGAACGATAAACGAAGAACCAACTAATTAACTGCAACCATTTCTACTAATCATTAGTTAACACCCCATTTTGTCATCATTACACTGAGGCGCATGCAAGGACAGATAAAACAGGGTCAGCCTTTCTGCCCCCATAAACCTGACAGCCATATTTCCTTTCCCAATAAAAGACAAACAAGTAATTAAACGGAGAGCTGAAGTAAGGGCCACAAAATTCGATTACTTCAATATTCCACTGGTGGGTGAAACAGAACCATTTTTCAAAATAAGTGCTGAAATCATGCCATTCCTTAGGCATGCTTCAAAGGTGAAATTGTCGGTTCTCCAATCAGAAGACAGCAGGGCTACCTGAAAGGAGGCCCTGCCTTTGAGTGGAAAAGTGAAAACTCAGATTTCCGCAGGCATTGTGAATTTAGCTGCAGGCTAGCTTTACGATGAGTGGAGCTTTCTGAAACACACGCATCACCGTCTTTCTCTGGGTGGTAGGGAGATCTGTCCAGGCCCCTGGGAACCTTGGAGGACTGGAAGGACGCAGGATGGCTGAGGATGACAGTGTGGTTGAACCCAGAATCCGTCACATGTCAAGGGCTCTGTGGCTGTTTACTGTGGCTCCAGATGACACTCAGTGGCCCGCACATCCCATTAGTCACCAACACATCATGCTTGGTGCTGAGAGGGCCCTGGAAAGCTCTCAGATGCTGTGCAGACATGCCCGCGACACCCATGATTCACTTCAGTTAGCTCCTGATGTCACTTGTGTTCAGACAGGGCGGCCATCTCTTTTGCTCAGAGGCTACCATGAAGGTGAGATGACGTGCGGTGTGCTCAACAATTTGTTTTGTCTTTTCCTGAGGCACAGACATAAATAATTGAGTAGGTGGACAGTTACCCAGGATGAATGCCTTTGCTAAGGCAGAGACCAGGAGCACGTTTATAATGAGAGGCTCTTGGGACAGGGGGATGACGGAGGCATCACAGCAACCTGTGTTTTATTTTACATTAACCTCTATGCACGGGCTTCGGATGAGACGTGCCTCTTCTCCATAGTTTTCTGAAAATGCCTCTTACTGGCTGAAAGTTTGTTTAAACAGGGAAACACAGACATCATTATGTAAAAGATGACAACATTAAATCAATAAAGAGGGACTGGAAAAAGTAGTCTTAGATCTTCCATATGGAGAGGAGGTCAAGACGATATAGGGAGATACAAGTTTGGTTTAAACTTAGAAAAACAGGGGTAAATAATAAGGTAACCACAAAGGAGACTAACAATCCTCCACGTCAAAATAAAATACAAGAAAAACGTAAAGACTCAGCAAAAACAAAATCTACAACAACGAAAAAGAGGAAGACACCGTTTATAAAGAAAACCTACTCAGCACAAAAAATTAAGAGGAAAAAAGAAACTGTCAACAGCACACAAAAAAAGACATCAAAATGAAAGTTCGTTTAAAGGAAATGCTACTGTCAGAATATCTGAATAGATCTTTTAAAAAGTGTGTGCTCTTTACTTTAAAATGCTACTATAGGATTATCACTGGTTGGATTTAAGGAAATGCCACTTGTCAAAAAATTTAAAGGGGGTAACATTAAATAATAGAAATTACAGAGAAAACAGCATTCTAAAATGGACCTCTAAAAAAAAAAAAAAATGGACCTCTAGGTATATGTAAAACATTTAATAATGTTCCTGGGTCTTTGACTTCAAACCTCCGCATTTGAACTGAGGCAGAAGTTAGAGACAATAGAATGATGAATTCAGATGAAAATCACCCTTTTGGCCCTGCAGCCTACTAATTGCCTGTGTATATGGAAGGAGCCCTGGTGGTGCAGTGTTTAAGCAATTGAAAGGTTGGCAGTTCAAACCTACCCAGAGGCCCCGAGGGAAAAAGATATGGTGATCTGCTCTTGTAAAGATTATAGCCTAGGAAACCCTATGGGACAGTTCTACTCTGTCACATGGGGTCTGTATGAGTCAGAATCAACTCAATGGCACAAAACAATAATAATACATGTAAATATACATATATATGTCCACATACATATATGTACATATATATGTGCACATATATTTCTTTACACACACACATATAAAGAAATCTTGTGAGTCTTAGTTTCATCATTTATGAAATGACATGAATAATGAAGGATACCTTATTCACGAATTTGTTACATGGTTCAAATATGGGTGAAATAGGTCAGTAAACATTAAAAAATATATATTAAGGTGATATGTCACTATAGCTACAGGGTTACTATACATCAGAACTGACTAGACAGCAATGGGTTTGGTTTGGTTTTTTTGTATATCAATACGAATAAAGAGAAACATCTTTACATTTGAAAGTCCTTATCTATGGCCACTTTACCTGTCTACATAAAGGAGGGCAATTATAAGAAAAACAAGAACATAAAAGCCCCTCCCAATTTAATTTTCAACAATAGTAAAACAAAACAAAAATTTAAAATTAAAGAATATGATAGTTGTGACTCTCAAGTTAAATTTTACAAACCAAACAACTGTTTTGAAATTGTACCTCTTGGATTATACACGAACCTGCACTGTGCTTGGCAGGGTGGAGAATGCTCTAACTACCCTAGACCCTTCTCCCCATTACTTCTGTAATAATTGCTGATATTTGGTTGATTAGAGTCAGATAGTCTTCTTCTGAGTTGGCAAAACCTGAGATGAGAGAAAAACCCAAACCCATTGCCATCGAGTCAATTCTGACTCATAGCGACAGCACAGGACAGAGTAGTAGAGCTGCCTGATAGGTTTCCAAGCAGCGCTTGGTAGATTTGAACTGCTGACCTTTTGGTTAGCAGCCATAGCACTTAACCACTACACCAACCAAGGTTTCCAAACAAACAAACTCATTGCCATCGAGTTGATTCCGACTCACAGTGACCCTATAGGACAGAGTAGAACTGCCCCATAGAGTTTCCAAGGAGCACCTGGTGAATTTGTGCTGCTGACCTTTTAGTTAGCACTCTTAGCTTTTAATCACTACACCAGCTTAGAGAGTTTCTTTTTTTTTTTTTTTAATAATTTTTATTGTGCTTTAAGTGAAAGTTTACAAATCAAGTCAGTCTCTCACACAAAAACCCATATACACCTTGCTACACACTCCCAATTACTCTCCCCCTAATGAGACAGTCTGTTCTCTCCCTCCACTCTCTCTTTTCGTGTCCTTTTCACCAGCTTCTAACCTCCTCCACCTTCTCATCTCCCCTCCAGGCAGGAGATGCCAACATACTCTCAAGAGTCCACCTGATCCAAGAAGCTCACTCCTCACCAGCATCCCTCTCCAACCCATTGTCCAGTCCAATCCATGTCTGAAGAGTTGGCTTCGGGAATGGTTCTTGTCCTGGGCCAACAGAATGTCTGGGCGCCACGACCACCAGGGTCCTTCTAGTCTCAGTCAGACCATTAAGTCTGGTCTTATGAGAATTTGGGGTCTGCATCCCACGGCTCTCCTACTCTCTCAGGGGTTCTCTGTTGTGTTCCCTGTCAGGGCAGTCATCGGTTGTAGCCAGGCACCATCTAGTTCTTCCAGTCTCAGGATGATGTAGTCACTGGTTCATGTAGCCCTTTCTGTCTCTTGGGTTCGTAATCACCTTGTGTCCTTGGTGTTCTTCATTCTCCTTTGATCCAGGTGGGTTGAGACCAATTGATGCATCTTAGATGGCTGCTTGCTAGCATTTAAGACCCCACTCTTCAAAGTGGGATGCAGAATGTTTTCTTAATAGATTTTATTATGCCAATTGACTTAGATGTCCCCTGAAACCATGGTCCCCAGACCCCTGCCCCTGCTACGCTGGCCTTCAAAGCATTCAGTTTATTCAGGAAACTTCTTTGCTTTTGGTTTAGTCCAATTGTGCTGACCTCCCCTGTATTGTGTGCTGTCTTTCCCTTCACCTAAAGTAGTTCTTATCTACTATCTAATTAGTGAATACCCCTCTCCTACCCTCCCTCCCTCCCCGCTCTCGTAACCTTCAAAGAATATTTTCTTCTCAGTTTAAACTATTTCTCAAGTTCTTATAATAGCGGTCTCATACAATATTTGTCCTTTTGCAACTGACTAATTTCACTCAGCATAATGCCTTCCAGGTTCCTCCATGTTATGAAATGTTTCACAGATCCCTCACTGTTCTTTATCGATGTGTAGTATTCCATTGTGTGAATATACCATAATTTATTTATCCACTCATCCGTTGATGGGCACCTTGGTTGCTTCCATGTTTTTGCTATTGTAAACAATGCTGCAATAAACATGAGTGTGCATATATCTGTTCGTGTAAAGGCTCTTATTTCTCTAGGATATATTCCAAGGAGTGGGATTGCTGGATCGTATGGTAGTTCTATTTCTAGCTTTTTAAGGAAGTGCCAAATTGATTTCCAAAGTGGTTGTACCATTTGACATTCCCACCAGCAGTGTAGAAGTGTTCCAATCTCTCCACAGCCTCTCCAACATTCAGTGTTTTTTGGATTAATGCCAGCCTTGTTGGAATGAGATGAAATCTCATTGTAGTTTTGATCTGCATTTCTCTAATGGCTAATGATTGTGAACATTTCCTCATATATCTGTTAGCTACCTGAATGTCTTCTTTAGTGAAGTGTCTATTCATATCTTTTGCCCATTTTTTAATTGGGTTATTTGTCTTTTTGCAGTTGAGTTTTTGCAGTATCATGTAGATTTTAGAGATCAGCCGCTGATCGGAAATGTCGTAGCTAAAAACTTTTTCCCAGTCTGTAGGTAGTAGTCTTTTTACTCTTTTGGTGAAGTCTTTGGATGAGCATACATGTTTGATTTTTAGGAGCTCCCAGTTATCTAGTTTTTCTTCTACGTTCTTTATAATGTTTTCTATACTGTTTATGCCATGTATTAGGGCTCCTAACATTGTCCCTATTTTTTCTTCCATGATCTTTATCGTTTTAGATTTTATATTTAGGTCTTTGATCCATTTTGAGTTAGTTTTTGTGCATGGAGTGAGGTATGGGTCTTGTTTCCTTTTTTTGCAGATGGATATCCAGTTATGCCAGCACCGTTTGTTAAAAAGACTGTCTTTTCCACATTTAACTGT
This sequence comes from Elephas maximus indicus, assembly GCF_024166365.1. NCBI lineage: Eukaryota > Metazoa > Chordata > Mammalia > Proboscidea > Elephantidae > Elephas > Elephas maximus. The sequence continues at coordinate 85,067,168 of NC_064829.1, read as the reverse complement.
TTTGGGGCCTTTGTCAAATATCAACTGCTCATACGTGGATGGATTTATGTCTGGATTCTCAATTCTGTTCTATTGGTCCATGTATCTGTTGATGTACCAGTAACAGGCTGTTTTGATTATGGTGGCGGTATAATAGGTTCTAAAATCAGTTAAAGTAAGGCCTCCCACTTTGTTCTTCTTTTTCAGTAATGCCTTATTTATCCGGGGCCTCTTTCCCTTCCATATGAAATTGGTGATTTTTTTCTCCATCTCATTAAAGAATGTCGTTGGGATTTGAACTGGAATTGCATTAAATGTATAGATCGCTTTTGGTAGAATAGACATTTTTGTAATATTAAGTCTTCCTATCCATGAGCAAGGTATGTTCTTCCACTTATGTAAGACTCTTTTGGTTTCTTGCAGAAGTGTGCTGTAGTTTTCTTTGTATAAGTCTTTTACATCTCTGGTAAGATTTATGCCTAAGTATTTTATCTTCTTGGGGGCTACTGTAAATGGCATTGATTTGGTGATTTCCTCTTCGATGTTCTTTTTGTTGGTGTAGAGAAATCCAACTGATTTTTGTATGTTTATCTTGTATCCCGATACTCTGCCAAACTCTTCTATTAGCTTCAGTAGTTTTCTGGAGGATTCCTTAGGGTTTTCTGTGTATAAGATCATGTCATCTGCAAATAGAGATACTTTTACTTCTTCCTTGCCAATCTGGATGCCCTTTATTTCTTTATCTAGACTAATTGCTCTGGCTAGGACTTCCAGCACAATGTTGAATAAGAGTGGTGATAAAGGGCATCCTTGTCTGGTTCCCGATCTCAATGGGAATGTTTTCAGGCTCTCTCCATTTAGGGTGATGTTGGCTGTTGGCTTTGTATAAATGCCCTTTATTACATTGAGAAATTTTCCTTCAATTCCTATTTTGCTGAGAGTTTTTATCATGAATGAGTGTTGAACTTTGTCAAATGCCTTGTCTGCATCAATTGATAAAATCACGTGATTCTTTTGTTTTATTTATGTGGTGGATTACATTAATTTTTTTTCTAATGTTGAACCATCCCTGCATACCTGGTATGAATCCCACTTGGTCATGGCAAGTTATTTTTTTGATATGTTGTTGAATTCTATTGGGTAGAATTTTGCTGAGGATTTTTGCATCTACATTCATGAGGGATATAGGTCTATAATTTTCTTTTCTTGTGGTGTCTTTATCTGGTTTTGGTATCAGGGATATGGTGGCTTCATAGAATGAATTTGGTAGTATTCCATCCTTTTCTATGCTCTAAAATACGTTTAGTAGTTAACTCTTCTCTGAAAGTTTGTTAGAACTCTGCAGTGAAGCTGTCCGGACCAGAGCGTTTTTTTTTTTGTTGGGAGTTTTTTGATTACGTTTTCAATCTCTTCTTTTGTTATGGGTCTATTTAGTTGTTCTACTTCTGTTTGTGTTAGTTTAGGTAGATAGTGTGTTTCTAGTAATTCATCCATTTCTTCTAGGTTTTCAAATTTGCTTGAGTATAGTTTTTCATACTAATCTGATAGGATTCTTTTAATTTCAGTTGGGTCTGTTGTGATATTGCCCATCTCATTTCTTATTTGGGTTATTTGCTTCCTCTCCTGTTTTTCTTTTGTGAGTTTGACCAATGGTTTATCAATTTTTTTGAGTTTTTCAAAAAACCAGCTTTTGGTCTTGTTAATTCTTTCAGTTGTTTTTCTGTTTTCTATTTCATTTAGTTCAGCTCTAATTTTTATTATTTTTTTTTCTTCTGGTGCCTGTGGGTTTCTTTTGTTACTCTCTTTCTATTTGTTCAAGTTGTAGGGATAGTTATTTGATTTTGGCCCTTCTTTTTGGATGTGTGCGTTTATTGATAGAAATTGTCCTCTGAACACCGCTTTTGCTGCGTCCCAAAGGTTCTGATAGGAAGTGTTTTCATTCTCATCGGATTCTATGAATTTCTTTATTCCTTCCTTAATGTCTTCTATAATCCAGTCTTTTTTGAGCAGGGTATTGTTCAGTTTCCAAGTGTTTGATTTCTTTTCCCTGCTTTTCCTGTTATTGATTTCCACTTTTATGGCCTTATGGTCAGAGAAGATGCTTTGTAATATTTCAGTGTTTTGGATTCTGCTAAGGCTTGCTTTATGACCTAATATGTGGTCTATTCTAGAGAACGTTCTGTGTACACTAGAAAAGAAAGTATAGTTGGTTGCTGTTGGGTGGAGTGTTCTGTATATGTCTACGAGGTCAAGTTGGTTGATTGTGGCATTTAGATCTTCTGTGTCTTTATTGAACTTCTTTCTGGATGTCCTGTCCTTCACAGAAAGTGGTGTGTTAAAGTCTCCTACTATTATTGTGGAGCTGTCTATCTCACTTTTCAATGCTGATAGAGTTTGTTTTATGTCTCTTGCAGCCCTGTCATTGGGTGCATAAATATTTAATATGGTTCTATCTTATTGGTGTATTGTCCCTTTAATCATTATATAGTGTCCTTCCTTATCCTTTCTGATGGATTTAACTTTAAAGTCTATTTTGTCAGAAATTAATATTGCCACTCCTGCTCTTTTTTGATTGTTGTTTGCTTGATATATTTTTTCCATCCTTTGAGTTTTAATTTGTTTGTGTCTCTAAGTCTATGGTGTGTCTCTTGTAGGCAGCATATAGATGCATCTTGTTTTTTAATCCATTCTGCCACTCTCTGTCTCTTTATTGCTGCATTCAGTCCATCTACATTCAGGGTAATTATGGATAGGTATGAATTTAGTGCTATCATTTTGATGTCTTTTTTTGTGTGTTGACAGCTTCTGTTTCCCACTTGATTTTATGTGCTGAGTAGATTTTCTTTATGTATTGTTCTTTCCTCATATTTGTTGTTGTTGATTTTGTTTCTGCTAAGTCTGTCTTTTTCCCTTGTATTTTATTTTGATGAGTAGGATAGTTTGTCTCCTTTGTGGTTACCTTATTATTTACCCCTATTTTTCTAAATTTATAATTAACTTTTATTTCTTTGTATCGCCGTATCTTCCTCTCCATATGGAAGGTGTATGATTATATTTCTTAGTCCCTCTTTATTATTTTAATGTTGCCTTCTTTTATATAATAACATCACCGTTACCCTGTGTTGGGCTTTTTTTTTTTTTTTAATCTTGCTTTGTTTTTTTTTGGATTTCACTGTCTGGGTTAACTTCTGGTTGCTCTGCCCAGTGTTCTAGTCTTGGGTCGATACCTGATATTATTGATTTTCTAACCAAAGAACTCCCTTTAGTATTTCTTGTAGTTTTGGTTTGGTTTTTACAAATTCCCTCAACTTGTGTTTTTCTGGAAATGTCTTAATTTCACCTTCATATTTAAGAGACAGTTTTGATGGATATATGATTCTTGGCAGGCAATTTTTTTCCTTCAATTTTTTAAATATGTCATCCCATTGCCTTCTTGCCTGCATGGTTTCTGCCGAGTCGTCTGAACTTATTCTGATTGGCTCTCCCTTGTAGGTGACTTTTCTTTTATCCCTTGCTGCTCTTATAATTGTCTCTTTATCTTTGGTTTTGGCAAGCTGATTATAATATGTTTTGGTGACTTTCTTTTAAGATCTACCTTATGTGGAGTTCGATGAGCATCTTGGATAGATAGCTTCTCATCTTTCACAATTTCAGAGAAGTTTTCTGCCAACAAATCCTCAACAATTTTCTCTGTATTTCCTGTTATCCCTCCCTGTTCTGGCACTCCAATCACTCGTAGGTTATTTCTCTTGATAGAGTCCCAAATGATTCTTAAGGTTTCTTCATTTCTTAAAATTCTTTTATCTGATTTTTTTCAAATATATTAGTGCTAAGTGATTTATCTTTGAGTTCAGAAATTCTAGCTTCTACTTGCTCAGTTGTGCTTCTCTGACTTTCTATTGAGTTATCAAATTTTGTAATTTTATTGCTAATCTTCTGAATTTCTGATTGCTGTCTGTCTATGGATTTTTCCAGCTTATTAAACTTTTCATTATGTTCCTGAATAATCTTTCTGAGTTCTTCAGTTGCTTTATCTGTGTGTTCCTTGGCTTGTTCTGTGTATTACCTCATTTCTTTCCTGATGTCTTGAAGGGTTCTGTATATTAAACGTTTGTATTCTGCATCTGGTAATTCCAGGAATGCACTTTCATCTAAAGATCCCTGGATTCTTCGTTTTGAGAGCCTGTTGAGGTGATCATGGCCTGTTTCTTTATGTGACTTGATATTGACTGTTGTCTCCGAGCCATCTATGTTATTGTATTAGTTTATGCTTGCTTACTGTGTCGTAGCTACTTGCTTTGTTTTATTTTGGTATACCCCTATGGGTTGCTTGAGTGAGCTAGTTTGATTATTTTCGCCTTTGGAGCTCTGGTGTCCTGTCTCCAGCTGGCTAGGGCTGTTATCAGGTATATCAGTGTAGGAGTCCCTTCAGTTTTCTTGTATGAATTCAGCTCAGGTTTCCAGGTAGCTGATATCAAGTGTGTGGTACAGGCTCTGTCCTACAGCCTTAGAGGGGCAGGGGTGATTGGCGTATATACCCGTATCTGATTGCAGCAAGGGGTCACTCTCTGAGCAGGGCAGGGGGCTGAGAACCGACACCCAAGTGTCTCTGAGGAAAACGTGTCTCTGTTCCCTAGATCGTGCTGGTGGGTGGGCTCTGCAGAGGGACCATGGGCACCCAAAGATTTTGTTGTAAGGACTGGGAGGTACCAGTTATCCCTGGGCCCCTGTCACAGGTGGCTGGGCAACCCAAGTGGAGCCACCAGTCCTTAGGTCCCTGTTGTGGGGAGGTGAGGACCTTGTTTAATAGGCAAAGCAATGTCAAATGTCAAACATCCACCTCTCCACCGCACTGCTGAAATGGTTGGAGTTTGCCAACAAGGGTCTATTCTCCCAAAATAGTCCCACACAGGTCCATGCAGAAAGGAAAGGTGCTCAAGGTCCACCGATGGTTTATGCCTGGACAGGAGCCGCTTCTGTCCTGAGCTCCCCCAGTTAATGGAGCTAGCAAATTATCTTTTCCCCCCAGTTGGAAATTTTTTCCTTCCCCAAGGCAGGGAGGATGGCTCCAGGTGCTCACCAGGGTCTATCTCAGGCTCAGGGATTCAGCCGCTGAAGCTGGCTTGGGGGTGGGGGGGGTGCGGTAAAATATACGCAAGTACTTAGCTTTTGCCGAGAGTGCCCTTCTGCTCAGGTTCCAGAGGCGTGAGTGGGCTGTGTGGCTGGCTGCTTCTCCCTGAGGAAACTGCAGCGGAACGCTAGGACCAGCCTGCCGCTGCCCCTGCTGCTCTGGGAATGGTGCCTAAGGGCTCCCCGCGATTCAGGTCCTGTAACTCCTCTCTGCTTCTGAATGGTCTCTTCCTTCCTCTGCCCCTCAGTTTGTTTTCTAAGGATGCCTATCATGCTCAGGGCTCCCAGCTTGTCACAAATATACTCATTTCACTTATTTTTTCAGGTCTTTGTTGTAAAGAGGGCTCCACGGAAGCGTCTGTCTATTCCGCCATCTTGGCTCCGCCTAGAGAGAGTTTCTTTTAAAACATCTGTGTGTCCTGGGGATATGAGATTATCAAATAAGGTTAAAGGTAACATTTCTAACATTTCTAGCACACAATAAAGGGTCTCTCTCTCTCCCTCTTCCTCTCTCTCTCTCTCTGTCTCACACACACACAGTTATATAACAGAGTTATAATAATGTGTATAGACATGAATGACCTTTACTATTTTAGCACAATTTAGTTACTTCATTACTTTCCCGAGTATTTTTTAGTGGCTACTACATATCAGGAAACCCTAGTGGCATAGTGGTTAAGTGCTATGGTTGCTAACCAAATGTTAGGCAGTTCAAATCTACCACGTGCTCCTTGCAAACTCTATGGGGCAGTTCTACTGTCTTATAGGGTTGCTATGAGTCGGAATCAACGCGACGGCACTGGGTTTGGTTTTTTTGGGGGGTACTACATATCAGGAACTATTCTGGGAAGCAGGGATACCACAGTTAAAAAGCAGACAAATCTCTGTTGCCCTTGTAGAGCTTACATCCGAATGAAGAGAAAAACTGAAGAAACTAATAAATAAAATCCACAGTATGGGAAAGGGAAGCATGTGGTATGGAGAAAAATGAAGCACGTAAGTGGGTGGGGAGGGGGAGTCTCCTCAGAGCCACGTGGGGACAGTGTTTCAGGGAAGAGTATGACCAGCATGCCAACGCTGCTTAGGAGGGAGGTGGGGACTGAGAGACAACCACTGCGTGTAGAATGGTGGGAGTTTTGGCTCCGTTGACAAGAATGGTTTTACTGGAATGATTGGAATGAGGCCCTGGGGAAAGTGAAGTGAGGAGCTAGAGATGGCATGTGGAGAGAGTACTTTAAGGGGGGTTGGATGAATGGAGAATGGAGACAGAGTTAGAGAGCTGGTGGGAGTTTGGAGTAGAGAGAGTGTTCTTTTGTTTGTTTTCAAATAAAGGCAGTTACAGCACTGTGCACAGCTGAGGAGAATGTTCCAGAGCGAGGGAGAGGACCCAGCAGACACCCAGCTCACAGTCAAGTGCAGAAGTGGCTGTAAGGGTGAGCTTCTGACCTTGGTCACATTGAGGGAATCCCAGATGATCAAGGGCGGATGGATGGACTGGGGGTGCTTGTGGAAATTCTTCTCTATTTCTTCTTTCTGTGAAATCACAAAGTATCTAATTCGTTAAGGTCATTATCTACACTTAGGCCCAGCACATAAAGATCACTAAAGTTTAAACAACGTAAGGGGGTATAGTCCAGGGTTTCAAGTCCAACAGGTGTCATGAAAACTGTAGCGGGATTGTTTCAATTAAAAAAAAAATAATAATGAACCTGATTCATAAGACAAAAATGCTGGGGACCTAGGAATTGAAGTACATATTTATATAGTGCACACTCTGGTAACTTTAACTTAAACTACGAATACTTCTTCTAGTTTGGCTAATTAAGACAAGGAAGATGAAAGCGAGCATCTAATGAATGCCTCTTGTACCACGTATATTTGATGCTCAAAAGACAAAGATGAGCTGAGAGTTTTTATTCCTATTTTTCAGGTGAGGGAACTCAGGATCAGAGATGTGAAGTGGCTTTCCCAAAGGCCTTAGTTCCAGTTAAAATCACACAAGTCCCGTAACAAAGATGGGAATGGTCTCTTAACTTCAGAAATAAGTTTTAAAAATTAAAAACCTTGGGGTCTCTTGAATACTTCCCATAGAGTTGCATTTGAAGTTTAGTAGACTCACTTAAATTAAAGCATAATTATATACTAACTTGTTTTCTTACAGGGAAATTAATGTGTGTATTAAAATGTATATATAACATATTGAGGAAACTCTGGTGGTGTAGTGGTTAAAAGCTACAGCTGCTAACCAAAAGGTCAGCAGTTCGAATCTACCAGGTGCTCCTTGGAAACTCTACGGGGCAATTCTACTCTGTCCTATAGAGTTGCTATGAGTTGGAATCGACTCAACGGCAGTGGGTTTTGGTGGTTTATATTATGCTGATATACTCAAGGTCATATTTTGGCTCTCGTGGACTTGCTCTGATTTTCTTCAGTTTCAGCTTGAACTTGCATATGAGCAATTGATGGTCTGTTCTATGTTGGCCCTGGCCTTGTTCTGACTGATGATATTGAGCTTTTCCATCATCTCTTTCCACAGATGTAGTCAATTTGATTTCTGTGTGTTCTATCTGGTGAGGTCCATGTGTATAGTCGCTGCTTATGCTGGTGAAAGAAGGTATTTGCAATGAAGAAGTCATTGGTCTTGCAAAATTCTATCATTCGATCTCTGGCATTGTTTCTATCACCAAGGCCATATTTTCCAACTACTCATCCTTCTTCTTTGTTTCCAACTTTTGCATTCCAATCACCAGTAATTATCAATGCATCTTGATTGCATGTTTGATCAATTTCAGACTGTAGCAGCTGATAAAAATCTTCTATTTCTTCATCTTTGGCCCTAGTGGTTGGTGCGTAAATTTGAATTATAGTCCTATTAACTTGTCTTCCTTGTATGTGTATGAATATTATCCTATCACTGACAGCATTGTACTTCAAGATAGATCTTGAAATGTTCTTTCTAACGATGAGTGCAACACCATTCCTCTTCAAGCTGTCATTCCCAGCACAGTAGGCTATATGATTGTCCAATTCAAAATAGCTAATACCAGTCCATTTCAGCTCACTAATGCCTAGGATATTGATGTTTATACAATCCATTTCATTTTTGATGATTTCCAATTTTCCTAGATTCATATTTTTGTACATTCTAGGTTCCAATTATTAATGGATGTTTGCAGCTGTTTCTTCTCATTTTGAGGCATGCCACATCAGCAAATGAAGGCCCTGAAAGCTTTACTCCAACCATGTCATTAAGGTGGACTCTACTTGGAAGAGGCAGCTCTTCTCCAGTCATCTTTTGAGTCCATGAGAGCCAAAATATGACCTTGAGTATATCCCACCTGAATTTAGAGACCACCTGAAGAATAGATTTGATGCATTGAACACTAGTGACCGAAGACCAGATGAGTTCTGGAATGACATCAAGGACATCACACATGAAGAAAGCAAGAGGTCATTAAAAAGACAGGAAAGAAAGAAAAGACCAAGATGGATGTCAGAGGAGACTCTGAAACTTGTTCTTCAGCGTCGAGCAGCTAAAGCAAAAGGAAGAATTGATGAAGTAAAAGAACTGAACAGAAGATTTCAAAGGGCCTCTCGAGAAGACAAAGTAAAGTATTATAATGACTTGTGCAAAGAGCTGGAGATGGAAAACCAAAAGGCAAGAACACACTTGGTGTTTTTCAAGCTGAAAGAACTGAAGAAAAAATTCAAGCCTCGAGTTGCGATAGTGAAGGATTCTATGGGGAAAATATTAAATGACGCAGGAAGGATCAAAAGAAGATGGAAGGAATACACAGAGTCATTATACCAAAAAGAATTAGTCGATGTTCAACCATTTCAAGAGGTAGCATATGATCAGGAACCGATGGTACTGAAGGAAGAAGCCCAAGCTGCTCTGAAGGCATTGATGAAAAACAAGGCTCCAGAAATTGATGGACTATCAATTGAGATGTTTCAACAAACAGATGCAGCGCTGAAGGTGCTCACTTGTCTATGCCAAGAAATATGGAAGACAGCTTCCTGGCTAACTGACTGGAAGAGATCCATATTTATGCCTATTCCTAAGAAAGGTGATCCAACCGAATGTGGAAATTATAGAACAATATCAATAATATCACATGCAAGCAAAATTTTGCTGAAGATCATTCAAAAATGGCTGTAGCAGTATATCGACAGGGAACTGTCAGAAATTCAGGCCGGTTTCAGAAGAGGACATGGAACCAGGGATATCATTGCTGATGTCAGATGGATCCTGGCTGAAAGCAGAGAATACCAGAAGGATGCTTACCTGTGTTTTATTGACTATGCAAAGGCATTCAACTGTGTGGATCATAACAAACTATGGATAACACTGCAAAGAATGGGAATCCCAGAACACTTAATTGTGCTCATGAGGAACCTTTACATAGCTCAAGAGGCAGTTGTTTAGACAGAACAAGGGGATGCTGATTGGTTTAAAGTTAGGAAAGGTGTGTGTCAGGGTTGTATTCTTTCACCTTACCTTTTCAATCTGTATGCTAAGCAAATAATTGAAGAAGCTGGACTATATGAAGAAGAAAGGGACATCAGGATTGGAGGAAGACTCCTTAAGAACCTGCATTATGCAAATGACACAACCTTGTTTGCTGAAAGTGAAAAGGACTTGAAGAACTTAATAATGAAGATCAAAGACTACAGCCTTCAGTATGAATTGCACCTCAACATAAAGAAAACAAAAATCCTCACAACTGGACCAATAATCAAAATCATGATAAATGAAGAAAAGACTGAGGTTGTCAAGGATTTCATTTTACTTGGATCCATGAACAACAGCTATGGAAGCAGCAGTCAAGAAATCAAAAGACGCATTGCATTGGGTAAATCTGCTGCAAAGGACCTCTTTAAAGTGCTGAAGAGCAAAGATGTCACCCTGAAGACTAAGGTGCACCTGACCCAAGCCATAGTATTTTTAATCACATCATATGCATGTGAAAGCTGGACAATGAATAAGGAAGACCAAAGAAGAACTGACGTCTTTGAATTGTGGTGTTGGCAAAGAATATTGAATGTACCATGGACTGACAAAAGAACGAACAAATCTGTCTTACAAGTACAACCAGAATGCTCCTTAGAAGTAAGGATGGCAAGACTGTGTCTTATATACTTTGGACACGTTGTCAGGAGGGATCTGTCCCTGGAGAAGTACATCATGCTTGGCAATGTACAGGTCAGCAGAAAAGAGGAAGACCCTCAACAAGATGGATTGATTCAGTGGCTGCAACAACGAACTCAAGCATAACAATGATTGTAAGGATGGCGCAGGACGGGGCGGTGTTTCAGTGTGTTGTGCATAGGATCGCCATGAGTCGGAACGGACTCGACAGCACCTAACAGCAACAACATTATATTGATGCATTTAAGGTGATGCCCATGTAAAACGTTAAAGCTTTATATATTTTCTATAAAGTATTTAAAACAGCTTTACAAATATGATTCTATAGAGAAACTTGAATTCTACTTTTGTCATGTGGAGAGCTAAAATTACTCAATATAATAATATACCTTTTTTTTTTCCTCCCTTTTTTTACAAGAATATGTTATAAAACTTCACAGGGTCATTGACCACTATTATTCTTAAGAATCTAGAGTCCTTAGAAGCCCTCTCTTCAGAAGTACCTGTCATTCATTCCATTAAGCCTCATGAGCTCCCGTTCAATCAACCAGGAGCTGGAAACCCTGCCACCAAGGTTTAGGGACCCTGAGCAATGCTGTTCGCTGAGAAGGAGATATGTACGGAGATGCAGAGAGGGTTAGACTGACCTCCCGATGGGCCAACCAGTGGGGACTAGGACACATGATAGCCCCACATATTTTTGAGTCCATGGCAAATCTCACTATTTTAAACATGGCATCATTAAAATGGCTCACCTTTTTTTTTTTTTATTATTGTACTTTAGATGAAGGTTTACAGAACAAACTAGTTTCTCATCAAACAGTACACACATTATTCTACGACCTTGGTTAACAACCCCATGACATGTCAACACTCCCTTCTCAACCCTGGGTTCCCTATTACCAACTTTCCTGGTCCCTCCTACCTTCCAGTCCCTGTCCCAGGGCTCGCGCGCCCGTGTAGTCTTGATTTAAAATAGTTCACCTTTTTAAGGAATAATACTAGAAGGAAAATGGCACAACATGTTTTCTTTCATAAATCATCATAGAGAAAGCCAAAATCTTGCTTAGAAATCTCTCACAATTTTCCACAACATTGGTGCCACCAAATTGGGGACAAAGAGTGTGGGAAGGTGACTGACAGACCTGGGGACTGACTACTCAGGGCCCTTTATGCAAAAGTGAAATGACTGTCGAGTAAAGGAGATTTCAGTTTCTGAAAGCAAACTCGGTCCTGGTGTGGGTTTCTCAAATTGTACATTTACATCATGCCACGTGTCTCTCCTCTGCTGAAATATGTAAATGAGCTGTTCCAAGGACTGTTCCCCTCTTGTGAAACCATAATGGTGTGAGATTTGGAACAAATTGCATGTATTTGAAATTATAATAGCTGCCATTGGCCAAATCAACTCTAATTCACCGATTTTTAAAAAGATGGGTTATTTAAAAAAAGTCTTCTTTAAAGCAAGTCTTATTTTTCTGTATGAAAGCATCAAATACATGCCATCTCAGTTAATCCACATCTCCAAGAAGAAACCAACAGCCCCAGAGCCCTGCTCGTGAGCCCAGGGAAGAGCAAGGTTTGAGCCCATGCTCCCTGGCTGCCAAAGCCCAGAGCAAAAACGCTATGCTGTGCAGCCTTAGAAAAATTAACTTTCTGGGTGGGATCTACAATTAAAGGCTAACGTGCTGGAAGGGGAGACCTGGTGATGCAGTGATTAAGAGCTTGGCTGCTAACCAAAAGGTCAGCAATTCAAATCCATCAGCTGCTACTTGAAAACTCTATGGAGCAGTTCTGCTCTGTCGCTGTGAGTCGGAACTGACTTGATGGCACCGGATTTGGTTTTTTGGCCCTAGAAGGGGAAGGGCTGTTCAAGTGTTGGGCCTCTTTAAATATTTGTAGTGCTTAGTTTCAAAGTGCTAGGAAGAGACTTCAGGAATTTAGGAGTTTGTAGGTTAGTTATAATTTCTTAGGTTGAGATCCAGTGGAATGTTTCCATTGGTTTAGAAATTCCTAGATACATCCATGGCAGAATTGTATGCATGGCTTTTGCCCATTAAAGTTTGTGCTTGTTGTTTTTAAATAGGAACAGTTTCTTTTCTTTTTTTTCCCTGAGACAAAATAAATATATGAATAAAAACAGTTACCATTGAGTCTAGCCCGACTCATGGTGACTCCACGTGTGCCAGAATAGAACTGTGGTCTTTAAGGTTTTCAGTGCTGATTTTTCAGAAGCCAATCACCAGGGCTTTCTTCCAAGGCACCCCTGGGCAGACTCAAACCTCCAACCTTTCTGTTAACACCCAAGTGCATTAAATATTTGCACTACCCAGGGACCCCAAATAGATGAATACTAGGGGAAGAATTTTTTTTTTTTACTTTTTGATACACAGATTATGTATATGATTTACAACCTACTCTCTTCATTTAATAAATCATAAACATCTTTCCTTGAGGGCCAGTAGAAATCTAGATCACTAATTTAATGGTTGCATCATATTCCATGGCACAGCAAAAATGTAAAGTTTATTTTCCCAATGTTTTACTGTTACGGACAATGCTGCAGTGAACAAACCTATGCCTGCATTTGGAGCACTATTCCAAATATCTATGTAGAATAAGTTCCTTCTAGAGGAATGGTTGGATCAAAGAATATACATACTTTTAAAGGTTTTGATACATACCGTAAATTGCTCAAAATAAGGTGTCACTCATAAAGTCACCCACCAACAGAAAACATCTCATCTTTATCTTCATTTACTTTATTGACTTAAGTAAAGATGGAAAACTATTTTCAAGTATTTACTTGCCATTTGCATATATTTATTTATAAATGGCCTGTTTTTGTCTTTCATCCATTTTATGTTGATTTTTCTCACCGCTTATGATGGCTTCCGGTAGAGGTTAGCAGAGATATTCATTCAACAAACACTGACCCAGCACCTACTAAGCGATATGTGCTCTATGAGGCCCTTGGACAATGGAATAATTCCTGTGAAACTTTTTCAAGGAAAACATGATAGGAGAAAAGGGAGGATGAAGTGCTAAAGTTCACTTCATTCATTCACGGTCAACATTTATGAATGGTTCGGTAGAAGTTGAACTGCTTGACTTATAGGATGTTGCTGTGGCCTGTTTTTGTGCCCTGTTCTTCCCCGAGTTGTCTGGCTGAGCAAACACTGGGTTTACTATTTACAGAGTTCTGTGGCACTGCCCAAGACTTGGTATTTTCAATTGCCTCATATGTGTGAGAAAGCTGAACAATGAAAAAGGAAGACTGAAGAAGAATTGATGCATTTGAATTATGGTGTTGGCGAAGACTACTGACTATGCAATGGACTGCCAGAAGAACTAACAAGTTTGTCTTGGAAGAAGTACAGCCAGAATGCTCCTTAGAAGCAAGAATGTTGAGACTTCATCTCACTTAGTTTGGACATGTTATCAGGAGAGACCAATCCCTGGAGAAGAATCAACAAAAATGAGGAAGATTTTCAACAAGATGGATTGACACAGTAGCTGCAAGAATGGGCTCGAACACAGCAAAGATTGTGAGGATGGCACAGGACCAGGCAATGTTTCGTTTTGTTATACACAGGGTCGCTATGAGTCAGAACTGACTTTACGGCACCTAACAACAACAACTCAGCTTCCAGCCATACATTATAAAAAGCGAAAAACAAGAAAAGAATGCAGGATGGCAGCCCCGGCAACCTAATGGTAAAATGGCATGCTTCTAAAGGGTGAGCTTTAATGATTGTATAGATGTAAAATTTAGGGCTAGTCTGGATTAATTTTCAGTTGTTTCGTGTGAAAACCTTAAAGACTCTATTTGTGAGTTATTTCAGAAATCTCTAGCGGTTGTAGTTTATCTTTGTGTGTCCACTTATTTATTTGCTCAACGAACATTCACTAGCCAGCTACCACATGTCTGGTAAACATTTAACATCATCACATTTTAGTATTCACATACTCTGAGGCTTCTAGAAGTTATGCAGCTGGCTCACCCTCACATCCTTGCACGTTGGAGGTTTCGATTTCACTGCAAAACAGTCCATTGTTCTTTCCAGATATTCCTTAGCACACGGGTACATTTCAAATTTCAAGTGCCGAGACAATAAAAAGGAAAAAAGATACTTAAAACCATACTTCTTTCTAAATCACATTTTATCTTTTTCTTTACTCTTTCTTGTCTAGCATCCATCTGGGAAGAAAACACATGGTCTTGGCACTTGTATTCATTCAGGCAACCCTCATCTTATGCCAGGGTAACACCTACAAACTGTTTAAAGTATACTGTTTTCTTGTGCTAAGTAGTCATGAAACAAACATCTTTAATAATATTAAAGGGGTTGAGGAAACATGATTCTGTGAAATTAAAAGCACTTGATGTCTAAAAAAGCATTTCAAAATAAATTTGAAATGATCTTCCTCAGAATTCTAAGAAAAGGTTTCAGGGGAAATTCGGAATTTTTAAATGACCTTGTATTTATCACTGAACACTCAAGACACAGTACAAGCCCTAAATACAAAGATAATCAGGTGCTCCAGCTTTACTATAGCCAGTAATGAAAAAGCTGCCAATAGCTTCTTCCTCTATTGCTGATTTAGTAAAACTTTATGAAGATAGTAAATTTTGCATTTTAGTAAACATGACAATTATGCCCCAGATGCTAAGAAGCAAGACAAACAGAAATCAATACCCTCTAACCTGCACCTGAATTTTGTCAACTTCCAATTATTATCTTGCTTGTTGGAGAAGATCAAGGAGTAATTGCAATTCCTGGTCTGGGTGTCAGAGAGTGGACAGACAATTCCAATAGTGAAGGGAGATGATTCCAGATGGAATGTGCAAAACCTGGCCGCGTCTGATCAACAATCGGAGCTTGGCTGCGGAAACCATATCTATTTTCTGGACTATATGTTCAGCAGACGGAAAACCAACTCAGCACATTGCACAAATGAGAACAAGGCTTTTTAAATGGTTATGTTCGTTTTGCTGTCTGAGATTATACGGCAATTCCATTTTATGGCTGCCCTGCTATGCAATACTATGCTTGAATTTTGCCATAAAATAAACCTTAAACATATTTTCAAAGCATATTTGCAGCCAAGTACAGACTGGAGGTTGAATATTCCAAGACCATAATAAGGTCTTGTTTTGATGATGAACAATATATGAAATGACATCATACGAACGGAGAGCAGAATCGAGCCTGAAAACCCTCCCCTCCCCTGCATTTTACAGATGGGGAAACTGAGGTTCAGAGACATTGGGTGGAACATGGGGCTCACCCACCAGCTGTGGCAACTCATTATTCCTAATCCTGGGCTCTTCACAGGCGACCATTTGATTTCATCCATAAGACTACTATTCCAGTGGGAAACATAACCACCAATAGATGAAAGGATTAACAAAATGTGGTACATATGCTGCCATAAAGAGAAATGAAGTCCTGATGCATGCCACAACATGGACGAACCTTGAAAACATTATGCTGAGTGAAATCAATCAATCACAAAAGAACAAATACTGTATGATCTCACTAATACGAAGTACCTAGAATAGACAAATATATAGATATCAGAGTTTAGTGATAGGTGGGAGGGATGGTAAGCAGGGAATGGGGGAATTATTGTTTAGGAAGCAGTGGGTTTTTGTATATGTGGATGGAAAACTTCGCAAAGAACATTGGTGATGGTTGCACAAGATGACTCATGCAATTGATCTCAATGAATTGTATATGTGAAAAACGTGGAATCCGATAAATGTTGTGTTATCTGTATTTTTACAACAATTAAAAAAAAACTAGGAGAAAAGAGAAAATAAAATACACACTAATCTAAAATGCTTTCCCTGAGATGTGTTCGGCTCTGGCAGTTCATAACCGTTATCAATTACAAGAGCCACGGCCCTTGCTCAGCCAACACGCCCCCTCAGCCAAGTCCCTTCAAGAGTACTTATCTTGGAAATCCAGGAAATTAATTACTGTCTAATGCACATTTGGCTTCCTATGCTAAGTCATTTGAGCAAAATGGCCATGAATGCAGAAAAATAATCTGGCTGTAATGTGCTGAATGCTGAATGCAGTGGATGGAGTCGAATTGGCAGTAGGAAACAGAGGTTATTGGGAGCACAGAGGTACACTAGATATTTTATGTAAGAAAAAGAGGAAAGTTAAACAGAATTAAATACGAGTCCTGATAGCACACCCTTGAGAGTTTCCTAGTTCCTCTGTTCATGAGAACATCCATCACAACACGAAGCAAGGTGCTGAGAATGAGGCCACAGGCGGTGCAGACGTGGCCTGGGCAGTGTCCAGCCTGTCTTGCTATTGACTTGCGCACTTAGCCTCTTCAAGTCCCTTCTGAAATCCAGTGGGGCTAGGAATCACCAAAGCATTCACAAGAAAAAGATCCTTTCCTTTGATTTTTTTTTTTTTTTTAATAAAACCATACCTCTGAATTCCTTAGTAGTGGGTCTTCAAAAATTATTGTATCTTAGAACCACAGAATATTTGAATGGTGCAATCACATAAGAATCATTAGTTTGATCTCATCTTGGAGAAGAGGAAACCAAGATCCAGGTGGCCAAGGGAAACTGCCCAATTTCATAGAATTACTGGCAGAAACCAGGCAGTCTATAACCTAACTAGGCAAGGAACTGAAAAATAAGTGTTAACATTTCTCTAGTTATGTTTATTATGATGATATGATATAAGAATGTAAACACAGTTTACATAAAACTAACATGTTGTTGTTGTTGTTAGGTGCCATCGAGTCAGTTCCAACTCATAGCAACCCTATACACAACAGAACGAAACACTGGCCAGTCCTCAAGCAATCGTTGTTATGCTTGAGCCCATTGTTGCAGCCACTGTGTCAATCCACCTCATTGAGGGTCTTCCTCTTTTCCGCTGACCCCGTGCTTTGCCAAGCATGATATCCTTCTCCAGAGACTGATCCCTCCTGACAACATGCCCAAAGTAGGTAAGAAGAAGTCTCGACATCCTTGCTTCTAAGGAGCATTCTGGTTGTGCTTCTTCCAAGGCAGGTTTGTTCATTCTTCTGGCAGTCCATGGTATATTCAATATTTTTCGCCAACACCACAATCCAAAGGCATCAATTCTACTTTGGTCTTCCTTATTCATTGTCCAGCTTTCACATGCATATGATGTGATTAAAAATACTATGGCTTGGGTCAGGCGCACCTTAGTCTTCAAGGTAACATCTTTGCTCTTCAACACTTTAAAGAGGTCCTTTGCAGCAGATTTACCCAATGCAATGCATCTTTTGATTTCTTGACTGCTTCTTCCATGGCTGTTGATTGTGGATCCAAGTAAAATGAAATCCTTGACAACTTCAATCTTTTCTCTGCTTATCATGATTTTGCTTATTGGTCCAGTTGTGAGGATTTTTGTTTTCCTTATGTTGAGGTGCAACCCATACTGAAGGCTGTGGCCTTTGATCTTCATTAGTAAGTGCTTCAAGTCCTTTTCACTTTTAGCAAGCAAGGTTGTGTCATCTGCATAATGCAGGTTCTTAAGGAGTCTTCCTCCAATCCTGATGCCCCTTTCTCCTTCATATAGTCCAGCTTCTCATATTATTTGCTCAGCATAGAGATTAAATTGGTATGGTGAAAGAACACAACCCTGGCATACACCTTTCTTGACTTTAAACCATGCAGTATCCCCTCGTTCTGTCCAAACAACTGCCTTTTGATCTATGTAAAAGTTCCTCATGAGCACAATTAAGTGTTCTGGGATTCCCATTCTTAGCAATGTTATCCGTAATTTGTTATGATCCACACAGTCAAATGCCTTTGCATAGTCAATAAGACACAGGTGAACATGCTTCTGATATTCTCTGCTTTCAGCCAGGATCCATCTGACATCAGCAATGATATCCCTGGTTCCACGTCCTCTTCTGAAACTGGCCTGTTGATATACTGCTACAGCCATTTTTGAATGATCCTCAGCAAAATTTGCTTGCATGTGATATTAATGATATTGTTCTATAATTTCTGCATTTGGTTGGATCACGTTTCTTGGGAATAGGCATAAATATGGATCTCTTCCAGTCAGTTGGTCAGGAAGCTGTCTTCCATATTTCTTGGCATAGACGAGTGAGCACCTTCAGCGCTGCATCCGTTTGTTGAAACATCTCAATTGATATTCCATCAATTCCTGGAGCCTTGTTTTTCATCAATGCCTTCAGAGCAGCTTGGGCTTCTTCCTTCAGTACCATCGGTTCCTGATTATATGTTATCTCTTGAAATGGTTAAACATTGACTAATTCTTTTTGGTATAATGACTCTGTGTATTCCTTCCATCTTCTTTTGATGCTTCCTGCGTCGTTTAATATTTTCCCCATAGAATCCTTCACTATCGCAACTCGAGGCTTGAATTTTTTCTTCAGTTCTTTCAGCTTGAAAAACACCAAGTGTGTTCTTCCCTTTTGGTTTTCCATCTCCAGCTCTTTGCACAAGTCATTATAATACTTTATTTTGTCTTCTCAAGCTGCCCTTTAAAATCTTCTGTTCAATTCTTTTACTTCATCAATTCTTCCTTTTGCTTTAGCTGCTCGACGCTGAAGAGCAAGTTTCAGAGTCTCCTCTGACATCCATCTTGGTCTTTTCTCTCTTTCCTGTCTTTTCAATGACCTCCTGCTTTCTTCATGGATGATGTCCTTGATGTCATTCCAGAACTCATCTGGTCTTCGGTCACCAGTGTTCAATGCATCAAATCCATTCTTCAGATGGTCTCCAAATTCAGGTGGGATACACTCAAGGTAAAACTAACATAGAGCTGAGTTAACATTGTCATCACGTCCTATTCAGAGAGCTTTTGTTGCTGTTAGGTGCCATCGAGTCAATTCAAACTCATAAAGACTGCATGTGAAAAAGTAGAGCTGCCCTATGGGGTTTCCTAGGCTGTAATCTTTATGTGACCAGGTTGCCAGGTCTTTTCTCCCATGGACTAGCTGGTGGGTTTGAACCCTTAGCCTTTATTTTAGCAGCCAAGTGCTTAATCATTATGCCACCAGGGCTCCCATGTAGAGTGACAACCCTTCTGAAGTGAGTTTAGTTGTCCTCAATTAAGACTGGGAATGAGCAGCTACTGACATGCTATGGGCTCTAGGCAGAACCCCCTTCACTGCCTGACCCTCTCAGTGATGGTCAGGGGACCTGGTATCCCCACAATTTCTGTTGTTCGCTATAAATGTAACATCTCTTCAGACAGTACAGGGAAGGTTGACTCTGGTCCATTAGCACTGATGAACTCTTTAACTTATGCCAAACTTTTGACATTTGCCAATTTTTGGCAGCTCTCATCCTATTACAAGTCAGTAAAGAGACCAACAGTCAAGAAAAGGTTAGAAAATAAATTTTAAACCAATATGTAGATAGGTATTAGGTGTGTGAGGCAGATGTAACCTCACAGGGATCTGTGTCTGAAACACTGGGACTCAGAGCCAGTTGACATAACTGGCAAAGTGAGCACTGAAGGAAATATAAAGCTGGGGCCTCCCTGACTAAGTGGTGGGGTTGAGGGGCTTAGGCGAGGGCTGGAACAAGGTTAAAAACAATAGTCTGGTTTAGGGCGCAGTTGTAGAGCTGCAAACAGTGTACACTGAAGGCAAAGACTCTCAGGGCAGTGCCTCCTTGGCCCCACGTTGCCTCCCTCGTGTCTTGGGAAGACGTCTTCTAATTCATAGGAATAGGGCAGGAGTATGATTCAGCCCTGGACCTTAGAAATCCCAGGTTATATTTCTTCATGTATTCAAGGAATATTTTCAAAACAAAATTTTCCAGAATGCCTAGTGCCAGGGCTCAGCAGGGAGGGGTGTGGAGCAGAACAGACTCCAGCCATGACAGGGAGCACTGCAGAAGAGGATCAGACATGAGGGCAGGAGGTCTCAGAGTGCCCCCCCCCCACCGCCACCATCCTGGTCCTTTCACTGCCCATCACAGGCTTTCTGTGAAGTAATCTGGCCAGGCTGACTCTAGCTGCTTCTCTTTCAGTAGCCATGGCACTCCGAACTAGGTCTCAGGAAATACTAGTGTGTAAAATTATAGCTCTGTCACTTGTAAATAAATTTACTTATTTTTCAAAGAATATTGGAGGCTTTTAGGTTTCTGGAACATCCTTACTCATGACTGAAGCATCATCAGCCAAGACTGACTCTACTCTTAGTTGTTCACAAGCAAGAATGGTGAACAATGCACACAAGCCCCTCGTGTGGACACTGCATCCTTACCTAGCCGTGTTTCGTTCACTCAGCGTATAGGACGCCATACAGGATGCGGAGGAAGATCCATTAAACAGATGCTGCATGGTTACCCAAACCATCCCCAAAGAAGGTTAGACTCATTTATAGAGGTGGAGGAGTTTAATTTGCTACCAAATGAGTTTAAATTCCACTCCATCTGAAACACTTAGAATATAACAAGGTCACTTAGTCAAAGTGAGCTCTCCTTCGACTTTCCTCAGGAAGAGGAATTTGATGATATTTTTGTCCTGCATTTAGTGGTTTTTCCTGTTGGTTTGATATAGCTGGTGTTCTCTGGGATAGTTCTTGTAGGAACTTGGAATGAGTTTTACACAAAAAAAATCGTGAAAATACTGGGTAAAGTTGATGACTTCTTCACAAATGTCAGCTGCCAAAAATAGTTAAGAGAGTATAACATCTACCTGAATATAATACAAACCAGGCAGGAGTCTTACATGCAACTAGAGATTCCAAAGATTTTATGGGTAAGCTCTATAATCCTGTATTAGTTTTTAATTGCTGACATAAATAATAACTACAACTGCCCTATAGGGTTTCAAAGAGCGGCTGGTGGATTTGAACTGCCGGCCTTTTTGTTTAGCAGCCAAGCTCTTGTCTACTGTGCTGCCAGCACTCCACTACAAACTTCCAAAAACCAAAACCAAACCCAGTGCTATCGAGTCGATTCCGACTCATTATGACTACAAACTTAGTAGCTTAAAAATACACACATTTATTGTCTTAGGTATGTAGCCCAGAATTAAGGTTGGGCTTTGGGAAAAGCTTATTCTGGGCTCGTTGAGGTGGCTGACAGACTAATTCCTTTGGCTGTAGGACTGGGATCCACCCTTCTGTGGTAGCATCCACTAGGGCTCCTAGGTGTTGGCTCCTAGGGGCTTCTTGGCTCTTGTACACAGGACCCCACCTCTCAGAGCCAGCAACACCATGAGAAATCCTGCTCACTTAGAATCTCTTTGATTTTCTCACAGCTGCATCTCTCTCCTGCTCTTCCACCACATCGTTCTGACTCCACACAGGATTATTCTCTGCCCATCAAGGCTCTTGTGATGAGGTTGGGCCCACTCAGATAACCCAGAAAAATCTCCCTATCTTAAGCTCCCTAGATTAATTAAAGAAGCCCTGGTGGTGCAAAGGTTAAGTGCTCAGCTGCTAACCGGAAGGTCGGTGATTTGAACCCAACGGGGGCTCTGTGGGAGAAAAGACCTGGCAATCTGCTCCTGTAAAGATTACAGCCTGGGAAACCTATGGGGTAGTACTAGTCTGTCCTAGAGGGTTGCTATGAGTTGGAGTAGACGAGATAGCACACAACAACAATCTTAATTACATCTGCATAGTCCCTTTGCCATGAAACGTAATTTGTTCCTGAGATTAGGACATGGACATTTTGGAGGGGTCATTATTTTGCCTACCACAAATACCTTCAAGGAATAGAAGAGTCCTATGCAAAGATAATGCAAAAACAATACATTTTCAAACACAGATGCATAAATCCTACACAAAATATTTGTAAATTGAATATGTTGTTGTTCTTGGTAGGTGCTGTCGAGTTGGTTCTGACTCATAGCAACCCTATAGGACAGAGTAGAACTGCCCCATAGTGTTTCCAAGGAGCGGCTGGTGGATTTGAACTGCCGACCTTTTGCTTAACAGCTGAGCTCTTAACCACTATGACACCAGGGCTCCAGATTGAATACAGCAACAATTAAAATAAGAACAGCAGGCAGTCCTATCCTGGCAATACATGAGTGACTCTATTATCAGTAGTTCCACATGAATTATGGATTTCTTAACATTGATTGATTAAAGGAAAAATACGTGTGTTTACATTAAGAAACGTCGAAAACTCATTTGATTAAATTAAAAAACCCATTCCTCAAGGTTGGGAACCTAGCAGAATGCTGAGCTTAAATGCACTGTAAGTAATCAGTCATTGGTTGATAATGAACTTGGTGTTTCGTACAGTCTTAAAGTTACGATGAAATTTTTCAAGAACTATTTTTCTTGAAATGTTATGGCTATGAATTTAAAAGTAGAATGCATATAACCAAAAGGATATTATGCTTTAATTCCAGAAAGAATTATAATCATACCACATGTAAGGAACCTGAAATGAAGATTTTATGGTTACTAACTCTCTCTCTGCCTCTTTTGATGGAGGCAAAGAAAATCTGACTAACTTTTCAGAGATGTTTTTGCAGAGGTAATTATGGTAGTTTCTCTTGTTTGTCCAAAGATACCTGCCCACATGGTTGTTTGTAATGGCTGTTAGAACACATGAAACTCCTGGGAAAGACTTTGTGTGGTGCCACTACCTTAAAGGAGCCCTGATGGTCCAGTAGCTAAGAGCTCAGCTGCTAACCAAAGGATCGGCAGTTCAAATCCACCAGCTGCTCCATGGAAATCCAATGGAGCAGTTCTACTCTGTCCTATAGGGTCACTATGAGTCAGAATTGACTTGATAGCAATGGGTTTATTTGTTTCTACCTGAAAAACTCCATTCAATTCACCCAAATGGATGGATGCCTATAAAAAAAATCATAATGTACACAAGTAGATTCTTAGCCAGAGATACTTGTTTCAGCCTTACTTGAAGTAGGAAAAAAATAAAGTAAACATCTATAATAAATGATTAAAATAATTTTAAATATTAATAAATAAAATTAATAAATATAAAAATTAATAAAATAAAATGGTACATAGCCCACAATATCAAATTTATAAAGTTATTAATAGACCTTCATTATACCATGTTGAGAGAAACCCTTTTCAATAAATAGTACTGGAATAATGAGGAATCTGAAGGTAAAAACAATGAATCTCCACCTAAACTTCACACCCTTTACATGATTTACTCAAAATGGATCCTGGACTCAGATGTTGTCTGAGTTATCTAGTGTTTCTATAACAGAAATACCACAAGTGGATGGCTTTAACAAAGAGAAGTTTATTCTCTCACAGTCCAGTAGGCTACAAGACTGAATACAGGGCGCTGGCTCCGTGGGAAGGCTTTCTCTCTCTGTCGGCTGTGGAGGAAGGCCCTTGTCATCAGTTTTCTCCTGGTCTGGGAGCATCTCAGCACAGGAACCTCAGGTCCAAAGGACGCACTGTGTTTCTGGTGCTTCTTTCTTTATGGTATGAAGTCCCCATCTCTGTTTGCTTCCCTTTCCTTCTACCTGTTGAGAGATAAAAGGTGGTGCAGGCCACACCCCAGGGAAACCCCATTTACAGTGGGGTCAGAAAGAGCCCTGAGCAAGAGTGTTACATCCCACCTTAACCCTTTTAACCACAGGCAGAGCTTATGATTTATAATACTTAGGAAAATCACAAAATGGAGAACAACCGCACATGGCCTAACCAACTTGACACATATTCGGGGGGGGGGGGGGGGGACACAATTCAATCCATTACATATGTAAAATATAAAATTGTAAAACTTTTGGAGAAAAAGGAGAAAATCTTTAGGACATAGAACAAGGTGAAGAATTCTAACTTGACATCAAAAGCATGGTCCACAAAAGGAAAACCAACAAATTCGATGTCATCAAAATGAAAATTTTTTCTTCTGCAAAAGACCTGTTAACGGGATGAAAATACAAGCTACAAATTAGGAGAGAATATTTTCAAGACATATATCTGACATAGGACTTGTATCTGGAATTTCAAAGAACTACCAAAACTAAACCATAAAAAAAAAAAAAAATCCAATTACAAATTGGGCAAAAACACAAATAAACATTTCACCTAAGAGGACACACAGATAGAAAAGAAACACAGTAAAAGGAGTTAAACATCATTAGCCATTAGGGAAATGCCAGTCAAAACCACAGTATCACTATACGCCTATCAGAGTGGCTAGAAAAAAGAAAAGAAAAAAATAGTGACAACTCCAAATGCTGGCAAGGATGCAGAGAGAGTAGCTCGCAAAGACATTGCTGGTGGGAATGTAAAACGGAACTGCCACTCTGGAAACACAGTTTGGCAGTTGCTTAAAAAAATTAAAAAAAAAAAAAAAACTAAATACCCAACTACCATGTGACCCAGCAATCACACCCTTTGGTATTAATCTCATAGAAATGAAGGCTTACGTCCACACAAAAACCTGTATGAAAGTGTTCATGCCCCCTTTATTTGTAATAGCCAAATTTTGGAAATGACCAAAATGTCTCTCAATACATGAGTGGTTAAACCGTGAAATACTGCTATGGAATAACAAACTCATTCCCTTGGAGTCAATTCTGATTCATAGCAAACTTATAGGACAGAGTAGAATTGCCCCATATGATTTCCAAGGCCATAATTTTTATGGAAGCAGACTGCCACATCTTTCTCCTGTGGAGCTGCTGTTAGATTCTAATCTCTGACCTTTCATTTAGTAACTGAGCACTTAACCATTGCACCAGCAGGGCCCCTTCCATGGAATACTATTCATCAATAAAAAAGAACAGACTACTGATGCATGTAACCTATTAGAAGGATCTCAAGGCTGGTACTAGCATTCAGCTACAGTTTCCTCAGGGAGAAGCAGCCAGCCACACAGCCTACTCACACCTCCAGAACCTGAGGAGAATGGCACTCTCGGCAAAGCTAAGTACTTGAAAATATTTTACCGTGCGCCCCCTGCCCCCAAGCCAGCTTCAGCAGCTGAATCCCTGGGCCTGAGGTAGACCCTGGTTAGCATCTAGAGCCATCCTCCTGGCCTTGGGGAAGGAAAAAATTTGCAACTGGGTGGAAAAGATAATTTGCCAGCTCCACTAACCTGGGGAGCTCAGGACAGAAGCAGCTCCTGTCCAGGCATAAACGATCCATGGACTTTGAGTAGCTTCCTGCCCTGCATGGACCTGTGTGGGCCTATTTCAGGAGTATAGGCCCTTGTTGGCAGACTACAACTGTTTCAGCTGTGCAGTGGAGAAGTGGGTGTTTGATGTTTGACACTGCTTTCCTATTAAGCAGGGTCCTCACCTACCTACATCAGGGGCCTAAGGACTGGTGGCTCTACTCAGGTCACCCAGCCACCTGCGACAGGGATCCAAAGATAACTGGTACCTCCCAGTCCCTACAATGAAAATCTTTGGGTGGTCGTAGTCTCTCTGCAGAACCCACCCACATGTGTGATCTAGGGAAGAGGGACGTGCCTTCTTCAGAGACACCTGGGGGATGATTCTCAGCCCCAAGCCTTGTTCAGAGCATGACCCCTGCTGCAACAAGATACCAATACCTACACCAATCACCCCTGCCCCTCTTGAACTGTAAGACAGAGCCCGTACCGCACACTTGAAGAGCAGCAATCTGGACACCTGAGCTGAATAAATATAAGAAACGTGAATGGATTCCTAAACTGATATACCTGATAACAGCTCTAGCCATCTGGTGACCAGAACGTCAGAGCTTCAAAGGTGAAAATAATCAAGATAGCTCACTCAAGCAGTCCATTTGGGCATATCAAAACAAAACAAAGCAAGAAGCGAGGATGTAGTAAGTAAACATAAAATAAACTAATAAAATAACTTATAGATGGCTCAAACATAACAGTCGATATCAAATCACGTGAAGAAACAGTCCATGATCACTTCAACAAGCTCTCAAAACAAAGAATCAAGGGATCTTCTAGATAAAAGTGCCTTCCTGGAATTACTGGATGCAGAATACAAAAGATTAATATACAGGACCCTTCAAGACATCAGGAAGGAAATCAGGCAATATGCAGAACAAGCCAAGGAACACACAGATAAAGCAGTTGAAGAAGTTAAAAAGGTTATTCAGGAACATAATGAAAAATTTAATAAGCTGGAAAAATCCATAGACAGACAGCAATCAGAAATTCAGAAGATTAACAATAAAATTACAGAAGTAGACAACTCAATAGAAAGTCAAAGGAGTCGAATTGAGCAAGTGGAAGACAGAATTGTGAACTTGAAGAGAAAGCATTTGGCAGCAATATATTTGAAGAAAAATCATAAAAAAAGAATGAAAAAAAAATGAAGAGAGCTTAAGAATCATGTGGGACTCTATCAAGAGAAATAACCTACGAGTGATTGGAGTACCAGAACAGGGAAGGATAACAGAAAATACAGAGAGAATTGTTGAAGATTTGTTGGCAGGAAACTTCCCTGATATCTATCCAAGATATCTATCCAAAATCCTCATCAAACTCCACATAAGGCAGATTTTAAAAGAAAGTCACCAAGATGTATTATAATCAAACTTACAAAAACCAAAGATAAAGAGAGAATTTTAAGACCAGCTAGGGATAAAAGAAAAGTCACCTACAAAGGAAAATCAATAAGAATAAGTTCAGACTACCTGGCAGAAACCATGCAGGCAAGAAGACAATGGGATGACTTATACAAAGAATTGAAGGAAAAAATTGCCAGCCAAGAATCAAATATCCAGCAAAACTCTCTCTCAAATCAAATATGAAGGTAAAATTAGGACATTTCCAGATAAACAGAAGATTAGGGAATTTGTAAAAACCAAACCAAAATTACAAGAAATACTAAAGGGAGTTCTTTGGTTAGAAAATCAACAATATCAGGTATCAACACAAGACTAGAACACTGGACAGAGCAATCAGATGTCAACCCAGACAGGGAAATCATAAAAATAAATCAAGATAAAAAAACACTCAAAACAGGGAAATAGCAATGTTATTATGTAAAAGAAGACAACACTAAAACAATAAACAGGGACTAAGAAATGTAGTCACAGATCTTTCATATGGAGAAGAAGACAATCCGATATAAAGAAAGTTAGGTTTAAATTTAGAAAAATAGGGGTAAATATTAAGGTAAACACAAAGGAGACAAACTACCCTACACATCAAAATAAAATACAAGAAAAAAATAGAGACTGAGCAGAAACAAAATCAACGACAACAAATAAGAGGAAAAGACAATATATAAAGATAAACTACTCAGCACAAAAAAAAGCTAAGTGGGAAAAAGAAACTGTCTACAACACACAAAAAAAGACATCAAAATGATAGCACTAAATTCATACCTATCCATAATTACGCTGGATGTAGATGGACTACATGCCCCAATAAAGAAACAGAGAGTGGCAGAATGGATTAAAAAAACATGATCCATCTATATGCTGCCTACAATAGACGCACCTTAGACTTAGAGACACAAATAAATTAAAACTCAAAGAATGGAAAAAATATATCAAGCAAACAACAATCAAAAAGAGCAGGAGTGGCAATATTAATTTCTGACAAAATAGACTTAAAGTTAAATCTACCAGAAAGGATAAGGAAGGACACTATATAATGATTAAAGAGACATTATACTGAGAAGATATAACTATATTAAATATTTATGCACCCAATGACAGGGCTGCAAGAGACATAAAACAAACTCTATCAGCATTGAAAAGTGAGATAGACAGCTCCACAATAATAGTAGGAGACTTCAACCTACCACTTTCGGCGAAGCACAGGACATCCAGAAAGAAGCTCAATAAAGACAATGGAAGATTTAAATGCCACAATCAACAAACTTGACCTTAGAGACAGATACAGAACACTCCACCCAACAGTAGTCGAGTATACCTTCTTTTCTAGTGCACATGGAACATTCTCTAGAATAGATCACATATTAGGTCATAAAACAAACCTCGGCAGAATCCAAAACATCAAAACATTACAAAGCATCTTCTCAGACCATAAGGCCATGAAAGTAGAAATCAATAACAGGAAAATCAGGGAAAAGAAATCAAATACTTGGAAACTGAACAATACCCTGCTCAAAAAAGACTGGGTTATAGAAGACATTAAGGAGGGAATAAAGAAATTCAGAGAACACAAGGAAACTGAAAACACTTCCTATCAAAACCTCTGGGACACAGTGAAAGCAGTGCTCACAGGTCAATTTATATCAATAAATGCACACATAGAAAAAGAAGAGAGGGCCAAAATCAAAGAATTATCCCTACAACTTGAGCAAATAGAAAGAGAGCAACAAAAGAAACCCTCAGGCACCAGAAGAAAGCAAATAATAAAAATTAGAGCAGAATTAAATGAAATAGAAAACAGAAAAACAATCGAAAGAATTAACAAGACCAAAAGCTGGTCCTCTGAAAAAATCCACAAAATTGATAAACCATTGGCCAAACTCACAAAAGAAAAACAGAAGAGGAAGCAAATAACCCAAATAAGAAATGAGATAGGCAATATTACAACAGAAAAAAAAAAAGACCCAACTGAAATTAAAAGAATCGTATCAGATTAGTATGAAAAATTGTACTCTAACAAATTTGAAAACCTAGAAGAAATGGATGAATTCCTAGAAACACACTATCTACCTAAACTAACACAAACAGAGGTAGAACAACTAAATAGAGCCATAACAAAAGAAGAGATTGAAAACGTAATAAAAAAAACTCCCAACAAAAAAACAGCTGGGTGCAGATGGCTTCACTGCAGAGTTCTACTAAACATTCAGAGAAGAGTTAACACAACCACTGCTAAAGGTATTTCAGAGCATAGAAAAGGACGGAATACTCCCAAACTCTTTCTATGAAGCCAGCATATCCCTGATACCCAAACCAGGTAAAGACACCACAAAAAAAAAAAATTATAGACCTATATCCCTCATGAACTTTGACGCAAAAATCCTCCACAAAATTCTAGCCAATAGAATTCAACAACATATCAAAAAAATAATTCACCATGACCAAGTGGGATTCATACCAGGTATGCAGGGACGTTTCAACATTAGAAAAACAATGTAATCCATCACATAAATAGAACAAAAGACGGGAATCACATGATCTTATCAATTGATGCAGAAAAGGCATTTGACAAAGTTCAACACCCATTCATGATAAAAACTCTCAGCAAAATAGGAATAGAAGGAAAATTCCTCAGCATAATAAAGGGCATTTATACAAAGCCAATAGCCAACATCATCCTAAATGGAGAGAGCCTGAAAGCATTCCTCTTGAGATCGGGAACCAGACAAACATGCCCTTTATCACCACTCTTATTCAACATTGTGCTGGAGGTCTTAGCCAGAGCAATTAGGCTAGATAAAGAAATAAAGGGCATCCAGATTGGCAAGGAAGAAGCAAAAGTATCTCTATTTGCAGATGACATGCTCTTGTACACAGAAAACCCTAAGGAATCCTCAAGAAAACTACTGAAACTAATAGAAGAGTTCAGCAGATTATCAGAATACAAGATAAACATAGAAAAATCAGTTGGATTTCTCTACACCAACAAAAAGAACACCAAAGAGGAAATCACCAAATCAACACCACTTACAGTAGCCCCCAAGAAGATAAAATACTTAGGAATAAATCTTACCAGAGATGTAAAAGACTGATACAAAGAAAACTACAAAACACTACTGCAAGAAACCAAGAGACTTACATTAAGTGGAAAAACATACCTTGTTCATGGATAGGAAGACTTAACATTGTAAAAATGTCTGTTCTACCAAAAGCGATCTATAGATACAATGCAATTCTGATCCAAATTCGAATGGCATTTTTTAAAGAGATGGAGAAAGAAATCACCAACTTCATTTGGAAGGGAAAGAGGCCCCAGATAAGTAAAGTATTATTGAAAAAGAAGAACACAGTGGGAGGCCTCACTCCACCTGATTTTAGAACCTATACCGTCACAGTAGTCAAAACAGCCTGGTACTGGTACAACAATAGATACATAGACCAATGGAACAGAATTGAGAATCCAGACATAAATCCATCCATACATGAGCAGCTGATATTTGACAAAGGCCCAAAGTCAGGTAATTGGGGAAAAGACAGCCTTTTTAAAAAATAGTGCTGGTATAACTGGATATCCATCTGCAAAAAAATGATACAAGACCCATACCTCATACTATGCACAAAAACTAACTCAAA
This sequence comes from Elephas maximus indicus, assembly GCF_024166365.1. Taxonomy (NCBI): domain Eukaryota; kingdom Metazoa; phylum Chordata; class Mammalia; order Proboscidea; family Elephantidae; genus Elephas; species Elephas maximus. The sequence continues at coordinate 85,036,753 of NC_064829.1, read as the reverse complement.
ATGGATCAAAGACCTAAACATAAAGTCTAAAATGATAAAAATCATGGAAGAAAAAATAGGGACAACGTTAGGAGCCTTAATACATGGCATAAACAGTATAGAAAACATTTACTAAAGATGCAGAAGAGAAACCAGATAACTGGGAGCTCCTAAAAATCGAACACCTATGCTCATCCAAAGACTTCACCAAAAGAGTAAAAAGATTACCTACAAACTGGAAAAAGTTTTTAGCTATGACATTTCCGATCAGTGCCTGATCTCTAAAATCTACATGATTCTGCTAAAATTCAATCACAAAAAGATAAATAACCCAATTTCAAAAATAGGCAAAGGATATGAACAGGGACTTCACTAAAGAAGACACTCAGGTAGCTAATAGATACATGAGGAAATGCTCACAGTCATTAGCCATTAGAGAAGTGCAAATCAAAACTACAATGAGATTCCATCTCACTCCAACAAGGCTGGCATTAATCCAAAAAACACAAAATAATAAATGTTGGAGAGGTTATGGAGAGACTGGAACACTTATACACTGCTGGTGAGAATGTAAAATGGTACAACCACTTTGGAAATCGATTTGACACTTCCCTAAAAAGCCAGAAATAGAACTACCATACTATCCAGCAATCCCACTCCTTGGAATATATCCTAGAGAAATAGAACCTTTACACCAACAGATATATGCACACCCATGTTCATTAAAGCGGAGTTTACAATAGCAAAAAGATGGAAGCAACCAAGGTGCCCATCAATGAAAGAATGGATAAATTATGGTATATTCACACAACAGAATATTACACATTGATAAAGAACAGTGATGAATCTGTGAAACATTTTATAACATGGAAGAATCTGGAAGGCATTATGCTCTGTGAAATTAGTTGGAAAAGGACAAATATTGTATAAGACCATTATGGTTACAAGAGGGGGGAAGGAGGCAGGGAGGGAGAGGGGTATTCACTAATTAGATAGTAGATAAGAACTATTTTAGATGAAGGGAAAAACAACACACAGTACAGGTGAGGTCAGCACAACTGGACTAAACCAGAGGCAAAGAAGTTTCCTGAATAAACTGAACACTTTGAAGGCCAGCGTAGCAGGGGCAGGGATTTGGGGACCATATTTTCAGGGGATATCTAAGTCAATTACCATAATAAAATCTATTAAGAAAACATTCTGCATCCCACTTTGGAGAGAGTTGTCTGGGATCTTAAACGCTAGCAAGGGGCCATCTAAGATGCATCAATTGGTCTCAACCCACCTGGAGAAAAGGAGAATAAAGAACACCAAAGACACAAGGTAATTATGACCCCAAGAGACAGAAAGGGCCACATAAACCAGAGACTACATCAGCCTGAGACCAGAAGAACTAGATGGTGCCTGGCTACAACCGATGACTGCCCTGACAGGGAACACAACAGAGAACTCCTGAGGGAGCAGGAGAGCAGTGGGATGCAGACCCCAAATTCTTGTAAAAAGACCAGACTTAATGGTCTGACTGAGACTAGAAGCACCCTAGTAGTCATGGTCCCCAGACCTTCTGTTAGCCCAAGACAGGAACCATTCCCAAAGCCAACTGTTCAGACAGGGATTGGACTGGACAATGGGATAGAAAAAGATACTGGTGAAGAATTAGCTTCTTGGATCAAATAGACACATGAGACTATGTTGGCGTCTCCTGTCTGGAGGGGAGATGAGAGGGCAGAGGGGGTAAGAAGCTGACTGAGTGGACAGGAACAGAGAGAGTGAAGGGGAGAAGTGTGCTATTTCATTAGGGGGAGAGCAATTATGAATATATAGCAAGATGTATATAAATTTTTGTATGAGAGACTGACTTGATTTGCAAACTTTCACTTAAACAGACAAACAAAAAAAGACACACAAAATTTTCAGTGTGTGACAGATGCGTAGATTGATAGATGAAATACAAAGTGGTAATACTAGTTATTTTTGGACCATGTTACATATGGTGATTTTGCATTTTTCTTATGATTTATATAGTGTTTTAAACATTCTATCCCATAATATGGTCCTTTTATATCATAAAATGCTTATGTATGTCATTATATTGAAGAATATGCCAAATCAGAAACTGTTGATGGTTTGGTAAAACTTAAGAGAGCAGCTTTTTCAGGTGGTAGAATTTCTTCTAACATTCCATATTTTGCATAGTAACATGCACCCTGTAACTTGAAAAGACATTTTATGGAACATTCATTTAAGTTAACAAAAAAACTGGTGCTGTCAAGTCAATTCAGGCTCATAGTGACCTTACAGGACAGAGTAGAACTACACCACAGTGTTTCCAAAGAGCAGCTGGTGGATTCGAACTGCTGACCTTTGGGTTAGCAGCCATAGCTCTTAACCACTATGCTACCAGAGTTTCCTAAGTAAGTAGTTATAATTAAAATACCAGTTCAATAATTGGCTCTGCTGAATAGTTTTGTTTCATTAAATTTTCTCTACTCACAAAGGTAAAGTCTTTTTAGCATCCTTTTTCAAAAAAAAAAAAAAATTTTTTTTCCAAAAGTAGTCCTTATAAGCGTATTCAATAAAGCAGCACTGAGGGAGTCTTATCAAGCATCGTTTTTGTAGCTGGTCTGAGGAGGGAAGGACAACTACCAAAGAAAATCAAGCAAGAGAAATATTTACAGTGCCATGAAGGCATCAGTCATTTCAGAACTCATCAGTGAACTTGTGGGGATGATTTATGGTGGACAAGCTTTAATCTGGTTCATCGAAAAGCGCATTGGGACTTCTGAGGACTTTGTTTCTCAGGTACTAAGGGAAAAGAGATTTGCTATTGATTTATCCACTAGATAAAGAGGATTGTTACCACAAAACTCCACAGCTCTGAGAACTTCAAGGCTAAGAGTAGAAACATCGAGAATAAATGATGAATAGTTGTTGAGATGTAGTTCAACATCTCCCTGGATCCTAAAAATTTGGTCACATTGATTAGAGGTAGATTAAAAAAATATCAAACCTGCATTGGATCTTCTTTTATGACCATATTATAATTTAACATTTGGACTTAAAATAACTCTAAAACGTTTGGTCCTTTTTGTGGATGAGAACAAAATGACGTAGAGGATAATTATTGTTTTGTCCACCCAGATGGAGGTTTTTTTTATAAAACTTACCTCACACCACTCTAATCATGTGGTTCTGCTGGGGATGGTCATGTATTACCCTTCTCTATCCAGAGGAGAAAATGAGATAGGCTAGGGTTCTTATACCACCACTCTCCAACCCCACCCAAAAAGGTGAATGGTGGAAATATTCAGTTTTCTACATCCAGTCATCCTTATTCTACTGGTAAATTGTGGTTTGGTTACTTGAGCTAATAAAAGTACCTTTCTTGCATAAACTAGTTTGATTTGGACCTCCCTCACCTGCAAACAAAATAAGCTATTGAGAAATAAAATATGCATGGTATAAATGAGTTTTTCCTACATGGCATATTATAAGAAATATATTAAAATAACTGCTCAAATTGCATAAGAACATTTTTTAAAAAATATTTCCAAATGTAGAAATTTGAAAGTTTGCAGAAGAAACCTGACAAAGTGGAATTTCATGGCAAGTTGCCTGCCGTGTTGCTCTCGTTGGCTCAAATATTACTTTATAATGTGATGATGATATTATCATTAAGTACAAGGTTTTCATCAGCAAGCACCAGGGTTGACCTGCTTTTGTACAGAAAGTCTTTGCTTTTGATAGGCTGGTGAGGGTGGCAAAGCATTTATAGAGGGAAAAATGTCCCAAACATTTCCCCTAGGGACAAAGGAAATCGAGGCACTCAAAGCTGATGAGATTCCCTTGGTCTTGGAACTTAAGTCTTGATTGATTTATAGAAAATGGAAAAAACCATTTTATAGCCCACTCCCAGATCTAAGTTCTATGCTACATTTTCTAAGAGCTTGATAAGATAATGAGGAAGGAACTATATATTAAGAGTCCAATAGGCACCCAACACTAGGCTATGTGCTTTATATGTATCAGCCCTTTTAATCCAGATAAACTTGGGCAAGCTACTAATATTGCCATTTTACAGATGTGCAGCATAAAGGAGAGAAAGGCTAAGTGACCTGGCCGTGTTTACTCCAGTAGTGAGACCTTCATTTCAACTCCTGTTTGTCATGTATGACACACATTATATCCACTCTTCTGTGTTGCCTCTGATGAAATGGACTTTATGTTTATAAAACGTGGAGGAACACCCAGTCACTTTGAAGCTGCCTTAATCCCAGGGGATACCTTGAGAGTTGGTTGTTCTGTCCACATACAAGCCTCCCAACATTGCATAAAAGGGAGATGGCTTTACTCTGTTGGTCTATTATCTAGTATCTACTTAGTTATACTGTCTACCATGGGTGACTCCGCTGGTATTTAAATACCCGTGTCATAGCTTCCAGCATCACAGCAACACACAAGCCCCCACAATACAACAAACTGACAGATGACTATTTCCAAGAAAGGTGATCCAACTGAACGGGGAAATTATCAAACGATATCATTAATATCACATGCAAGCAAAATCATTCAAAAGTGGCCACATCAGTATGTCGACAGGGAACTGCCAGAAATTCAAGCTGAATTTAGAAGAGGATATGGAAACAGCGATATCATTGCTGATGTCAGATGGATCCTGGCTGAAAACCGAGAATACCAGAAAGATGTTTACTTGTGTTTTACTGACTATGCTAAGGCATTTGACTGTGTGGATCATAAGAAATTAGGGAGAACATTGCCAAGAATGGGAGTTCTAGAACACTTAATTGTGCTCATGAGAAATCTGTACATTGATCAAGAGGCAGTCATTTGAACAGAATAAGGGGATACTACATGGTTTAAAGTCAAGAAAGGTGTGTTTCAGGGTTGTATCCTTTCACCATACCTATTCAATCTGTATGCTAAGCAAATAATTGAAGAAGCTGGACTATATGAAGAAGAATGCAGAATCAGGATTGGAGGAAGACTCATTAACAACCTGCATTATGCAGATGACACAACCTTGCTTGCTGAAAGCAAAGAGGACTTGAAGCACTTACTAATGAAGATCAAAGACTATAGCCTTCAGAATGGATTACACCTCAACATAAAGAAAACAAAAATCCTCACAAGTGGACCAATAATCAAAATCATGATAAATGAAGAAAAGACTGAGGTTGTCAAGGATTTCATTTTACTTGGATCCATGAACAACAGCTATGGAAGCAGCAGTCAAGAAATCAAAAGACACGTTGCATTGGGTAAATCTGCTGCAAGAGACCTCTCTGAAGTGTTGAAAAGCAAAGACGTCATCTTGAAGACTAAGGTGCGCCTGACCCAAACCATTGTGTTTTCAATCACTTATATGCATGAGAAAGCTGGACAATGAATAAGGAAGACAGAAGAATTGACACCTTTGAATTGTGGTGCTGGTGAAGAATATTGAATATACCATTGACCGCCAAAAGAATGAACAAATCTGTCTTGGAAGAAGTGCAGCCAGAATGCTCCTTAGAAGCAAGAATGGTGAGACTATGTCTCAGACACTTTGGACATGTTATCAGGAGGAATCAGTCCCTGGAGAAGGGCTTCATGCTTAGTAAAGTAGAGGTCAGCAAAAAAGAGGAAGACCCTCAATGAGATGGACTGACACAGTGGCTGCAACAATGGGCTCGAGCATAGCAACAATTGTGAGGATGACACAGGACCGGGCAGTGTTTCGTTCTATTGTACATACGGTCACTATGAGTCAAACTGACTTGATAGCACCTAACAACAACAACAACTTCGTTATGTTATAGAACACATCTACCTAAATCACCCGCTGGGCAATAACTTCGTTCTAGTGCTCCGCTGATAATCAGGAGAAAGCTCATCCCAGGTGAAACTTTAAACTTTCTTTCCTTAGAATCCTTAAAACCCTTTTGTAATGCTTTCAGTAACATGTCTGCATACCTCAGCCTTCTCCAGACACCCGCTGGAATGACTTCATCATGTCACATTGCTTGCTTTCATACAAAAATAAGGACACCTCCCTGGCTTGATTTTAGCCCTACGGATTCAACTCTCGAATCACATTCCTCCCAATGAACAACAGAATGCTGTTGTTTATCTTTCATCTGTCTGTTCCTCACTTTACCAAGGTCATTGGCCACTGAAAGGACACACAAAGTTATTTAAGTGTCATTCACATACAGCGTGATTTCTTTAAGGGTCTGCCTGATTTCCTTTCGATCTTAGAATAAGTTTTGTTTTGTTCTTTTTCGGTTCTCTCTCTTCTCATTATTAACAGGATGTTCTTTCTCTCCAGTCGCATCCCTTGCCAAAGAACTGCTTACTCTCCAAGACAATTTCTTTCCATGAACACTTTGTTTTGTGCTCTGTGCTCCGATAGCCAAAAATAAAACGAAATCTTCCTTGACTCATGATGATAACCCATCAGAGAAGGATGTTACGGGTTCTAAGGGAAGAAAGTTTCACCTGGCTATATGCTTTTTCCCAATTATCAGTAGAGCACTGGAACAAAGTTATTTGCCCAGTGGCTGATTTAGGTAGATAACTAATTAGATACTGAATAATAGACCAGAAAAGGAAAATCGTATTCCTGTCACGCAATGTTGGTGGTATTCCAACAATTTTGATTTACCCCTTTCCAGTCGAGTTGATTCCTACTCATAGCAACCCTACAGGACAGAGTAGAACTACCCCATAGAGTTTCCGAGGAGTGGTTGGTGGATTCCAACTACTGAACTTTTGGTTAGCAGCGGGGCTCCTAACCACTGCACCACCAGGGCTTATTAGCCATCAACAAATAAACCAGAAGTTTTGAAATGTAGGAAGCTGGCCTATCATAGGAGGGTCACTAGCTATGATATTCATGCCTCTCTTCCCCAATTTTCTCCTGAAGAACATACCAAATAAACCATACGTGTGCATGCATGCACACACATGCACGTGCACACACACACGGCATTTTAAAGTATTCATGAAACATCAGATGTGAGTGCAGGCTCAGCCTTCTTCTCTACATATTAGGATCAGTGTTTGCCATCGACTGAGAGAGGGACATACCAGCTATTTTAAGGCTCTGTATTCTGGTTGTCTTGTGTTTGTTTTTTATATTCTGGTTGTCTTATATTTGACAGCTGATTCCACTAAAGAATCCTGATTCCACTAAAGAATCCTGATGCAATTGTGCCCTATGTAATGGCTCAAGATATAACGATGCCTCTTGGCCCCTGTGAACTGTGACTTCCCAATACCCACCACTGTGATTTGAGTCAAGTAAACAATGAAGTCAGATGTATTGGGAAAGATCATTGCTTGCACAGCTTTCCCTCTGCTTCCCGAGGAATAAAACACGCTGCTCTGCTCATGCCCAGGACAGAGCAGAGTGATGCAGTCGCTCCATGTGCGCACAGAATGACCCACACTTTAAACACTCATCCCACTAGCATACCTCAAACCCCTTCCAAGGCTACACTGAACTTAACATGAAAGGAAGACAATATGCAAGGTCCTAACACAGTATCTGGAAGGACTAGCCCTAGATAAAGACAGTTAATTATGCTCACAGATATTTATGACCTCAAAGTGTCTCAATAAAATGTAGCTCTTAAACTATTATCCAAGTAAGCCCAATGATTTTAACTGGTCCTTTTTACTTTGTATTGATAATCTGTAAAGAAAAACGTACATAAGCACAATTTCTCAAAACACAACCAATACCAACAACATAATTTCTAAATGGAAAGAACACCCTGGAAACTAATGATGAACTCATTTTCTTAGCCAATGTGACCTTCATGAGAAGGTAGCTTTTAAACAGCATTCGCCACTGACAATACAGAAACTCTTGAGCTTTTTTACAAAAATTAAATGACGTACCCTCTGAAGGAGCTACATTAAAATCCTTTTAAGCACTTGTGTAAAAAATTAACCTTAACAAATAAAACCAAGAGGCAAATCATTTATCTTTGCTTATCTCTTTGATTACTGTATATTAATTAAGATGTGAATTACTACTTGAAATGAAAAGATACCTTGGCTCCAAAAGAATTAAAAATGAACGCTTATATACGGAGACAATGGGCAGGGTGATTCAGAAGCAATTAAAAAATGAACGTTTACTTTTAATGTTTTACTTTGCTATTTTCCTTAAAAGAAAATCTATATAAATTTATATTGTTTGCACTCTGCTGTTCTCGGAGAGTTGGAAAACAGCTGTTCTACTGCATTGGTCTTTGAACGGCTAGCTCGCCAGACTCAATAATCTGTCCCAGCCCAGGTTAAGTGATGGAATTCATTTAAATGCCCCAGAAGTAATCATCCACAAAGAGTACATTATTTCTCTTTTATGAATTTTCAAACCTAATACTGATGGGTGGCATGCAATTAAACCTGATCAATATGTAATTTAGGTGGGCTGACATGTTTTCAAATTCTCGGAATATAGATTCTTTCAATATTGCAAGAGCTTAGTGAAATACTTAGCCCTTATAAAATAGCTAAGGCAGTTTAGTACAGTACTGGAAAAAAAATAAGTTTAGTCAGAAGATATGTGGAGAAGTAATTGTACAGAGAGTCGGGATCGACTTGACAGCAAGGGGTTTAATTGTACTTGGAAACTCTAATTTTTGAGCCTGAACCATAATTGGGAAATTAAGGGTGTGCTTGACCCCCCCACCCCCACCCCCTTACATTCTCTCTTCTAAGTAGGAGTCTCGAGAAAGACTACCTGCAGGGTTTTGTGCAGCACCATCTTGGTGACTGTCAGGCGCAAATACTTCCAGAAAAAAAAAACAAAACCAATTAAAAGAATGCTGACTCTGTATTAAAATGGGAATCAATTCCATATACATTTATTCAAAAAGCGTTATTACCCCAGATCAAATGAGACCAGAAAACAAACCAACAACCAAACAACCAACCCAGGATGGCGGAGTGGGATTATCATAATGAGCCTTTGTGTTAAGCTAATAAACAAGGGCAGTACACTGACCTGTGACCCAGAAGGTCAGGGATGGCGCTTTCCAGGACTACTAATTACCCCGCTGTCATCCCCACAATAAGAATTACACTTGAGTTCCTATGATTTGACAGGATTCAATTTTAAATTTCATGCCTGAGGTCTTCAAGAGCTCTCTACCCTTTCCATTTGCATATTCTACATGACCAAGCAAGTACAAACAGGGCTTCCTGTTTCTCAGCAAGCAAAATAGATGCGCTTGACTGAGTATGAAGGGCTTCGTAATTTCTAGCACATGCGCATCAAAACTTTTTTTACCTGACTGAATATTTTTTGTCTTATGATATTTTTTTTTATGCAGTATCTTCTGGACTCTGACGTATTAACAGAGTTTTCTTTTTTGTCAAATGTTTATTTAATGCTTGTTAAGATGATCACCCTTCTTTGTGTAGATGAGCTGCTTAAATTGGATGCTTCTAACCTTAGAGATGGAGTCCCTGGGTGGTGGAAACAGCTGGTAACAGAAATGCTGGAGGTTCAAGTCCACCCAGAGGCACCGCGTGGAAGAAAGTCTTCATGATCTACTTTTGGGAAATAAGCCTATGGAGCACAGTTCTACTCTGACACACAAGGAGTTGCCATGAGCTGATGCCGATTTGGTTTTTGGAACAATGATAACCTCCCTTCCCTCATTTCTTGCTCTGCCCACAACCCACTGGCCCCAGGGACTATATGCAGAGAAATAGCTTTCTGATGGCAAGGCACTGGTTCAGGCCATCACCCAAGGTGGGGACAATAAGAAGGTCCCTCCTTGCCATCAAAGAGCTAAGTGGCTGCGACTTGAAAATCACAGAAAAGGTGTTAATAAAAGCTATCTCTTGGAGATGCTGGCTCCCACCGTTGTCAGAAGCCCTGTCCTCGGGTCATGTGCACAAAGGCCAGGCCACCAAGGCAGACGCCAGTCTGAATGACAGAATCCAGGGACATCCACAGGAAGAGGATACCTGCAGTCATAGGGATAAACTGTGCGTGGTGGCTCCTGAAGAGTGGCCTGGACACGTTGCACAGACGACAGGGAACAGCAGAAGGCTGAAGAAGGTTTTCATACTTAGAGGAGCACATGGATAAAGACTGTCATCGGTGAGTGTGTTGAGATGCTTTGCTGTCGTCATCGTTGTTAGCTGTTGTCAAGTCGGCCCTGACTCAGGGCAATCCCATGAATAACAGAACAAAATGCTGCCCAGTCCTGCACCATTCCATGATCAGTTGCAGACCAGACCAATGTGCTCCATAGGGTTTCCACTGGCTGATTTTCAGAGGTCAATCACCAGGCCTTTCTTCCTTGTCCACCTTAGTCTGGAAGCTCTGCTGAAACCTGTTCAGCAACACACAAGCCTCCACGGACAGATAAGTGGTAGCCGCACATGAGGTGTGCTGGCCAGGAATCTAACCTGGGTCTCCCACATGGAAGGCAAGAATTCTACCGCTGAATCACCACTGCCCCCTTGAGATGTTTAAACCGAAACCACTGCCATCGAGATGTTTACATAAATTAAAAATATGCCTCAAAAAAATTGGAGAGTCTCTTTTTGAAACATTACAGTCTATTTTAATATTATGGAAATTTTTAAGCACATATACTCAGTTAAAGGTCTACGGGAAGGCTGAGCCCTCTGCTGTGTGTGGTCTTTCATGAGAGCAGTAGGGAGATGGGGGCGAGAAGGATGGTTCAGGCACCGACTGTTATTACAATATTTTAAGAACAGGGAGTTTATACTGGATGAATATTGTAGAAGAAAAAAAGAAAAGAGCTGCTATGACGTTGACTCCAACTCTTGGCAGCCCCATGTATGTCAGAGTAGAACTGTCAGAGTAGAACTGTGCTCTGTAGAGTTTTCAGTGGTTGATTTTTCAGAAGAAGAAGCGCCTTTGGGTGGACTCAAACCTCCCACCTTTTGGTTACCAGCTGAGTGCACTAACTGTGTGTACCACCCAGGGGCTCCTAGATGAATATTAAACCAAATACCAAATCCACTGCCATTCAGTGGACTCCGACTCCCAGAGACCCTAGACGACAGAGTAGAACTGTCCCATAGGGCTTCCAAGGAGCAGCTGGTGGATTTGAACTGCAGACCTTTTGGTTAGCAGCCAAGCTCTTAACCACTGTGCCATCAAGGCTCCAGATGAATATTAGCCACCAAGAAATATATACTTTTTATATTCACTTCTGTTTTATATTATTATTATTAAATAAAATGCTACAGATACATTTAAAGTCACATCCCCCCCCAATCCTATACCCTTTCCGCAGAGATAATAATTACTCTGAAGTCTGTATGACAATCTTACCCATTATGAATATAAAAAAACAATATTTGCATTTTAGCTAGGAAATGGGCCAGTGGAGGTCTTGGTAGCAACATCAGAGAACAGAAAGGTGGATGCAGACATCTCAGTGTAGAGTCTGTGTCTCCTCCTTCTTCTTCAGAGCCCAGAAACCGTTAGTGACATCAGTGAGAAAAATACCGAGGAGCACGAGATTCGAAGAGAACTTGGTACACGCTGGCCATGCAAGCAAGCTGGTGGAAGCTCCTTGGTGACCAGGGTGCGATGAGGCGCAGCCCCACCCACTCCAGGGAGCAGAGCCCGGGCGCCCTTCGAGGGCAGCCTGCAGAAGTCTCAGTCAGATGGAGTCATGTTCTGAGATATCGGATGGTACAGGTAACTCATTCCAGAGCGCCATCCCAAAAGGACGTAGGGAATCCCCCTAGGTGAAAAGGAAATAGGGTCCAGACTCCTGTAGTATGTTGTTTTCACACACATACATTTCTTAACCTCTATATGTTTCCTGGAATGTACATATAAACATTGAGTACGAGGTGAAAAGATAAATAAATTTAAATGCCATAATCATATTAAGAGTCTCAGTAGATCATTCCTTTCGGTAGTGTTCCTTATGGAGACAACCTGATAATCCGCTAGAAATGTTATTGTTACTGTTAGGTGCTGTCAAGTCAAACCACCCCATCAGGTTCCCGAGGCTGTCATCTTTACAGAAGCAGATTGCCAGGTCCTTTTTCCACTGAGTGGCTGTGTGGGTTTGAACCGCCCACCTTTACGTTAACAGATGACTACCTAACCATTGCACCTCTTCTTCTCCTTCTGCTACTAATGCATTCAGCCAGACTCCATCCTAATCAAACTTCAGCAGTTTCTATAAACATGTCAGAATTATATATAAAAAAAAAGAGATGGGTTTATCTCAATCTTTAAAAGCTAATACAGAAAAGAAAACACAAAATTACTTCTGTTCCTAAAAGGTTCCTGTGTGGGTTAAGATGACTGCAGGGTGCATAATTAAAAAAAAAAAAAAAAAAACTTTGTAAAGACATAGTTGCCCCTCTTATTTAACCGCAGTGAACTCCACAGCAAGAAATTAGGAAGGACAGAGCCTCAACTTCACAAGTGTGCCAGTAAACAAAAGGAGCCTTTGTGAGTCATGCTCACAATCTCCCATCCGTCTCCTTTCTTCAGACACGGCATGTTTTGGTGGATGTGTCATTTAGAAATGCCTGGAGTGATATGAGAGGGAGACATTCTCTGAGCTATTTGCTGGTCACTGGGACAGAAATGACAAAGGATTCTGCCCATTAGTTTTTCAATACAGTGCTCAATAGCAGTCGGAAATTGATGGTGTAACTCTGCCATCACATCGAGGAAACTTATGATGCAGGCAATAGCACTTCCAATAAAAGGGCTTTTGATTTTCTATGTGTCAAACTGTTTTAATATTAGGGCATTTCTAGGTCAATGAAGGGTTAATGTAGCATCATAAATCATATCTAAACGAGAGCCCTCAGCTTGCTATGTGTAAAAAGTAGCCTGTTAAGGTCAAAAAAGCATCTCCCCTCCCCACCCCCCAAAAATCACAAGATGGCAGGTTGCTAAAGCAGTGCTGAAACCGCGTTTATTTCACTGCCCCCAAACAGACATGGACATAGAATACTAAAGAGAGTGAGTAATAGGTGAATTAGAAATTAATGATTCCTCAGCTATGTAAATGGCAATTAAAGGACAAGGCCCGCTGCAGGCTCAGCCCTGAAACTTGTCTCCATTTGTTTGGATTGAAATTCCAAGCAAAAGTAAACATCGCAATGAGCATCTCTGTGTCTTTCTTGAAAGCTGTCATCTTCGGCCCACTGTAAACCCCCAAGTAACCTTAAAGTTGCACCTATTAATTCACCTGTATAATAGAATTTCCACAATGATACTGTGTGGTAAATCTTTCAGTATGAATAAATAATGACTGCTCACACAAGCCACAACCCAACACATTATATTCTCAAGGCCACACAGCGGTAAAGCTCAATAATTTACATTGATTATAATCCTACACATCAAAGTGTTGCTCTAACAAAGCGACACTGTTGCTGTTATTTGTAAGTTCTTCCTCCTCTGAAAGGCTCCAAAAGAGCCATTTTCTCAGAGGATATCAAATTGTTAAGTTTTTAACTCATTAAAAAAAGAAGGAAAAAAAAAACCCTTCACCACCATTACCCACAAGAGCAATTAAAAAAAATATGACAAATTCAATAAGATTTAATGAAAACCAGAAGGAATACAATGAAAGGACACATTTCCCACCTTGTTTGTGCTTTTAGTCTAAAGTAGCCACATACATCACAACTTGCACGGAGGTTGTTTTGGGGGTGAAGAGCCATTTAAATACATTTCTCACGAGGGAAAAGATCACATAACGCCCTGTGCCCGCATTCACAGTGCAGAGGGACCCACAGCTCCTGATGAAGAACAAAAGGGTTCCCACTCTGTTATGGATGGTCCACACTACTTAAAAATCATGCAAAACAAAACCCAAACAAGCCAGAGCAAAACACAACTCGGAGAGATGTGTAAACTTGGGCACAATTTGTCACTTAAAATCTGCAAATCCCTGCAATATTCCGCGCTAGCCTGTGAAACAAATGGGTTTCTGGGAGGGAACGCTGCATTGACAAACCCAGCAAAGGGCAATTTTCTGTCGTTTAATGAGGGATGGAGAAAGGTCTTGATAAAGTACCCGCTCATTACAAGTTTGTTTTTGTGTGTGTGTCTGGACGGCAGCAGAGCAAATGTGCACGCGTTGATGAAAAGGTAATCTCTGCAGCTCAATCTTCTTAGACAAGTTGGGATTGTTAAGAGCAATCTTATTTTATTGGGAATTCATTTGGACAGCACTGAACAAAGAACCAACCGACATAGCAGCCTGTTGGTGTTTCTTCTTAGCTAAAATAATATACAAATAGCGTGTGGGTTAGAGATTTTCATGCTTGCTTTCCACGCTAATGTGTACCATTACAATACAATAGTCTACATATATCTGTACGTATTAAATATGTAGCATTTGGAGAAAAAGTAAATTTTGCATGGTATTTTAGAATAATATATAAAAGATCCAATGAATTTAAGATCTGCTGAGTCATAAATACACCTGAAATGTGTTTAACAGCTATAGAATTTCCACTCCAATATTCTACATGGAAATACATATTGCCATGGTGAATTATATGATCCCAATGACTGTTATATTTGCTTCATGTCATCAGTTAAAAAAAAAAAAAGAAATTCAAACCATCAAATTAGTAATAAGCAAATCCCCAGATTTAGAAATACAAAAGATATACTCGAACACTTTTTAGTTAGATCAGAGTTCTATAAATCCATCAAAGGAAATAAAAACATTTCATCATTTACAGAAGTTGAATACACAACTCTTTTAGCCTAGTTAAGTTGAAGCCATGGAAAAGGACCAGGCATTTGTTTATTTATCTACTTTTTTTTTTTTTTTTTTTTAACACAACTAACATTTTACGGAAGTGGAGTGTTGCGAGGAATTTTAGTATTGAGTCAAAACCATCAGACAGTACTTCTCTTTAATATCTAAAGAGTAGGCTTATAATTAAGTGTTTGACGAGGTTATCCAGGAGATATGTTGAAACACAACCAAACACAAACAGCTTCTGGAATAATCTAGATATCATCTATACACAGTTATTTAAATTTATATGTGAGTAGCAAGGCACTGGGTTTTTTGGGGTTAGCAAATTATGAACAATGTTCAGGCTTATGAACCCCTTATTGGGCAGAAAAGAAGGATCTCTTTTATTGCAGTTTCCTTTTTTTATCATTAAATACACCAGCTCTAGAACTAATGTGCATTGTCCCCTTCAACATTTCACAGTAAAAATTTTTCTACCTGCAGCTGATTAATGCTTAGCTCTTTCCTATAACTTTTTTTTTTTTTTCCTCTTCAAGATTTAAACCAGTTTACTATGCCCCTCTGTGCTCTCTGCTGTGGTCATTCGGAATTAAGTTACCATTTTAAACTAGGACATCCGTGTCCTATATGTGATGGTGGAAAGACATGCCTGAATTTCATCATTTCAGCCAACAACTGTGCCTAGCATAGGGAAGAAGTCGAAAGTGATGTCTAGCCAAAGCCCAACGTGCTTCACGAAGCTGGAAATGGGTCAGTCTGATCAATGCTCGCATGAGGGGGCCACACTGGAAGTCTGCAGGCCCAGACAGAAGTGTTTTTGTCTTGAATGATGCCTAAAAAAAAAAAAAAACAGGTGACATTTAATAACTGGAATCACTTTGACTTACAGAGAATTTATAAAGATGGTACATAGAGATTCAGTAGACCACTCACTTGGTTCAGCTTCTTCTAATATTAGTATCTTATGTCAGCATTTGAGCTCTAGTGGCATAGTGGTTAAGAGTTTCTCTTGCTAACCAAAAGGTCAGCAGTTCAAACCCACCAGTCACTCCTGGGAAACCCTATGGGGCAATTCTACTCTGTCTTATAGGGTCAGTATGAGTCGGAATGGGTTTGGGCTTTGTTTTTTTTTTTTGGTATGTTAGCATTACAACCATATTTCGTCTCATTGTGATGAAATTTATATAACAATACTTTTGCCATTTCAAACATTTTTCTGTGTACAATTCAGTGACATTATGTCATGTTGTGCAACCATTACCACTTTGTTTCCAACATTTCCATCACACTTAACAGAAACTCCGTGCCCCTTAAGCAATCTCTCCCCTTTTCTCCCTCCCACCTGCCCCTGGTAACCACTAATAAACTTTGGTTTCTATGCATTTGCCTATTCTAGATATTTCACAAAATTGGGAACATACGCAGTTTGTTCTTTTGAGTCTGACTTACCTGACTCAGCATAATCTTTTCAAGGTTCACCCACATCGTAGCATGCATCAGAACCTCATTTCTCTTTATGGCTCAGTAATATTCCATTGAAAATGGGGATTTTTTATGTGAGCTATGGGTTTCCAGCTTCTCTTGGAAAATATGAAGCTCTGGCAATACTGGGTTTCCATTCTTGCAGGGCCACATGGGCTGGAGCTGATTGTGGTTCCCGCCTTCGATGGTGAAGCTGTGCTGACTTAGGATTCCAGGTGTCCTCAGCTCCCTAACATGCCCAGCCAGGCCCTGCCCATCTTTGCATTTGGACCTCACCACTGACACTTACGTGTTGGCTTTATAGGGATCACTTATGTAGTAATGAGATAATTAAGGGAAAAATGCTAAGAGAAAAACTTATTTTTTAATGCAATTACTCTACTTACTCATTCAATTTTATGGGCTGTGAAGACCCACTATTTCCTATGATAAGAGATTTCAGTGTCTTAATGAACAAAGTGTTCACTTACTAATTACCAACTGGATAACTAGAACTCTATTAAAAAGTTCAGGATACACAAAACAATGTAATGCTTCAAATGATTGAGAGCTCAAGTGGGGATTTAACTGAATGCATCATGCACTTTTGAAAACTCAAATGTATGAACTGGGTATATTTGGAACATTTATTAAAATTCCCAGTGTCTTACAATACAAAGGCCTAAGCTTACATTCCTGAAAGGAGTAAAGATGACTTCATCATAAACGTCATCATAAATGTTTTTATGCATGACTATTTTAGAACATTTATTAAGGGTGTTTCCATTTTATTTATTTATTATTTTTAAAGCACCATCAGGCACCTGCAGAGGAAGTTCAGTGACCAAGGACAGTCTTGACTATCAAGATGACACTGAGAAGGAGGGATAGTAAGACTTGCACCCAAACCCAAACCCAAACCCATTGCCGTCGAGTTGATTCCGACTCATACCGACCTTATAGGACAGAGTAGAACTGCCCCATAAGGTTTCCAAGGAGCGCCTCGTGGATTCAAACTGCCGACCTTTTGGTTAGCAGCCGTAGCTCTCAACCACTATGCTACCAGGGTTTCCGAGACATGCACACACATAATGTTATGAGATAAATGGAAGGGCTGGGTGTGAACTAACCCAAACCAAACACACTGCCAGAGTTGATTCTGACTCAATAGCGACCCCGTAGGACAGAGTAGAACTGCCCCATTGGGTTTCCAAGGCTGTGAATCTCTACAGAAGCAGACTGCCACATCCTTTTCCCATGGAGCCGCTGGTGGTTTCAAACAGCCAGCCTTTCAGTTAGCAGTCATCACTTTAACCACTATGCCACCAGGACTCCTCGGGTGTGGACTAGCTAGCCTAAATGAACCGAACTGGGACATGGAGAAATTCAGCACTGCCTCGTCCTGTTAAAGACATTAAACATACAGATTGTATAATCCCTTTGAATGTCAAATTACATTTCAAGATACATGAAGACTAAAATGAACCAGATAAATTGCTATTTTAGAGAGTGGTTTTAATCTTAAAGGATAAGGAGATTTTACTTTGATCACGTGATATCAGAGCAACCACAAACATTTATTTACTTGTGGTAAGATTTTCTATCTTAGAAAAAAACAAACAAAATGTAGGCCACCCCCCATTCCAGCCTATTGTGTGTCACATAGTTTCCTAAGTAGACCTTCCTCACCTCGGGCACCACTGAGGGACACTGGCTTATGGGGACGCCTGTCATTCCCTGTCCTAGTGCCCCGGGACAGCTAACCAGGAATGCCAGGAATGCAGGCTTGACCCAGTGGAGCCTGGAAATTCAGATTATTTCCCAACTAAAATCATAACTAACTTATAGTATGATCACATAATTTACATCATCCTAATAGGGCCCTGTGAGTAGGAATTGACTCAGCAGCGTCAGGTTTGGTTTTTGGTTTAACAGGTTAGCTTAATTTCAAGAATGAGTTTAGAAAACAATAACTTCAGCTTCTGATGGATGGCCATGCTTAGCAAATTCTTGCTAAATGAAATGAAAGAGTATTCCTTCCCCCAACTCGCATAATTTGGTTCTCAATCTCGAACACTCGATGTGTTTGACTGACTAATAAAGAATATGGTATTTAGTTAATATTTTCTTTATAAGCAGTACCTAAAGTTGGCATCTTTCTAAGTGTCAGTTTGACAATAAAATTCCAAGGCATTTCTATCAAAGATTCCATAGAAGAATCCTGATCAAAAGGGAGAAAACACAGAACAAATTTCAAATTTTGTGGACTCCAGACTTATTGGAGCCATGAAGTTTGGATAAACCCCTGAAACTATTGTCCTGAGATGATCTTTAAACCTTAAACCAAAAATACCTACTGAAGTCTTCTTAAAACCAAATAATAGTTTCGCTTGACTAGTTAAAAAAAAAAAAAAATCTGCCTTGAGCTTTACATTCTTTTAAGAACTATCTCTATGGGATCAAATTGACAACAGCAATCCAAAAGATTAGATGAGGACCTTGGGGGCAGTGAATTTATGTTAATGGGGGAGGGTGAGAATGGTTGTACAACTTGAAGAATGTAATCAGTGTCACTAAATGGTTCATGTAGAAACGCTGATCTGGTGTATGTTTTGCCCTGTATATTCTCAACAACAACAACAAAATAAAATTATATTAAATTTTTTTTAAAGAAAAAATATTCCAAGGTACTTTTTGAATGCTCTTTTAATAAGAAGATAACAAAAATTTTTATAAAATGTAAGAATAGATGAGATTTTTTAAAGCAAAGACCTTGAAAAAGAAAGACTCACTGGATTAAATGCAAAAAGGCACTGAATAAAAAATGCTTGGGTATATAACTTACATATTAAATGTATTGTGGCAATACCCAATTTTAAACACATACAGTGTGACATTTACTACCTACAAGTCAGTGGCATGAGTACCATCTATACTTTGCAGTTGAAAAGACAGAGGGCTATATAACTTGTCCAAGATCTCAAAGGGAAGATCAAGGACTTGAACCCTGGCCTAACAGACTCAAAAACTTTATTTATCACCACAACTGACCACCTCCAAATAAATGAGGAAGGAATTACACATATTCCATTTCGGGAAATATGAGCAGCTTCAATAATAAAGAGTAAATTACAATAGGAAAAATTACAATTTGCTTCAGTAAAAATCATAAAATTTTCTCAAAGTCATAAAATGGAAAATAGAAAATTCTCTAAATGATTTTATTTTAAAAGTAACAAACCATTATTTCAAAGTCCAGGGCAATTTGAAATGTAAATTCCTTTTGAGGTGTAGAATCAAAGCCTGTTTTTTGATTCCATGCCAAGGTAAAGAATATTATATCCTAAATAAAGATAGTGTATATTCTCCACGTGGAAACGTGGAACCCTCAATGCAGCTGAGAGGAAAATGCTCCTGGATTGGAAGCAGGAGGCCTAATTTTCTTGTCTTGACTCATTTGTTATCTCCATATAGACTGAGCAACTTACTCTGAGATCATAGATTTCTCCTTGGTGAAGTGGAGAGATTTGGATAGCAGTGGTTGTCTAGAGGCAGCCTGCTTATGGCTCAGTCCCTGGGTTGGTATAGGGCACAGCTGTGGGCTCCGGGTGGAATGGACATGAGTGGGGAACAGCTCCCCAAAGTGACTTTCATCATTTTATATACAGGCAGTCCCTGGGTTATGAACGAGATCCAGTCCTAAGTTTGTCTTTAAGTCAAATTTGTAGGTAAGTCAGACCAGGTATGGTTCTTACTTAGTGTCAGTGAGTCAAATGTTTGTCTTAGTATGTAGTATATATTTTACCTTTCTGTGCATATAAAACACTTAAAAAACACTTCCAAAAGATGCAATGTTTTTATATGAAACCAAAAACCAAACCCATTGCAGTTGAGTTGATTCCAACTCATAGAGACCCTATAGGCCAGAGTAGTGCTGCCCCATAAGGTTTCCAAGGAGTGCCTGGTGGATTCAAACTGCCAAGCTTTTGGTTAGCAGCTGTAGCTCTTAACCACTACACCACCATGGTTTCCAAATGTTTTCAGAAGCATTTGTTATTATGAACCATTCTATTTAACTCAAATTTTTTATGTAACAGGCTTTATGGCAGTTCAGTCTTAAGTACAAATTGTCAGTAAGTCAGACATATGTAACCCAGGGACGGCTTGTATCAAATTTTGTTAGAAGACTAAGTTCTGTTACTGTTACAGATTGAGTCATGTCCCCCCAAAATATATGTTGAAGTCCTAAACCCAGGACTTATGAACATGATCTTGCTTGGAAACAGGGCTTTTGAAGGTGTTATCAGGTTAACAGGAGGCCATACTGAAGCTGGGTGGGTCCTAATCCGATATGAGTGGTTTCCTTATAAAAAAGGAAAAGAGACACAGACAGGGAGACAGAGGAAGGACATCATGTGATGCTCCAGCTGCAAGCCAAGTAACATCTGTAGCTACCAGAAGCTGAGAGAGAGGTAGGAGCAGATTCTCCCTTAGAGCCTCAGAAGGAATCAACAGGACTGACACCCTGACCTAGGGACCCCAGCCTCCAGAACTGTGAGACAATGAATTTCTGTTCTTACAAGCCACCCAGTTTGTAGTACTTGTTACAGCAGCCTTAGGAAACTAATACGGATATTAAATATCAGTTTGACGGCTTTTGGTATAGTGAATTTACAAAGTTCTTCCCTGTTATTCCACAAGTTCTATGTTATATTTTTCTCCAGCAACATAACTTTAACATAGTTCTTGCTCTATAACAATGGCAGCAGGACTGAGTTCTGTGGCCATGAAAACATTTCTTTTTCCTTATAAAAAATTAATTACTCGTTTTCTAGAACTGAGTGTTTGTGTACATATAAATGTATTTTTATTTTACTGACAATTTATGTAATTTTATGGGTAATATGTAATTTTGCTGAGTTTATATGACTACTTTGTAGAAAAGATTAAACAGGGTAATTGTGACTTAGTGCACCCATAGTTAAAGACTCAGTTTTTAAAGAAACGAAGTCCCTATAGAAAACATATACTTGATTTGTTTTAATGTGAGATTTGTTTCAAGTACTGAAATATATCATCTATGTATGGTTTGTGGAGAGAAAAGATTTATTCCCAGTAGGCATAGGAGTAGTGCCTAAAATAAAATAGTGGGGAAAATGGTGAAATACTAGTGAAGACACGGAGATTATGAGCTTAGTAAACATATCAGCTCCTCAAGTGCAAAAATGACCTTTTTCCTCACTGTAATTCCTAGTGCCTTATTTATAGCAGAAGTTCAAAAGACGTGTTGTTTTGTTACTGAATCCCAATAATGGTGGTGCGCATGGCTAAAGATATATTGCCCCAAACAATAGAGAGACATATGTACTCATTACCTATGTGAAATCATTTCTTAAAAAGCTCTCATATAATATATATACATAAAAGGTTAAACAAACCTCTTTATTTTTATTTTCCCACCACCTGTCAGTCTGCCATACTGTGGTGGCTTGTGTGTTACTGTAATGCTGGAAGCTATACCATCAGTATTTCAAGTACAAGCAGGGTCACCCATGGTGGACAAGTTTCAGAGGAGCTTCCAGACTAAGAAAGACTAGGAGGAAGAACCTGGTGGTCTACTTCTAAAAAAAAATTGCCAGTGAAAACCTTATGAATAGCAAGGGAACATCATCTGATAAAGTGCTGGAAGAACAGCCCCTCAGTTTGTAAGGCACTCAAAACAAGATTGGGGAAGAGCTTCCTCCTCAAAGTAGAGTTGTGGATGGAGTCAAGCCTTCAAGACCTTCATTTGCTAAACTGACTTGGCTCAAAATAAGAAGGTACAGCTGCAAACATCCATTAATAATCGGAATGTGGAATGTATGAAATATGAATCTAGGAAAATTGGAAGTTGTCAAAAATGAAGTGAAACACTTGAAGATCAGTATTCTAGGCATTAGTGAGCTGAAATCAACTGGCATGGACCATTTGGAACTGGACAATCATATGGAGGAAAGCCTGGTGGCATAGTGGTTAACAGCTGTCTGCTAACCAAAAGGTCAGCAGTTCAAATCCACCAGGCTCTCCTTGGAAACTCTATGGGACAGTTCTACTCTGACTTACAGAATCGCTATGAGTTGGAATTGACTTGACAGCAATAGGTAATCATATGGACTACTATGCCAGGAATGACCAATTGAAGAAGAATCGTGTCACATTCATCATCAAAAAGAATATTTCAGTATCTATCCTGAATTTGAGTGGTTATTTGATAACCCAAACCCAAACCAAACTCACTGTCTTAAAGTCAATTCCAACTCATAGCAACCCCATAGGACTTCCAAGGCTGTAACCTTTACTGACGAAGACTGCCATGTCTTTCTCCTTTGGAACTGGTGGTGGGTTTGAACCACTGACCTTTCGGTTTGCAGCCAAGTGCTTTAACCACTGCACACCCAGTGCTCCTTTATTTGATAGTAATGGCCTCTGAATAAATGACATTTTCAGAATTTCCCTGGCTACTCAGGCATTAAATCTTGCATTTATAGGTTGATAACTTCAGTGGTTCCTTAGTTATACACACAAATATACTAAGCCTTCTCTGCAGTTAGGATGGCCATTTAAAACACAAAAAATGAAAACAGTCCATGATTCTCTCTCAGAGAAACCACAAAATATTCTGGTTTATTCTGCCAGTTTGGGGTTCAGCTCAAATATTTGTGATTCAGGATATCTCAAACAGGTGATGAAATGTCCTCAACCTCCTCCCATCGCCCCCAAATGAAACAACAAAGAAAACTCACCCTTCATGATGTATGCAAGAAACTAACCCGAGGGCCAGGCTCTTACACCAGCATAGGAGCAGCCCCACAATTGCGGTTTTCCTTGTGTAAATACCAATCTGATCAGAATACAGTATATTATTGGATTTCTAATTTTCTGTGAAAAGACCAGGCTATGTTTAACAGCCTTTAGCAAGCTGTCACCGATGAGACCAATAAGCACATCCCGGCTTAACACATGGTGAGGGTTGCCAAGGATACGCTATTGAGGGACCAGGGTCAGGAGTCAAACTGACCAATATTGAGTAAATTGCATTTGTTTGAATGATTCCCCCTGAGCTAGTAATGATATGGCAAGCACATAGTTTGGTCTGCAGACAAATAAATACTACATTTGAAGATCAACAGAGAAGTATGTTTAGAAATTTTTTTATGTGTGTTTGTACACATGTATGTATATGTATATATGTGTACATATGGGTGTGTATATGTGTACATATATATTTGTGGACACATATATGTATATGTGTTTACATATATATGTGCATATGTATATGTGTAGATATATGTACATATATGTATATATGGCAGTCTGTTTCCCATAAAGATTACAACCTTGGAAATACTATGAGGCAGTTCTACTCTATCCTATAGGGCCACAATGAGTCAGAATCCACTTGATGGTAATGGGTTGTTTAGGTCTTCTTTTTGGTATTTGTATATATATATTTGTGTGTACATATATATGTAATTATGTGTATACATGTACGAGTATGTGTGTATATGTGTACATATATGTACACATGCAAATGTGTGTATGTGTATATGTATATGTGTGCATGCATGTATATGTATATGTGCAAATAAAAAATATTTCTTTTTTATGTGTATACATATATATGTATATATATTCTCAAATACACAGCTATATATATAGCTGTATATACATATGTATACATATATATACATGAGGCTAACAGAGGCTAGCACACAATGAGTTGAGTACATTATGTACATAAAACTACAATAAGGGTATTTGTCTATCTATCTATACATGTTTTTAGCTTGAACTAAATTGTAGCTATACAACAAGCTATACAAGAATGACACTTGTACATAATTAGTAAAAATTTCTAGGCTCTATTTTTCATTTTTATTTTCATAACCTTGATTTTTCCTCAAAATTTATGATTTTAAGATTACAACAAAACTTAAATATTATCTAAAGGATATTATTTGATGTAATAACTTCCACAAATGGTCTCAAATATATTACATATAAGAAAAAGTTAATTATGAGAATCAGAAGCAACTCAAGGTCTGCAAAGGTAAAGATTAAGGATTTCAATGGCAGTCTCCTTAACATATATTCTTCTAACCATTAAAATTAATACTTTTAACTTAAGTAATCAATGCATTAATCCATATTGCAGTCTTTCAATGATGAAGCTGGCTGATTAAGAAGTCGACATATTTTCAAGCTTTTGCTTGCTGTTTTCCCTTTGTCTCCCTCATCATTTGGTCATCTTGTATAGTCTGCCACGATGCTCAGCATAACTCAGAACTGAAAATCATGTATTTGACGAACTATATTAATAAAACATCTGGAATGGCAAGAGATTCCATGCACACCAGCCTGGCTCCATGTAACTCAGAGAAGCGAGGTTAAAATGGAAGCCCCAGAAGTTTCTGAGACTGAACACAGTTCCCTGACTATCTCTTGACATTTAGTTGTTGTTGTTGGCTGCTGTGGGGACACCCACAACTCATAGCAGCTCCATGCACAAGAAATGAAACACTGCCCAGTCCTGATCAGTTGTGGACTGGACAGTTGTGATCTACAGAGTTTTTATTGGCAGATTTTCTGAAGTAGATCACGGATTGCCCAACCTTTCTTCCTGTTTCATATTAGGAAAAAAATGGAAAGTTGTTAAAAAAAAAAAAAAAAAGGGAAGCATGGTTATCTACATTTTAATGATGTTAAGGTGATCCTTAGTCTTTCTAAATCTAAAGAAAAGCTCTGCTGAAACCTGTTCAGCATTACGTTGTTGTCGTGTGCCAGTGGAGTCAATTCCGACTCATAGCGACGTCATGTGATAGAGTAGAACTGCCCCATAGGATTTCCAAAGCTGTAATCTTTACTGGAGAAGATTGCCAGGTCTTTCTCTAGCAGAGCCAATGGGTGGGTTCAAACCACTGACCTTTCAGTTAGCAGCTAAGCACTTAACCATTGTGCCACCAGGGCTCCTTGTTCAGCTTCTTAGCAACACATAAGCCTCAACTGACAGATGGGTGGTGGCTGTGCTTGAGGTGCATTGGCTGGGAATTGAACCTGGGTCTCCTGCATGGAAGACAAGAATTCTACCCCTGAACCACCACTGCCTGTGACATTTGCCATGACTACTCAATTTACTATTTTTATTCTTCCATATACGACTAGCAACCACATACAGTCTGTTCACAATTCACCCACACGTACAAATCAGCCTGAATACATACCTGAACAAAAATGGAAAGAAGAGGCTGCGTTAGATCAGTTCCCAGTAAGTTGACTCTTCGCTTTGCTTTCCTTCAACATGAAACATGGTTACCAGTCTAAGTTTCTACCAGCTTGAATTCAAAGTTGAACTAAGGAGGTAAGAAAACACCAAACAGGAGAAATGGAAGATAATTTCTGTTGGCTCTCCTCTTCTCATCTCAGAGAGGTTTTGAAACAATTTAAAATTATTTTTGAGAATACTAGGAAATAGTGAATTCAGAAACCCAAAGAAATGGACTTCCTCAACTTTTATCATTGTTATTCATGAATGTATCTTTTTCAGAAATGACTATAGTCATATCCCCATCCCTTGATAAGATGTATACCCACGCTTGCAGAATGTTCTCTGACGTGTTACTGTGCGTGGGATGTGGGATGTGTACAACAGGGGCAACATCCCAAAATATTCAGACAGTATTTTGATATGTGTGCTAATGGACGGCCCATACACTTAATACAAAACGTATTTCTTTAAAACTGGGGAAAAAAATGGAAAGTTGTTAAAAAAAAAAAAAAGGGAAGCATGGTTATCTACATTTTAATGATGTTAAGGTGATCCTTAGTCTTTCTAAATCTAAAGAAAAGAAAAAAAATGGCAAAGGCATTTCTAGATCTATGGTTACGAAACAGAACCATTCTGAGACTAAGTAGTCCATTTATAAAAATGCTGAGTTTTGTCTCCGTTTAATCGGGGTTCTGACCAGAGGAAGGCTGGAGGCAAGATAATTAAGTCTCCTTTACTAATTTAGTTCTTTGTAGCATTCTCCAGCAATCTCTTTTAAGTGCCTCGTACCCAGTGGTGTCACCTTTTACATTTGCTTGTCGGCCAAGGTGAGGAATTCTATTCTGGAGCCCTTCCTTGTCCAGGGAGCCTTTACGCTGCCTCCTGAAAGGACGCTTCTGAGATATTTTAAATGTGCTTGTTTTATTTTACATATGTCCTCCAATCTACACCAATTACACTGTGATTCCAGTATTAGTTTCAATACAGCAGTGATTTAGGAGGCAGATGCTAGAGAAAGTCTATAGCAAATAATAGGAAGGAAAATTAATAAATCACAGCCCTTTTCACATAAAGAAAGAAAATTCTTTGTAAGGTGAACTATTTAAAACACAATTAGCTCATTCATGTCTTGGCAGCAGGAAATACTGTTCTGGGTGCTGCAGTGGACTCACTCCTTACCTAAGATTTACATTGACAAGCAGGACGTGTGAGTCCCCAACTTCCTCCACTGCGAACTTTTGGGCTGACGTCTTGCTCACCTTGCTTCTAAAGGCCCTTTCCTCCATGTTTGTGCTCCTGAAAGCAGAGGAGAGAATATTGCCTTGTAGCGTCCACATACTGCTCTAGACATCACAGGGTTCACAGAGATCAGTGGCTGAGGTGTGCCCTTGCAGCTCCATTGTGGGTATCAACCTATCCAATGGTATTAAAAATACCCTTGGGGAAATATATTTTGTGAGTAAATATTCTCTGTCCTGGAAATGCTTGGTTAAATGGTCTTTGTGCATTTGCTCTTCCTGGGTGGTGTAAAGAGTTAATGCTCTTGACTGCTAACTGAAAGGCTGGAGGTTTGAGTCCACTCACAGGTGCCTAGGAATAAAGGCCTGGCCATCTGCTTCCTAACAGTCAGCCACGAAACACATGGAGCATGGTTCTACTGAGACACACATGGATGGCCGTGTGTCTGAGTTGACTTGAGAGTAACTGGTTACTGTGCTTTTGTTGTTTGTCACCTGCTGGTGCTTACAGGAGCCCTTGTGCTGCAGCAGTTAAGAGCTACAGTGTGCTATGGCTGCTAACCAAAAGGTTAGCAGTTCAAATCCGCCAGCCGCTCCTTGGAAACCCTATGGGGCAGTTCTAATCTGTCCTATTTGGTCGCTATGAGTCAGAGTCGATTTGAGGGCAACTTTTCTTTTTGGCCCTAACATGTTGCTCTTCTGGCTTTATACTGACATTACCTTCTCTCCACATTCTACATTGTCTCAGTGAGCAGGGTTACCAAGCTCTGCCCAGTATCCATTGCCTAAGAACTCAAACATCTGTATTTCCAGCCCAGCCCTTCTCCTGAGGAGGAGAGGAAACAAAAATAGCTCTGCATATTCCCTGGCAAGTAATGACCTGGCCTCCTTCTGGGTTTCTATCACACATGGAGGCTCCTTCTCAGCCTCTCTCAGCTCTTCTACACCCAACGCAGGCGTTCTCTGCAAGCCTATTACCAATCCTCTATCTAGATGCTTCCCTTAGGTTAACTAGCCATTGTTCGGGCTCCCCTGAGGTCTCTCCAAGAAAACAAAGCTCAACATGTGCTAAACAAAGCATCAAAAATGTACCAAAGTTTTCTCTATGAAATAGTTATCACATTTTGATGGTGAAAAATATAAATAACTTAAATGTTCAGTAATAGAGAATGGTTAAAATTATGGCGGAGGCCTGGTGGTGCAGTAGTTAAGAGTTCGGCTGCTAATCAAAAGGTCAGCAGTTCGAATCCACCAGCCCCTCCTTGGAAACTCTATGGAACAGTTTCCCTCTGTCCTATAGGGTCGCTATGATTTGGAATCAACTTGATGGCAACGGGTGATGGGTAAAATTATGATGTAGACATATTTTGGAATATTATTAGATCATTAAATGAAATATGTGGAAGAATATTAAATGACATAAAAAAACTTTACTATATTTTTAAAAGCAGACATTATAATGCTCGTGTGTGTGTATGTGTAAGCGTGTATCTATCTGATCTAAATTTCTGCAAAGGAAATTTCTTTATACAACAAAAACACAGTGAGCCCCTTCTATATATCAGGCATTATGTTATGCACATTATATATAGAATATTATATCTGCAACAAGCTAATACATAGATATTTAATATTTAATGAAATAGTAAAAGCCACCGATAATGTCTTAGAAGCCAGAGTTATTCTCATTAAAAAAAAAAAATTCTTGTGTGTGTTAATTGTGTAATCACAAACAAAAAAATAAAATTTAAAAACTCATGTATATATCCTTTAAAGTGTTCCTAATCCAATTCTGCCCTCTCTTTATTAATGGAATCAAAAACTCTCTATGAAAAAATTGAGTCCTTCAAGATTGAAATCCACTTCCAGTTGGTCACCAAATTCTGTCATCTTTTTTTGAAACTTTCACCACTGTCATAAGCTTAGATCCTCATACCCTCTCTCACTTTCTCATGTAGGATTTCATTCACTCCTTAGCTGGTAAAAAAAAAAAAAAAAAAAAAAATTAATACTCCCAGCTTTATTTATCTCCAATCCACCCTATACACCATTGTTGAACAATACTTCCTAATGCATTCTCTTGCTTAAAACTCTTGGGGCTCCTTCTATGCCTACTAAATGCAGTTTCCCAGCCTTCCATGAGCTTTTTGTTCATACTGTTTCTACTGCTTTCACTCAGTCAGCAGATAATTCTTTAGCACCCTTAGCTATAGTGAGCTTCTTCTATTGCTGTCTGTCAAAAGTCCACCTATTCTCTAGACCTGTCTAAAAGTTCGCCTTCTCCATCAAGCCATAATGATAAGTGATCTCTCATATTAAAGATAGTAAACTTTGCTTACACTTCCATAACGTAATTGATATCATCTTTGTCTTCAAGTAATTTGAGCATTCTTGCTTCTAAAGAACATACTGGTTGTATTTCCTTTAAGGCTGATTTGTTTGTTCTTCTGGCAGTCCATGGTGTCTTCAATATTTTTCACCAACGGCACAGCTCAAATGTATCAGTTCTTTTTCTGTCTTCCTTTTTATTGTTCAGTTTTGCAGTGAGACTTTGTATTACTTGCTTTGGACACGTCATCAGGAAAGCCCGTCGCTAGAAAAGGGCATCATGTTTGGAAAAGTTGAGGGTCAGCAAAAAACAAGGGAAACCCTGAATGAGAGGGACTGACACGATAGCTACAACAATGGACTCAAACATACCAATGATGGTGAAGATGACCTAGGACCGGATAACCTTTTGTTCTCTTGTACATGAGTGTGCCATGTCTGTGGTGTTCTCCCTTACTCAGTTGTAAGCTCTGAAGTCTTGAGATCATGCAACTGCTTCATTTTCTAGAATTTGCCCACTTCAATTTACATTCTCAGACTCACTCTCAGCTCCTCCCCATCTGAGAGGCAGACCTAATGGGCTTCATCGTGGACTAGATCAGCCTCTCCGGGATGCAGGCAATGGGGCGCATTGAGAGTGAGGAGGGCAAATCAGGATTCTGACTCCTTGGCTCCCCGTCTGTGGGACAAAGGCAACAGAACCCCTGCACTGAAATCACAGCCTTTGGAGGCTCGCCAAATCTACACGGCCTTTCTGTGTCCAGGCTCTAGTAAGTTCTCCTTCTCCTTGACATTTTCAGCTGTAGAAGTAGTAAGTGCCTGCACCCCTATGAGTTACAGGTACTGATCTACCCCTTGTGGTTTCCTCATAACCTGCCCAAGCTGTGTAAACAGTCCCTGCAAAGCCCTTCTTCAATTGTCCTATTTCAATGAGGCATGTGTTTCCAGGAGGAACCCTAAACTTCAGCACATTTCAAGAGGTGGTCCGTTCTGTTGGGTGGAGGAGAGACAAAAGGAGATGAGATCGGGATTTGGAAGCCGGAGTTCTGAAGTGCACCCAAGATGAACATTTTTTAGATGGTGTCTTCATCGTTTTACTTCAAAGACTCTGGGTTTCCAGGGTGTCATATACATCAATACTCAAATATAAAGGCAAGAATCCCAGCCTTCCACAGATCAATAGTAATTATTTTAGAATAGTCTGATACATTGATTGATCCGCATCTCTGACCCTTCCACTAATGCTCTGTAAGCAGGGATCACGTGCACGTGATTCCATACAGCAGCGCCCCTCCATGTCACCTTGTTGATAACTGGCATTCCTTCCTTGTTCTCTGAGTTGTAGTGTTTGATCTCCTCATTGTTACTCATACACACAGTGGTAAGCACTTAGGGAAACTGTGGGACAGGCAGTTAGTTACTTGCATGAGTTTACAGTACAACAGCAAAACCACTCTTTCCTCTACATTTTAACATGCATACAATTTGTCTCCAGTTAAAAGAATTTTCAGAAGTCTTCTCATTCAAACTATTAAATTCAAGCTCAGTGAGAATTTGAGGATGATCACAAGAGACACCTGTGTACCTGCATATACACTGGTAGAACCAGGTCATTTAACCTAAAGAGGACAAAACTGTTTACTTACTAAAAGTTGAACCAGTTGAACAGTCAACATTTACTCTGTATTAACTAAGATTGGAGTCAAATAAAAAACAAATCTGTACTTGGGAAAGAAAATCTTTATTTGAAGGATTATTGTTAGTGAGGGAAGATTGCAATAGGGACAAAGCTCTGACAACACAGTGTGCACCTGTCTCATGGGTGTGGCAAAAAGGCCTTTATTTTATAGGGAGGAGTGAACAAGGCTAAGGAATCCCTTGGTGGTGAAAATGGTTAAGGCCCTCAGCTGCTAACTAAAAGGCTAGAGGTTCGAGTCCACCCAGAGGTACCTCAAAAGAAAGGGTTGATGATCTATTTCCAGAGAATCAGTCATGAAAACACTATGGAGCACAGTTCTACTCTGGCACGCATGGGATTGCCATGAATTGGGGTCAATTTGTTGGCAACTGAAAAAAAAAAAAAATCTCATGGTTAATAACAGCAGTAATAAAAGAACAAGGTTCTTTTCTCTCTCATTCCAGATATAAGAGATACCACAACACTCAAATCATAAAATATTACATAAATATGATCATTACTAATTCAAAATAAGTCATTTGAAGAATTCAGCCTTTTGTTTCTTTCTACTTATGGTCATGCTTCAAGGTATAATTATCATAATAGTCAAAATAAGATGAATTCTTCAGGTTTGATATCTTCCTTTTACAGGTCCTCCCAGAACACTATCATCAAGAATATATTGAAAGCAAAGCAAACCCAACCAAACACACATAAAAAATATACAACCTAAGATTTTTTCATATAGTTTACATTTCTAATTATAGAGAGGAAATGCCACACTCAGGTTGAAAATTCAATCAGGTAAATTTCCACTCCCACTGACAGTAGAAAAGAATCATTAGAAAACTTGGGATTCAAAAGACGTTTTGCTCGTCCAATGTACACTGACCCTTAAGTACAGTACGGCACTGCAGATGTAACTGTATCCTTATTACACGAGTTAATGAGGCCTTAAATTGGGGGAAATTTAAAGACTAGAGTATTTTATTGGTATAACTTTTCAAAACGATTACTTAGGAAGCTATTAAATGGATAATTCATCGGAACAATAGCGCATCGAAACAGCAGGATTAAAAATACCCCTTATCCCTAAAACTTATTTCTACCACTTTTATGCTTTTCTGGGATCATTTCCCATTCTCCAGCTTCTTCTCCATCTCTTCAATCCCAAGATGTCCTGTTTCCTTTCACCATTCATTACTATTTTATAACTTCACATGTTTTTGCATGCTATTCTCCCTTAACTAGACACTCTTTTTTCTTGTCTACCCAGTGAACCTGTATTCAGCATTTACAACTCAGATCAGCCCCCATCTTCTCCAAAAAGCCTCACCTGGCTTTTTCAGCTGGATTTAAATACTGTGGACAGCAGTATTGCACCTTGTATCCAAAGCACTTCTGCTTCCTCTGTAGTATGGCTTTGTAGTTTATCCATTGGCATGTACAGAGAGTACCTTAGAGATGATCAAGACTTTATCTTACCATCTCTGCAGCTCTAGGATTGAACATCATGCCTAGCATACAGGTAGTTTCAACCTACCCAGCCGTTCCATGGGAGAAAGATCTGGTGATCTGCTTCTGTAAATATTACAGCCAAGAAAACCCTATGGGACAGTTCTGTCACATGGGGTCACTAGGAACCGGAATCTACTCAATGGTGTCCAATGACAACAACAACTAGCATACAATAGGGACCCAATGAGTGGCTGTTGTATTAAATTTATTTCAACATATTTATGGTAAAAAGTCAAAATCTAGACCATAAGCCAAACATCGAAGCTAGAAGACACAGTATCTTCAAGTAAGGGAAGGGCAGTGTTTTCTTAGAAATAACTTCAGAGAAAAGAATTGCAGCAAACGGGGGCTTCAGTGGCCACCACTTTAGTGGACAGGAGCCCCGTGCAGCGGAGTTTAGGGCATAGGGTGAAAACCACTGTTTATAATAAGAATGTGTTTGTTTTTCCAAGGACTACAGACATCCCATTGAGATCTCCTACAAATAATTTCTTTGTAATAGGGTGGGGGAAGGATGATACTTTTATGAGAAGTATAGGGCAAAATTCAAGAGGAAGATGAAAAATAGCTAAAAGTGTTGTCTGCAGGGTAAGTGATAAATGCAATTAAGAAAACAGAGGGAGACAGCCTGGTCAATCCTTACAGAGCAAGAGACTATGGGGCAGCATCCATGAAATAATTTGTAGTATAGTTTATAAACAAAACATATGTTGGGTAGATGAATAGATCGAATATGGTTACTCTCATTGACTATGAAGGGACCAAATATTTAACAAAATGCTCTAAGTAAATTATGTAAAATGAAAAAAATGTTTTTCATAATGAACTGATCTGATAAAGGAGCACTTAGGGCTTAATACGTAGTTTTAGAAAAAAGGGGGAGATTAAAACTGTGGAAAAATAATAATGAGATAAGAAATCATAAGATGATATCCCACAAGATTTCTTCTGATTTTCAGCTCTATGGGGCTAAGGCCTGTGAGCTCTAAATAGGAAACCAGTTGCTGTCAAGTCACTTCCAGCTCACGGTGACTCTAGGTACATCAGAGTAGAACTGTGCTTCATAGGATTTTCAGTGGCTGATTTTTCAGAATTAGATCACCAGGCCTTTCTTCCAAAGCCTCTGGGTGGACTCAAACCTCTAACCTTTCAGTTAGTTAGCAGGAGCGGGTAAACCATGTGCACCATCCAGAGATCCTGCACGCTAAATAGAGGTGGAAAAATCTAGGGTGATAGAGCACTGCTTATAAATCTATAAACTGAGAAAACTGCTCTTCAGTAGCATGTCCTTGCTTATTGAGCCTGAATCATTTTCTATGAAATTTGGCCTTGTGTATGGGAATACTTAATTTACCTGTGGCTGCAGCGCCCTGGGCCCTTCCCTTTAAAGCACTGCGTAAACAGGCGACAATGGTGGAGGGGCTGGGGGATCCTCCGCACAACAGTGCCCGGAACTGCTGCGTGGAGCCGACCAGGTTTTTCATGTAAAGCATCAATGTGGATCCAGGGCATTTCTCTTCTCTTGCAGACATGGATTCTATTTTTAGTGTTTTAATCCTTTAATGCTCTTTCCTAGGACCTACATCCAATAGCTTTGAAATGCTGAACCATCCTTCCCTGAAAGGACCGTATACAAGCTACGCTATTATTATTACAATAAGCAAAATCAACAAGTTGCGTTATAATTCTTGACTCTTGCTTCGATTTTCCACTATCAGAGGCTGAATCAATCTGCTCATGCTGTTCCAATATTTCTTAATGATTTACGTTGCAATGATTTGTTTTTAAAGAGTAAAACCCTCTTCAAACAAGGACCACTAAGTACAATTTCCCTAAGAGGCTATTTGTCAGCCGCCGAGCATATGTGGAGCTCCAAGGTTGCTACTTGGAAGGTGACAGTGTCTAACCTGGGATGTGTTGGAAATACCAATAAAAAAAAACACCTAGACTTTCTCCTCCTGTCGTTAGCAAGGCCGCTGTTGATTTTTTTAGGGAGAGCGATACAACGGCAGCAAACACAACCAACACTTGCTTTAAAAAAAATGTCAAAATGTGGATGTGCCTCCAATCATTTAAAAAATAGAAGGTGATAAGTTGAAAATGTCAGGTAATTGGCAGACAGATAGAAAGTTAAACTGTGTCCTCAGTGAAGAAAATTAACCAGCAGCTGCCAGCAGGGACCTCAAGGTCGTCTGAATGCCAGAACCAAGTAAAGCCCAATCATTCAGAAGGTTCTCGGCTGATGTTTCCCCTCCCTGGTCATTTTGAGATCTCCTAGGAGCTGCCCTCAACTACTGCCAAATGTGTTCATTTCTAAAAATTACATAGATTGTGATTTATTACCCATCACACTACAAAAATCCACTGTGAATTAAATCAGCCCTTTGTTTAAATTGCTACTCGGCAATACGTATCATATCATCATAAATGACATTGAAGTTATAATCTACAGTAGTCTGCCTCCGCCACTGATAAGCCTCCACCAAGGGACGATCAATACTTACTATTCATTTTTGAAATTATCTTCACATTGATCCCTGAACAAGCGCCAGCAACACAGAGGTGCAGTGGCTTTAATGCAATAATTATATAAAGGTTTACTGGCTCATCCTCCCAGCCATTAAAAGCTGTCAGCTGGCAGAGACAGTTACAATCCCATAATCCATCAAAACGCTGTACTCTGACCTATGGGCTTCTGGGCTTTCGGGAGGCCACGATAAACATGCTCAGAGAGGAGAGAACAGCGCAGGGCCTGCAAACAAAGGTTGCAGATGGATATTACTGATTAGCGAAAGACCCTCGGAGTAGCCTGGTGCACTTTTTATTATGATGATGATGATGATAGGAATTGTGGAGTGGTGTTTATTTGCTAACTGTAGTTCACCAAGACAGAATGAAGCTAGCCATTCTCTGTTTCTGTTTTTTGGTCCTTATCAGGTTTGACTTTGAACTGAATGATACATGGTAATAAAGTGAGCTCATAGAATTCATAGCCGAGATAGGTATGTTAGGAAAGAATAAGTGAAAATCTGACACCTCGGGAGGGGAGAGAGATCAGTGGACAGGGAATATAGTCTCAGAGTTGAAATACTGAACACACACACATTCACGTACACATACTCACATGCACACACACATACTCACACATAGAAACACATTCACATAAACACACGTGCACACATTCACATACACAGTCACACATTCACATATGCATACAAACACATACTCACACACATTGGCAAACACACATATACACGCTCATAATACCTACCTCACACATAAACACACACATTCACATAAACAAACACCCATATACACACACATTCACATAAACATACTTAGAGACACAAACACACGTACACACATTCACATACGCACACAGATTCCCATAAAGACACACATATTCACATACACACATACTCACATGTATTTACACAAATACACATACATATACATGCTTGCACATACACACACTTAGTTACACACATTCACATACACATACAAACACATACATATTTGCACACACTCACACATACAGACATCGACATAAAAAACACGTATGTACCCACAATTCACATACACACATTTGCACACATTCCCATGCCTATACTCACACATATGCACTCACACTAACGCACAGTCACAGATATACACACACATACTCACACTCACACACCACTCACACACATACATTCACATGCATGTACTTGTACACACACTTACAATGACACACATACACTCACACACATTCACATACATGCATTCACACACATAAACACACATTCAGACATACACTCACAAACACAGACAGATTCACACTCACGCACATTCATATAAACGCATACAGACACAAACACACACACACTCACGCAAACACACACTCACACATACATACACACATATACTCACACATTCACCTACGCGTATTCACGTACATTCACATAAAGCAAACACACACATACACACACTCACACATTCACAAAATTAAGACTCAAAAACGTTACAGTCAATTTGGAATGAATATTGTAAATTTATTAAAGAAACCCTTCAACTTCTCAGTACACGTGTGTCAGTATAGCAAAGTCAATTACTGAATCTGTTTAATTTTTCACTGAATTTAACCTTGCTTTGGGGGAAAAAAAAGATTTTTTTTTTTTTTTTTTGGGAAATAGGGAAACCCTGGTGGCGTAGTGGTTAAGTGCTACAGCTGCTAACCAAAGGGTCGGCAGTTCGAATCCACCAGGTCCTCCTTGGAAACTCTATGGAGCAGTTCTACTCTGTCCTTTAGGGTTTGGTTTGTTTTTTTGGGAGGAGGGGAATAGACTGGAAAAACAAAAAAAAGTTAACTGAGAATGCCTTGAGATTTATTTTTCAACTGTTTTCAATTCTGTTTTGTAAAATAAGATCATTTTGGCATTGTATTTGGGGGGTGGGTTGTGGGAAGTGGAGAATTCCATGGTAGTGCAGCCCTGAGGAAAATAGCCTTCCTCTTCCTATTGAACAAATAGGAAAAATCATTTTCACTGCTCTTTGAGAATGAAGGATAAACAACGGGGTACCGCTGGGAATAGCTATGGATTCTCGGAGATGCAGCACACACGCATGTAGGGTGCCCAGGTGCTGAAAGGAGACAGCTGCCATTTCAATGTGGATTTAAACCTGTTATTTTAACTTGCGCCTTAGTTCAGAATCTTAGAATTTTCAGTGTCTAATTCCTCCATTGCCCAATGTTTTGGACATTTTTTTTTCTTGAGGTGCTGTGGACCTCAATAATGTAAAAAAACGACATGCTACTGGCTTCTTAAAGCACTTTTTGGAGATCATTCACTATGTAAAATTGTTCACATCAAAATACTTATGAGAAATGGTAAACTGGCTTGGAATGGGACTATTTTCAGTGTGTCTGTGTTGATATCTGGATTGGAGCAAGTGTTTATAATTTCTGAGTTGTTGAAAATGGTTTTTAGGTACAGTGATTTGAGCAACAAGGGGAGGCTGAGTATCTACTGGGGACCAGGGAAGTAAATTGTAGTGTAGCCCATGATGGGCAGAGAATGTCCCATCCATCAGCTCCACAGAGATGGGAAGGAGTTGAAGACTTTTAACAAAGCATGCCAGGTTTGGGGAGTTACCAAACGTGTGCAAAGCTTTGATGCCTTCTCATCTATTCATGTATTTATTAAATAAAACTGCATCACAGGCCGATTAAGGGCAGGCATGCGGATAGAAAGATCCGTAGAGCAAGAGCCTTGTTTCCAAAGCCCTCACAGCTCAGTGGCAGAGTCAGGAAGGAAAGAGAATCCCACAACAGGGTCTGAGTGGCCTCTGCAAAACGCTGTGCAAACGAGGGGCAGGAGGGCTTCAAAGCTGTGGTGGCTGGGGTGTGAGGACATCTGTATGAGCATCTGGAGGAGTGCCACACCACTGGACAGTTGCCATCCAGCCCAGTCATCTTTTCCCCGGCTCTGTGTACACTCACTCTGGTAGAGGGCCTCACTGAGAACCCAAAGGCAAATGAAGGAGAGAAAACCCATATCAGGAAATGGAGAGAGAGTCCTAACTGATGCTTCCCTGTGTGGACATAGCAGTTAGAGGCAATGAAGCGTATTGGTTCCATTTCACACCAAGGATGATGCCTCAGCAACGGGGCATGGAGTCTTACAACCTGTGATGCCGTCAGCTGTGACCCGAAGTACCCAACAGGGAATGGCTGGTTTTGGCCCAGATGTCTATCACCCGTTTGTTTTTCTTCCAATGGGAGTTGGTGGGCTCTAAACTATTAACATGTCTCTGCAGTAAGTTCTTCTTGAGAATATTCTTTCCCAGCGTGTATATAACCGTATGAATTCCTTAACAGTGTCAAAATATAGGCAACAGCACTTTCAAAAGTTATCAATCATTGTTCACATTTCAATCTCCACTTTAGAAATCGAATCCTAAGAGAAACCCCATGTATACCATATTATCCCCAGATAAACCTGCAAAATAATTTTAACAATAATCGAAGCTACAGAATGATAAATTGTGTGAACTAAGAGGCCACAGCGTGGAAAGGTGCTTCTATGCTAATATTGCAACTTCCCAGTATTATCGCAGAAGTGATACATGCGAAACTCATTGAAACAGGGGGTAAAATCTTCAAGAAGACTTATAATTTATTAGGTGGTATAGTTTCACTCCATGATTTTCAAAGCTAGAGTTTTACAGAAAAAAAAGGGTGATGGGATAGAAGTGATAAAAGATCAAGGAGGTGCACGTTATATGGGAGAGACAGAAGAGATCCGCTCCTTGAGAAGACTGTAGAAAACGTAGTGTCATTAGGTGAAAACAAGGTTTTCACCGGAACAAGAATCTAAACAAACCCAGAGAAGAGGTTCATGGTAAAAGGGGTTCAGCTCATGAGAGGCTAGGGGTTTCAAAGCCAGGATGAAGCTGGGGCATGTGGGAGATGGGAACTGTCAGAAGTGGAGACAGCCAAGAGCAGTGCAGAGCCCTGTGGGGATGAGAATCCAGGTCATGGGGAAAGACCTGGGAGGATGGACTTCTTGGGATATCAGATGGGCATGATGAGATAAGCCCTGAGAATCTGTGCTCTAGCTACCTACTGCTGAGTAACACACTACCCCAACACTCAGCATCTCGAAACAACAAACGCTTATCGTCTCATGTCAATTCTGTGGTCACAGGTTCAGGAGCAGCTTAAAGGGTGATTCTGGCACAGGTAGCTCCTGAGGTTGCCATCAGGAGTCTGGCCAGAGATGCAGTTTATGAAAGGCTTCCTAAGGCCTGGAGAATCTTCTCCCTCACCTGGACATTGGCTAGAAGTCTCCGTTTCTCGCCATGTGGACCTCTCTCTTCACAGAGCTGCCTGAGTATCCTAACAACATGGCAGCCTGCTTCCTGCAGAGCAACGGGTTCCAAAAGAGGGAAAAGAAAGGAGCAGGAATACTTTTGTGACCGGGTCTCAGACATCACATCTCTCATTTCCATAGTAGCCTGTTGGTTACAAAGTCAGCACTATTGGATGTGGAAAGGTCTGGGGTGAGAACATGGGGAGTTCTGAGGAAGGCTGTAAAGTAGATTTCTGTAGTGAGTCTGTGAGTCGTTAATGGGGGTGGGGTGATGTGCTTAGACAGGATCCTTCAGGGCCCCTGACCCGGAGGTGTGTAGGTGGGGGATGGGTGTGGCCATGGAAACCCTGACCCTTTATCTTGGCAGTGAATCTCACCAGCGACTGGAGGGGGTGCTGAGATAGTTGTGCAAGTGAAGGAGCAGGAGGCGCTCTGAGGCCCCTTCTCTGTGGCCCACGACGGTGTCCAGGCTGTGGTTGGGCTGGAGTCGATCCACTCCTGCCTGGACTCAGCAGAGCTCTGAGGGTCCCTCTTCTCTCCGGGTGGTAAGGAGATGTGAGGCTCAGACCGAGGAAGCAAGAATGTAGATAACAAGCCTCCTTGGGACCTCATGCCAGGTATTTGTGAAATCTCTTCTGTGGCATTGACGTGATACACTAAAAAAGAGACCCAACTTGGGGAAAATTGAATTCTAGGGCTGCTAAGGGAGGTTCTGGATAAGTTATGGAGAGCGCTATTTTACTTCTCATATCAAGTAGGAAAGGGGAAGATGCTAACAGTGCGGAAAGACAGGAAAATTAAAGAATTTCTGGTTCAACAGAAGTTGGATATTAACAATAATGGCACCATCATTTGGCCTGAGATAGAGCTTTGCTTAAATATAATTTTCCAAGTATAATCCCCTGGAAATATGGGAGATTTATATATAATTCTTTCTAAATATGAACTATTAGATTCCTACCATTAAAGCAAACACTAAGAAATGAAACACTGCAGTGTTTTTTCCTACGTTTCCTAGGATGGGCCTAAAAAAAAAAACAAACCCAGTGCATAGAGTCGATTCCGACTCATAGCAACCTTACAGGACAGAGTAGAACTGCCCCATAGAGTTTCCAAGGAGCCCCTGGCAGATTCGAACTGCCAACCCTTTGGTTAGCAGCCATAGCGCTTAACCACTGTGCCATCAGGGTTTCTTATGTGTTAAGAGTATCATTTTTATTATCCCCATAGAAAACTTTATATGAATTGAAAGCAACGATTATCTTTAAAATCCTGCAAACGTGTCACACTTGGGGAATTTTCCTATTTTAATTAAGGCTATAGCAAAGCCAAAGTGAATGGACGTGTCCGTCCTATTTCCATCAGGATGGGCCTGTCAAACATTAATTTAATTTATGTGTTGATAGAGAGAACCAAGTAGGAAATTGGGCAACCTAGAAATGGTACCGACACATGGATTCTTAGGCTCGTCTTGCTCAGGAGTTTCTGACATGTGGAGAGCTTACTTCCCAAGGCAACCTTATTACTGTTCTTCCACATGAATGTCTTCTGTAACGCTGTAACGTTTCCATGATTGAGTTTCCTCACATGTGTTTCTGGCTCTCAATATTCCTTCAGCTATTACCTCATATTAATGCTAGATAGCGGTACCATAGAGACACATATGAAATTCTAAAGATACCAGAGATGCCGTATCTTTTATTTTTATTTAATTGCTTTTAACTTATAACAATGGGGAAGTACTGGGCTGTGGAAGAACAGCAGTGGCCTGAACAACAGACGATGTATCTATTATCTCGCTCGCATGAAGGTCATCGACCTATGACAGTTGGAGTAGCAGAAACATTAGAAATCATGTGCAATTTAATCTTTACACAAATAAAGGAAAAGCATCACAATGCCTGAATAATGAAGCCTCTC
This sequence comes from Elephas maximus indicus, assembly GCF_024166365.1. Lineage (NCBI taxonomy): Eukaryota > Metazoa > Chordata > Mammalia > Proboscidea > Elephantidae > Elephas > Elephas maximus. The sequence goes on along the minus strand of NC_064829.1, from coordinate 84,995,714 downwards.
TGAGAGAAAAGGGAAGTCTGTCCCTGAGGATACTCTTCATTTTCTCCCCTGGACTGTTCCGATGCACGCGCACTGTGAGATCCACTCTCCGGGCTGACACACGTATTAATAGTATTTGGGCTGGAAGAGAAGAGATGTTCTGCAGTGATTGCCCTGTGCAGCTGTGACTCAGTGCTCCTTTCACTCATTCATCACGGCTCCGTGTCAAGTCTGGGAGACTATTGTTCACCGAAAAACTGTCATTGGGCTTGAAATGAACTGTTTGCCCTCCTATCTCAGCAAGAGTGTTTTCATGTTCCTTACTTTTCAGAATATGCCGGCCATAACCTAAATCTTCTAGAGAGTTAGGAAAAAAGAAACTCTGGCTCCAAGCCAACCATGAAGAAAATTCACATGAATTCTTTAAAAAATCGTAAATTGGGGCTTCTTGGAGGCCGTTGTCTGATAACGTAAGAAATGATTACTGCTTTTATGAGACCACCTTCAAATGTTCCCTGAGATTCAGCAGACAAGAGCAAAAGAAGGCTGCCCCTTAGCCCAGATGGCGTTTGGAAATCCTGCACAGTTCCGTGCTTCCGGACCGGTGAAGGAGCTCACGAAGGCACTGCTGCTTTCATGGGAGAAACAGGGATTGGAAAAAGTGCAGGGCCCCTTCTCTAACCGTTACATTTGCTTTGCCTGGCACAAGGGACCAGGGGGAGGAATCAATCTACACCACACAGACATCCCGGCTATTCCTCTGGAGGATTCTAAATGCCTACTAAATAGGACAATAATAGATTAATGTACAACCAGGTTGAGAGAAGCAATATGGCAAATGGAGGAAGAAAGAATCCAAGAATAGTTTTTCCGCTTTACAGTATTACACATAAGTGAACATTTTATTGTCAAATAATTTTTTATTTACAAAAAAATGACCAAGGTAGTACAGTACAGAGAGTTCCCATATAGTCCTCAACCAGTTTTTCTGATTAACACCTCAAATTGGTATGGGTCATTTGTCACAACTATGGAACTGACACTGATACATTGTATGAATCAAAGCCCACACTTATTCAGATGTCCTCGGTTTTTCCCTAATCTCCTTATGCTGCCCCAGGGCCCCATCTAGAACACCACATGACATCGAGTCGTCTTGTCTCCTTAGGCTCCTCTTGGTCGAGACAGCTTCTCAGACTTCCATTATTTTTAATGACCTTAACAGTTTCGAGAAGAACTAATCCTATCTATTGTAGGAGCCCCTCTCTTGGAATTTGTCTGATGTTTTTCTCATGAGTAGACTAGGGTGATAGGGTTTGGGGCAGAGGCCACAGAGGGAAAGTGCCATTTACATTATACCCTATCAAAGGTATATACCATGGACCTGACTTCCCACTCATGATGTTGACCACGACCACCTGGCTGATGTGTGTTTATTGAACTTCTCCACTGTGAAGTGACTCTCCCTTCCCTTCTTCTCTCATCCCATGCTGTCCTCTTTGGAAGGAAGTCCCCATGCATGGTGTATACTTAAGGAGGGGGCAGTTACACTCCACCTCCTTGAGGCAAAGTATTTACATAAATCCTTTGGAATTCTGCTCAGGAGCTTAGCCTCATCTCCCCCATTTATTTATGGATTCAATTATTTTTATGAGTATGGACTCATGGATATTCATTTTATTCTTCTGGTTATAATACAATACTGTTACCTATTTTTTGCTCAAATTGTTACAGATTTTGCCTTTGGGAGCACTTTTAGTTGGCTCCTGTGCCCCTTTGACATATTAATATCATTGTGTGTGGGAATGTGTGTGAGGTGGGGGTGGGAAGGCTCTTTATCTTTTTTTTTTTTGACTACTTTCTTACTTCCTGTCACTATGAGATATTCCTGGCTCCTCTTATATCTAGATCTGGGCATTGAATGTTGTTGCTACATGGGTGGCATTACTTGCAGTCCCTCTCAACAGAGCTAGGAGATATATGTATGTCAATTAACCCCTGTATCTATCCATGTATCCACCCATCTATCCATTCATGTATCCATCCGTGTATTTATCCATCCATTCATCCATCCATTCATCCACCTACCTACCTATCTACCTACCTACCAACCTACCTACCACATTTTCCTCTGACCTCCTAGGTGAGAAACCTGGCTCCCACCGTCCACCGTTCATGTGTTTATTTGTTTAGTCTCTGTACACAATTACAGAGTTTTCATAAGAAACATTACCAACTGAAGCTTAAGAACAAGAATAGGTGCTTTTGAGAATGGCTTAGGGTGCCTCCTGCCTGCCACTTCTCTCCAACATGTCCCAGTGCAGGGTGGTCTGACCCCAAGGCTGTGCCGACTCTCAAAGGAACCTGGGAGTCGGTCCTGCTCACCATTTCTGGGAGAACAGCCGGGACTTGAGGCCCCTATCAGAAGTGAGGGCAGGAGTGTTCTGCAGATCTGCCCCCTCTCCACCAGTGCAGCCTGTCACAGCCTTGCCGCCACTCCAGAGAGCATCCACTGGTGGACACCGAACATGGATTTAGGGGCTTGATTACCAAATCAAAAGTGTTTTTTTGTTTGGTTTGTGTTGTTTTGCCCCTATGCAATGGTGATTTGTCTCCTGCGATTAGACAATAAAGAATTAAACTGCAGTGTCATGGTTGGGAATAAACAGAGGAGCTCTGAGGCAGCAGGCTGCAGGCTTTGCAGGAAGAGCTTGACTTTCCCTGGAAGCACCAAGTCACCAATGGAAACACATACATTCTTCAGTGTACTTGTCTCTCCCTGTCAGCATACTGAGACATATGATATTAAACATATATATTTGGCTGCTTCTCGTCTGAAATGGCTCTCAAGCATGAAAGAATGACACTTCAAAAAAAGGAAACACTTTGTAGAGTGGTTTAATATAAAAAAATGTATTATTCTTTTTTAATTTCCAAATAAACCAGTTAAGAGCTACGGCTGCTAACCAAAAGATCGGCCGTACGAATCCACCAGTCACTCCTTGGAAACCCTATTTCTACTTTGTCCTATAGAGTGGCTAAAGTGTTGCTCTTGAGTTGGAATCGACTTGATGGCAACCTGTTTGGTTTGGGGTTTAAACCACTATTTAAGCAATGGCATTTAAGACAGCATATCAGTCCTGGTTTCTTTCCAATTTAAGAATATGTATAAAATATATTGTTACAAATTTCAATTTAACCCTCATCGAAAATAATAATTTTCCATATTTGCAGTATCAAAAGCTATTAAAATCGGTTTTGAATATCTGTGTTGATTATACATATTGGAATGACCTGTCATGGATTGAATTCTGTCCCCCCAAAACACCTGTTGACTTGGCTAGGTCATGATTCCCTTGTATGATTGTATGATTGTGTACCATTTTATTTTCTCAAGTGATTTCCCTGTACGTTATAAATCCTATTACTATGATGTAATAAGATGGATTATCGACAGTTGTATTTATGAGCTCTACTAGATTGGATAGTGTCTCAAGCCAATCTCTTTTGAGCTATAAAAGAGAGAGGCAAGCAGAGAGACATGGGAACCTCATACCACCAAGAAAGCAGCATCGGGTACAGAGCGTGTCCTTTGGACCTGAGGTTCCTGCACTAAGTTCTCCCAGACCAAGGGAAGACTGATGACAAGGACCTTCCTCCAGAGCCAACAAAGAAAGAAAGCTTTCTCCTAGAGCTGACGCCCTGAATTTGGACTTGTAGCCTATTAGACAGTGAGAGAATAAACTTTGTTAAAGTTTATTTGGCTCTTTGTTAAAGCCATCCACTTGTGGTATTTCTGTTATAGCATCACTAGATGACTATGAAAGACCTTTCCCTTGTTATACGCATCATGGCCCCCATGTCCTCATGGACATCAAACCATTTACTTGGTTGTAAGTCCTAAAGAAAAGACTGTGACACTGGATTATGGGTTCAATTAGGGAGGGGGAAATTTCTCTAACAGAACGTTATCAAAGGAAAAAAAAAAAAAAGGAATTCAGATATTTTACCTTCTCAATAATATTGGGAAAGGAATGTTGGAATATTTGGCCCTTATGGCAACTTTTCCAGAGCCCTGGTGTTGCAGTGGCTTGGCAGCTTGAGTAGTAACCAAAATGTCAACAGTTTGAATCCACCAGCTGCTCCTTGGAAACACTATGGGGCAGTTTTACTCTGTCCTATAGGGTTGCTGTGAGTCGGAATTGACTTGACTCCCAAAGGTCACAGCCTTGAAAACTCTATGGAGCAATTCTGCTCTGCACACAGGAGGTTGCCATGAGTCAGAATTGACTTGATGGCAACTGAGAACATGGCAGCTTTAAGAAAGCATAAGTCATAAATATCTAAGTGCTCAAAATTGACGATACATTTTACATGTATTAAGTAAATGTTCTGCATCCCACTTTGATGAGTGGCATCTGGGGTCTTAAACGCTAGCAAGTAGCCATCTAAGATGCATCATTCAGCCTCAACACACCTGGAACAAAAGAGAATGAAAAACACCAAAGACACAAGGTGAATATGAGCCCAAGAGCTAGAAAGGGCCATATAAACCAGAGACTACATCAGCTTGAGAACCGAAGAACTAGATGGTGCCCAGCTATGAACAACGACAGGAAACACAACAGAGAATCCCTGATGGAGCAGGAGAACAGTGGGATGCAGACCTCAAATTTTCATAAAAAGACCAGACTTAATGGTCTGACTGAGACTAGAGGGACCCTGGAGGTCAAGGTCCTTGGGCCCTCTGTTAGCCTAAGACTGGACGCATTCCCAAAGCCAACTCTTCAGACGGGGATTGGACTGGACTATAAGACAAAAAATGATACTGGTGAGGCATGAGCTCCTTGGCTCAAGTAGACACATGAGACTATGTGGGCTGCTCCTGTCTGCAGGCAAGAGGAGATGGGAAAAGGGAACAGGAGCTGGTTGAATGGACACAGGGAATACAGGGTGGAGAGGAGGAGTGTGCTATCTCATTAGGAGGAGAGCAGCTAGGAGTACATAGCAAGGTGTGTATAAGTTTTTGACGTGATTAGTAAACTTTCACTTAAAGCACAATAAATAAAAAAATTAAAAATTAAAAAAAATGATTATATATTTTACAGGGTTTTGTTAATTCGTCTGCTTCCAAAATATAGTTAAGTCAGAACAGTAAATTTTGCTTCAAAGTAAAACAATGGTAAATGAGATTAAATAATAATAACAAAAAGACTCAGGGCAGAGATACATCCCCTTCCGTGGACCTGATGTAAAAGAACCACAGATCCATAAGCCCAGTGAAGCCAGGTCCCACTGGACTCCAACCCAGATGCAAGCAATGGCTCTGGGGGCAATGAGACTAAAAATGTATTCAAGAGAAGATGCCCTGCTTCACAGCCAGGTCATCTTGCCAGTCAGCAAAGGAGCTGAAGAAACAAATAAACACTCCTGCAGGCTCGCTGTGGCTTTTTAGTAAAATATTGACCTCAAGACTGGCACACAAAGAGAAGTACCTGACGAGGAAACCTAAGTAGGGCTGCCCTCTGGTCCCAGTGTCTGGACCAGCCATGACCCCAGGTCACCACAGGTGGGCGCCCTACTCCAATCCCACCTAGGCAGCAGAAGGGTGATCCTGGACTCTTGGTCAACAAGAGTAAAAGAGAAACAGAAGCAGAATCAGGTACTTTCTCCAAATTCCAATTCTAAAACTGTTATAAAACCTAATGCCAAAGCAGAGGAAATGTGGCCAAGTATTCTGAACAGGATGAAAATGCGAGTAAAATTCAACCCCATTGGCGGCCCCGCGTCTCAGGAGAAACAGCACTTCTGTTAGCTGCTCTGTAGAGTCAGTCCCCAACTCGTGGTGGCGCATAGGGTTTTCACTGGCTGGTTTTCAGAAGCAGATGGTCAGGCGTTTCTTCCTAGTCCATTTTAGTCTGGAAGCTCCACTGAAACCTGTTCAGCATCATAGTAACATAAAAGCCTTCATTGATGGCTGGGTGGTGGCTGCATATGAGTACATTGGCGGGGAGTGGAACCTGGGGACAGTGCTACCTCTGCTTAACAATGTTGGTTTCCTCTTCCTCCCAGACACATTCTGCTCGGAGTTTTGTGGGCAAAGACCTGCAGGCCAAGCTGACCCAGGTCTCTCGCCTGAGCCATGTGCTCTTCTTCCCATTCTTAAGATCTAGCCTGTATCTCAATACCCAATACAGCCTCGTTATCTTCTCCTGCACTCAAATCCCACTAAACTCTAAAACGCAATGCTTAGTATACTGTTATTCTTTTCAAATCAACTGCTTCTTTCATTTAAGGAATATTGCCTCCTAACTTAATTGTAAATTGCATTCATATTTGATATTTCTCTTCTGTCCAACTGCGTTATCTTCAGTTAATCCTATTTTAGCTTTTAATGAATTTGCAATATCAATTTGTGGTGAATCTTGCTTGATTTAGGATATATTTATCAAATCACTCATAATCTTTAAATATTTTTTTTTCTCATAATCTTGTACTTGGTTTATTTTCTGCGATGATGGGTAAGTGCATACAAAGCATGAAAAATCTCCCCTAAAATACAATGGGGTGGAAATACACTGACTTAGATTTCTGAAGATGATCTTGTACCTAAATTGTATTCACATTTGGAATTTCTAGTTCGTTGAGCTTAGAGATGGTATTGCTGCTTCCAATTCTGTGCTCTAGAATTGATCAAACACATTCTTCTAATAATCTGATATTAGACCTCAAATTTAAGTGTGTCTGTATGTCTGCTTCAGTATAAACTTCTTTGGCAAAACGAAGAGAATAGTCATCCAGAGCTCTTTCTACTCTTGCTTCTAGCCCGAAAGAGTCGATTTAAGGGGACGTCTCCAAATACAAGCCATAGGCTCCAGAACTGAGTACAAGATTTCTGATTCTACCCCTTGGGATGCAACCCAACTTACCAGGGACCAAAATGGAGAGGTTTTGTTTTCATTTTTGTTTGTTTGTTTCCATTACTTGGCAGAAACTCCTTTATCCTTTACTTGTCCACATTGAAGTCTCTTTTGTTTGCAGTAATGGAATGGCGTGTGGACTAAGCCCAGGGCTTAAGAGGGAGGCTGTGGTGTCACGTTGTGACTTAGGCACTGCTCCCTAGTGGTGTCCTTGGCCTCCCAAATAGAAATATCAAACCGCAAACAGGCAAGCCTGCTTCCAGTCCATAACTGTGCGCTCCGCCTCATTGCCTCTCCCACGCGGCATTGTTTCCCCCCAACACCTTCCAGGCTGGAATCAATGCTGATAGGCACAGAACCCCCGGCTTCCCTGGAATCTAGTGTTTCATAGAATATCATTTGTGGCCCTAATGACTCTTTTTTTGTATAAAATCAGTTACGTAGTTTGGTTAAGCTCACCCTGCACCTGCCAAGTTGCCGTACTTACTAAAAAAAAAATGAACGAGTTTTGTTTCTCAAACCCCTGAGCCTGACTTTTCACTTGAGATTTGTACCAACTGAGTCTCTGTAACACAGTGGATCAGCTGCCTTGATCTTTAGTAGGAGGGTTCCAAGAAAAGCACTGTAGACCATAGCCAAGATCACAGTGTGCGTACTGAATAGGATCCAGAGAGAAGGGTGCTCCATCACAGGATGGCTGGAGCGCTCTGAGCCACAGAGCTGCCTCTAAGTGTTACATGGAGGAACTGCTTCACAGGGTTCAATGACTGATATTTCACAAGTAGATCACCAGGCCTTTCTTTTCCAGCACCTCGGGGCGGGTTTGAACCACCAACATTTTGTTAGTAGCTGAGCAAAAACTGTTTGCATTACCCAGAGACTCCATCACATGATCACGTCTCTGGAATCTAATCACAAGGAGACGCCATACAGCCATTGTGTTTTAACAGGAATGTGTGGTTGCAAAAGACAGAAATCGACACTAGCTGCTTTAAGCAGAACTTCACTTATTAAAGAAGATCAGGTTACAGACCCACTAGGACCAGGCATTCAGGGAGGGAGGCTGCACAGCAGAAGAATGCAGCCACAGGAGGGCTCCTGGGAGTGAGGGGAACAGCCACCCCAACTGGGCCACAGCATTACACAGTGCACAGACCACCCCACCCCCCGCTGGCTGCAGCGATTGGGGCCCCTGCCATCTGCCTCTCGGACACAGCAGGCATCACTGCCAGCCCCCCAGAATGGGTAAGGTCTGAGCCTGCAGTCTTTAATTGCAGGTGGGCCATGTCCTCCTAAGGGGGCAGTGGTGTTCAGTCGTTGACTTCTCGCCTTCCATGTGGGAGACCTGGGTTCGGTTCCCTGCGAATGCACCTCGTGCACAGCCACCACCCATCAGTGGAGGCTTGTGTGTTGCTATGATGTTGAACAGATTTCAGTGGAGCTTCCAGACTATGACAGACTAGGAATAAAGGCCTGGTGATCTACTTCTGAAAATTAACCAATGAGAACCTTATGAGTCACAAAGGTTCAATCCCCCACCAATTATGGGGATGGTGCAGGACTGAGCAGCACTTCATTCCATTGTACATGAGGTCACCTTGAGTTGGGAGCTGACTGAAGAGTCACTAACAACAACAACACCCCTCTACCATAACCTCCAGAATCCTCCTTCCAGTGTGAGCTGTACACCATTGGGATGGTATGCCTAAAGCACAGTTTAACATGAGTATGAGACGCTATACTGACGTAACCATGTGTATACCACAGCATCAGAATTAACAATGCCGAGTTATCTTCACTGGTTTCAATCTCCATCCCCCAAGGCACTGTAAGTTCTCTGAAGGCAGAGCCCGTGTTTGCATCCTCAGCATCAGCACCAGAGCAGATACAAAATAAATGATCGTGGAGACATTATCATGAATAGAAATCCCATGGTTGCGAGGATCGGATGGCACCTTAGAGATGGTTTATTCTGCCGTTTCCAAAATGCATGCCATGGCAGCCCAGGGCAACATGGGCTATTTCAAATATTCGAGGGAAAGGCAATGATACCTGAAATCTTCCACATACCATGGTCATGACAGCCTTGAGGTAACTCAGAGTTTCCACATGAAGGGTCAAAAGGATGTTGATAAGTTCTCTTCAATGGCACCATATTCTTGAGAAGCTGAGATTTGGTTGCTTCTGTGAAGAAAGCCAAGTCCACAGGAAAATCAAGATGCATAGGATATAAGAGGACATGTCTAAGCTTATCTAAGGTTTGAGAAGTCATGCATGCCATGTGCAACAGGCACACAAGTCCCAACAGTCAGTAACTGTGGTTGCTCAGGAATGAAAGCAATGAAACAAAGATGTCACACTGATGGCCAAGCTGTGCATCACTCAAGCCATGGTTTTTTGAATCACCTCATACGCACGTGAAAGTTGGACATGAAAAAGGAAGACAGAAGAAGAACCGATGCATTTGAATTGTGGTGTTGGTGAAGCATATTGAATATATTGTGGACTGTCAGAAGAACGAACAAATCAGTCTTAGAAGAAATGCAACCAAAATACTCCTTGGAAGTGGGGATGGTGAGACTCAGCTCACTTATTTTGCACAGGTCAATGGGGAAGACCAATTGCTAGAAAAGGACACCATGTTTGGTAAAGTAGAAGGTAAACAAAAATAAGAGAAACCCTCCATTAAATGGACTGACGCAATAGGCTCAACAATGGACTCAAGCATGCCAAGGATAGTGAAAATGACCCAGGGCTGGGAACATTTCATTCCGTTATGCACAAGGTCAGTATGAGTCAGAGCCAACTCGCTGGCAACAAACAACACAAACAAGAATGAAATAAATTGTTTATTTTTAAAACTTTTTCTTTTAATTTACGGCGGCGGGTATTTTTTTAAAGAAGGAGCCCTGGTGGCACAGTGGTTCAGTGCTCAGCTGCTAACCAAACGTTTGGCAGTTCAAACCCACCAGCCGCTCCAAGGGAGAAAGATGGGGCGGTCTGCTTCTATAGTCTAACCCACTCGTTCACGACTGAGGGTGATTCGCCTTCCCCCAGCCCTCCAGGGACATTTGCCGTGTACTGATGCCAAGTCTGAATTCTATTATCCAGTAAAACTCTCGTAATTAAGAGACACAATATAAATTCTCAATCGTTTTTTGGCATTTATTATTTGTATGTGATCTGTGGGAGTTCTTCACCAACATATAAATAAATAAGCAGAGATATAGCAAATCCTGTAATTGTGGGACATTGTTAAAAAAAAAAAAAAAAAACTAAGACTAACATCTGTATGGTGATGTGCCTACAACTAATGGGATGAATATATTCCAGTGCCTCTAATACTTAGGAACTCATTGAAACTATAAATAATATAAAGCAATGTTTCTGGCTCTGAGTGGACTTATCTCTGATGTAGGTATAAGTAGAAAATCAAGATTTTCCTTTGGGCTTCGATAAGGTGTAATGTCTGTATTTTGTAACAAAGACTGACTTAACCCAGCATGAGTGCTGTGATCCTATTCAGGCCACAGTCTTATAAGAAAAGCATTAATCAAAAATATGAGAAACTAATACTTTAAGTCCTTGCTTTGAGAATCCTATTAGGCGCCTGTCCCCTGACTAATTATGTACAGTCAAGAGAGCTTCATTCATGTAAATATGTGTTTGGCCAGTAATGCAAAACCTGATCTCCCTCTTGAAACTCCGGCTCCATTTACACTTGTAAAATTTATGTGGGATCAAGTAAAAACGATCATGCCAGGCATAATTAAAGGGTTGATGGAAATAGGATGGACACGGCCATTCACTTTGGCTTTGCTACAGCCTTAATTAAAATAGGAAAATTCCCCAAGTGTAACATGTTTGCAGGATTTTAAAGATAATCGTTGCTTTCAATTCATATAAAGTTTTCTATGGGGATAATAAAAATGATTCTCTTAATACATAATCATAACACTATTATTCCTCACTTCTATTAAGAAAAATCACTTGCCTTTACACGTTTATCATGAATATTGCAATTCCTCCTGAGTTGAATATAAAATTACCGTGAATGCTGTGCACATAGGCAGGGGTGTTGGAAGGGTGGACGTCAAGGTGATGTTACAGAGCTGTGCTAAAGTGTTGAGAAGTCATTTAGTAAATCCCCGACCCCTAGGAAGGAAGACTAGATCACATAGACATCTGCTAAGAGTTAACTAGACTTTGAACCCATGCAGGAGACCCTGTGGTGCAGTGGTTAAGCTCGGCTGCTAACCAAAATGTTGGCAGTTTGAATCCACCAGTCACTCTTTGGAAACCCTATGGGGCAGCTCTGCTCTGTCCGACAGGGTCTCTACGAGTCGGAATCGACTTGACAGCAATGGATTTTTTTTTTTTTTTTTTTTGGTTTTGAACTCCTGCAAATGGAAGCAAGTAAGTGAAATGCTGGTGGTGGAGTGGGTCATGCAGATGGTTCACGGGGCCTCATGACTGTATGAACACCCACTTATCTTTGTTTAGAAGTCTTCCAAGGGTGAATACAGCTTGCATTACAAAAGAATCTTTTTAATGACAGGCTATGGCCTAAGAAGATTCTACTACGCTCATCTAGATTTGAGGGTGGCACTGAGGTGACATTTATATCATGCTGAGAACAAGGCCACTATCAATACGTATCAGTAATCTTTGTTTTTTTAGAGATTTGCCTGATTGGGATAAGATGATCTACAACTGACCACAAAGCTTAAATATGTCTGGGAAGGAAACAGCAATATACCAGGCTTAAAATGCAATATCACCAGCCGCTTAACAGCTAAAGAGGGGTTTATGCAAAAGGATGGTGGATGTAATTTCTTTGAAAAAATTATAAGCAAAAGGATTGGATTGACTGTAATATCACCGCTGAAGCCTGCTGCAATCTTGTGCAGCATTTAGGGAGTACCTAGGGCCAAAGAGATGATCCTGAATTAGCATAGCATACAAATCAGCTTTGCGATTTTTATCAGATTATCTGCATTACTGCTTAACATTGATGGATTCAGTAACATGCGACAAACACTCTCGAGCGTCATATTTCTGTGGCCTAAAATATCCTCCAAGCACATTTTAATTGTTTTAACAAGATAAAGTGTGCTATTTTTGCATGAATAATATTATCAGTATTACATTAAACCTCTTCATTTATTATCACTAATGCTACTTAAAAGAGATGTTAATAGAGTAATTCATTCTCCCACCATGACCTTGGTCACTACTACATGATGTTTCATATTCATTATGCTGAGCTAAGAGAGGACTGCTGTTATAATATCGCTTAATTTATATTCTGGAAAATGCTCCAGGGAGACATCGCTCTCATGCACTGGAGCTCGATCTAAATCACAACATTTGAAGACAAGCGGGGATGGCAGATAACTATTAAACAACTCCTCTGCGGACTCTGGGCTCTTCCAGAGACACAAATGAAAGAGCTAAATCTCAGTGACCTCATCGAAACATACAATTCACTTGTGTAAATGCAGTACGTATTTACAGGGGGGTTGCATTAGATTTAAAGTGCTGATTAAATGCCATAACGTGCATAAACTGACGACCTGTCATAAAGTAAGAGTACCCTGTCCTCAGAGCTAGATGACGAAGACATGGGCAACAACTGCCTTTTAAAAGTGGAAGTACTTTATCAGAATACACGGTGTGCCTGTGTGTGCGTGTGTGTCTGTGTGTGTGAGTATGTGTGTGAGTATGTGTGTGTGTTCGTGCATACATGTATTAGCTCTAGGAGATACATGTGGTAAGATATGCATGCTCAGAAAAATATATTCCATATCTTTTCAGAAAAGTAACCCCAAATAAATCTGTAACTCAGGATATCACAAAATGGGCACACATACATCACAATTAATAACTGAAATGCAAACATATTAGTCATTGTTTTAATGTAACATAACCCTTTCATGGGTGAATTTTTTTTAGAATTTTTTGGTGATGCCATGTTTTTTCACTGATGAAATGGATGTCAAATCATTGTTTGTTGCTAGTTTTTTTTTTTTTAATTTTTATTGCGCTTTAAGGGAAAGTTTACAAATCAAGTCAGTCTCTCATACAAAAATTTATATACACCTTGCTATATACTCCTAACTGCTCTCCCCCTAATGAGACAGCCCACTCCTTCCCTCTACTCTCTCTTTTCGTGTCCATTCTACCAGCTTCTAACCCCCTCTACCCTGTCATCTCTCCTCCAGGGAGGAGATGCCAACATAGTTCCAAGTGTCCACTTGATCCAAGAAGCTCATTCTTCACCAGCATCTTTTTCTATCCCATTGTCCAGTCCAATCCCTGTCTGAAGAGTTGGCTTTGGGAATGGTTCCTGTCCTGGGCTAACAAAAGGTCTGGGGGCCATGACCACCAGGGTGCTTCTAGTCTCAGTCAGACCATTAAGTCCGGTCTTATGAGAATTTGGGGTCCGCATCCCACTGCTCTCCTGCTCCCTCAGGGGTTCTCTGTTGTGTTCCCTGTCAGGGCAGCCATCGGTTGTAGCCAGGCACCATCTAGTTCTTCTGGTCTCAGGCTGATGTAGTCTCTGGTTTATGTGGTCTTTACTGTCTCTCAGGCTCATAATTACCTTGTGTCTTTGGTGTTCTACATTCTCTTTTGCTCCAGGTGGGTTGAGCCCCATTGATGCATCTTACATGGCCACTTGCTAACGTTTAAGGCCCCAGAAGCCACTCTCCAAAGTGGAAGAAGAATGTTTTCTTAATAGGTTTTATTATGCCATTTGACTTAGATGTCCCCTGAAGCCATGATCCCCAAAGCCATCCACTGCTACACTGGCCTTTAAAGCGTTCAGTTTGTTCAGGAAACTTCTTTGCTTTTGGTTTAGTCCAGTTGTGCTGACCTCCCCTGTATTGTGTGTTGTCTTTCCCTTCACCTAAAGTAGTTCTTTTCTACTATCTAGTTAGTGAATACCTCCTTCTACCCTCCCTCCCTCCCTCCCCCCTCTTGTAACCATCAAAGAATATTTTCTTCTCTGTTTAAACTATTTCTTGAGTTCTTATAATAGTGGCCATATACAATATTTGTCCTTTTGCAACTGACTAATTTCACTCAGCTTAACGCCTTCCAGAGTCCTCCATGTTCTGAAGTGTTTCACAGATGCTTCACTGTTCTTTATTGATGCGTAGTAACCCATTGTGTGAATATACCATAATTTATTTATTCATTCATCCATTGATGGGCATCTTGGTTGCTTCCATCTTTTTGCTATTGTAAACAGTGCTGCAATGAACATGGGTGTGCATATATCTGTTGGTGTAAAGGCTCTTATTTCTCTAGGATATCTTTCAAGGAGTAGGATTGTTGGATCATATGGTAGTTCTATTTCTAGCTTTTTAAGGAAGTGCCAAATCGACTTCCAAAATGGTTGTACCATTTGACATTGCTACCAGCAGTGTAGGAAACCCTGGTGGCATAGTGGTTAAGAGCTACAGCTGCTAACCCAAGGGTCGGCAGTTCAAATCTGCCAGGTGCTCCTTGGAAACTCTACAGGGCAGTTCTACTCTGTCTTATAGGGTTCCTAAGAGTCGGAATCGACTCGACGGCACTGGGTTTGGTTTGGTTTACCAGTATCATATAAGTGTTCCAGTCTCTCCATAACCTCTCCAACATTCATTATTTCGGGTTTTTTGGATTAATGCCAGTGTTGCTAGGTTTTATTATTTGAAAAAATAGGGTGCCAACTGCAAGTGGGACATATCAGTCCCATGTTCCATGAAGTCCTTCTCACACACGGGACATATTGGTCCCATGGTGCATCGTACTTCCTGGTCACACTTGAGCCCTAAAGTACCTTACTCAACTTTCAAAAAAATACACACAAAATAGTGAATGAACATTGCACTTGCTGCACATAATTGTTATCAGTTTGATTTAGAGTGGGCCATGAAGCACATCACGTTTCATGAAACGTGTCACACTTGTGTGACATATCAGTCTCATGGCCCAGGAAATGCATCACAAACTGTTTTGATCCCCAAAATAATTCATATCCTTGGATATTCCTGAATGCCAATAATCATACCTCCCCAATAACACAAGGGAAATAATAAACATACTTGCAAGCCTTTTCTCACTGTCCAGAAGCCAAAAGACACAAAAGTTTCACAAAACCACTCCTCTGGGAAGCATCGCCTCATACAAATGGCTCTCAGCACTCAAATGTGGCACAGACCAACTTCCTTGTTTTTTAGGCGGTTGCACCAGTATCTAACACAATGCCAGAACATACTAACGTGGCTCAAATGCCTGCCAATAAACCTCCAGGGGCAGAAAAATGTAACAATGGCATATGTAACTTGTGGTACACAAAAGGGATAATACCTAAAAACAGGGTTTCAAACCAGTTTGTTCCAGTTTGAACCTCTGCTGAGAACTGGCATTTGTAACAAGTTCCAAGGTGATGGAATCTTGTTAAAATGTAGATTCTGATTCAGTGTATCAGGGGTGGAAATGCAAATTCTCAGGAGGGGTTCAAACTGGAACAAACTGATTCCAAAACCTGCTTAAAAATACTGAAAACATACTATTAAAAGCGCCTGAAGACATTGTATTGGGCCGCATAAATTTATTGTCTTCGCAGCAGAGCATGTGTTTCGGACACAGAATAAATAAAAAGAATGTCAAAGCTAAAAGTGACTAGTCAAATCCTTGTAGAGAAGTACAGGCAGCCCCTGGGTTAGGGATGTCAGACTTAGGGACAACTCCTATCAGCCCTTTAATTTATGTAAACTTGCCCTCACTTTGAAATCATTGAACTGACCCCTACTTGGCAACAATGCTTCATCACTACCACCCTCACGTGCTACATGTGCAGCTTTTAAACCACTGAAAAGTCTTCAAGCCTCTTCTTGCACTATAAAACCAAAAACCCATTGTCAGCCAGTCGATTCCAACTCATTGCGACCCTATAGAACAGAGTAGAACTGCCCCATAGGGTTTCCAAGGTGCAGGTGGTGGATTTGAACTTCTGACCTTTTGATTAGTACCTAACACTTAACCACTATGCCACCAGGGCCCCAGTCTTGCACCAAAGTAAGGCTAAATAAGTACCATATGCACCTATTCCGACCTACCTACACGTTTGACTTAAAGACTTAAAGATACAGGAACGGAACTCATTTGTAACGCAGGGACTGCCTGTTATCCAAATCCAACAGGCTAAGTAACATAGAAAAGTCACAGGTAGTTGGTGAGATGTCACAGTAAGTGCATCATAATGACTTTTTCAACAAATATATCAGTGTGAAATGGTACAGGGAGGGAGTATGGCCACTTGGTGAAGCAGGGGTTTGTTGTTCTTGCATAATGTATTGAGGAAAGTGAAAAGAAAATAGTTCTTTCCTCCTCTGCAAGAAACAAAGTAAGCAGCTTTATGATTTCTGAGAATCCCTGTGTCTTCTCATCTGTTACTGCCCCAAGCTTTCTCCCGTAGGTAGAGAGGCCAAGGCAGGGTAGGTGCGATGAACTGTCACTGACCTGTTCTGTGGGTTCGTTTGTTTTGTTTCATTTCCTTTGCATCCTCTGTGGGTGAGTGAGTGAAATCAGAAAGTCCAAATTCTCTAAGTTACCAAATATTCTGAATTTTTTAAAATAACGTACATGTGAAGAACTAGATGGTGCCCAGCTACCACCAATGACTGCCCTGACAGGAAACACAACAGAGAGTCCCTGACAGAGCAGGAGAAAAGTGGGGTGTAGAACTCAAACTCTAGTAAAAACATCACACTTAATGATCTGACTGAGACTGGAGGAACCCGGGAAGACATGGCTCCTGGACTCTCTGCTAACCCAGAACTAAAGCCATTCCCAAAGGCAACTCTTCAGGCAAAGGTTAGAGTGGACTATAAGGCATAAAATGATACTTGTAAGGAATTGTGCTTCTTAGTTGAAGTAGATACATGAGACTAAATGGGCAGCTCCTGTCTGGAGGCGAGATGAGAAAGCAGAAGTGGACAGGAGTAGGCTGAATGGACACAGGAAATCCTGGGTGGAAAGGAGGAGTGTGCCATCACATTACAGGGAGAACAACAGGGGTGACATAACAATGTGTGTATAAATTTTTGTATGAGAAATTAATTTGAGCTGTAAACTTTCACTTAAAGCACAGTAAAAAAAAATCATGGGCATGTGTGTAATGGACAACAGTGACAGAGGAAATATCACATTTTATAAATATAAACTCAAAGAGTAAATCCTCAAAATACAGATCTAAAATCATCTCTAATAACTGATACTTCTCGAACATTGAAAAGGAATTTTAAAAGACAATATCTAATCAAGTCTTTTTGATTTCGGGTTTTCAAATACAGCCTATTACTGAAGGTATGGTGCTGTGAAGAATACATCAAACTTTTCATGTGAAAATTACACACTTCCAACATCACCTCTTTTATATTAACCAAAAAACCAAACCTACTGCCGTCGAGTCAATTCAGACTCATAGCCACCCTGTAGGACAGAGTAGAACTGCCCCATAGAGTTTCCAAGGAGCGCCTGGGGATTTGAACAGCCAACCTCTTGGTTAACAGCTGTAGCACTTACCAACTATGCCACCAGGGTTTCCAAGCTCATTATTTCACTTTTTTTGGCATTAGAACAAAAATCTGCGTTCCAATTCTGGCTCTGACACATTCTAAAGGGACCCACCCAAAATATTATTAACCATTTGGAGTCTTAATTTTCTTATTGTAAAAGCAGGGGAGAATATTATTGCTGTTGAAATGCTGGTGCAAGAGTTCTCGCTAACTAACATAACATATATCTGAATTGTTTATCATAGTCCCTAGAATATAAAAAAAAAAAATTTCTGTTGATTAATAAACACTAATTCCTATCCCTTTCCTTAACAGGGATCTAAGGAACGATATCCAGGCAGTTAGCTTTTCCACAGTTATCATCAAAGTGAATAATAGCCTGGGCCTAGACCTCCAGCTTTCTGTCAGAGTCTCTTAGTTCTGTTATTTTATTTTTTAAACATATAACAAAAACTTAACAATTTGTTTTACAAGTAATCATACAGTCACTAAAATTACATCTGCTTTAGGACTAAAATTAGGCAACAATCACTTATATTTCTCTATTATTATTACTAATACTTTCCTTATTATTATTATTTCTATACATTTGTTTTAAATTTCAGTCTCCTTTCTGGTTTTTAAAATACATTGGAGTTTTCTGTTAAGTCACATTGAGTAGGGACAAAAAAAAAAGCAGTACTGATAATATATATTTAAATGAGGCTGTTTACTTCTACTTTTTGATTTGATTCTGTCCTCAGATCAAATGTCCATACAGCACTTGGGCCTATCGGGGTGTTTGAAAGGTAGGAGATTCTTGATCTTAATAAATCTTTGTTGAATTGAGTTGATTCTAATTGAAAGTAATAGAGAGTTTAAATTTATATTTTCTATTGTGCTAGAAATAATATTGACCTCAAGAGTAGACAAATATAATTATATTGTTATACTGACACATGTTTGCTGCTGATACAGTTTTAAAAACTTGAAATATGCATTTTGAATAGTTATCACTTATGGTAAATGACCAAGTTATGGTTGTCACAATTTGTCATCAAGGGGCATAAATCCACATTAGGTCACATTATATTTGGTAAGTAGCAGTAACACAAGAGACTAATCACCATGGGCAGGAGCCAGTTTTGACAATCAGAAAGAAAACATGTCAGTGTTCAAAAGCAGTGACTGATACAAAGTCAGCAGCCACACTCTGTCCGGAATATCAGCATTGCCTTGGAAATTTTAACTTCAGTTTCTATTGCTTATGAGCATACAGGCATTGAAATGGTGAAAAAAACGTTTAGTGTACTTCCAAAGCGCAAATGTTTTAGGGGGAATAAAGTACACTTATGCTTAAAAGGCATTTCATAAGTTTGCTTTTTAGTGTTCCTAGATCTATTGAGCCACCCCTTTGGGGACTATTTGAAAATACATGAAAGTGGAAAACGTGAGCCTAATGGCATTGCAGAGAAAGCAGGAAATTGCTCTTTTGGGGGTGGGGAGGATTGAAGAGATATAGTAACCCTTTCAAGACCCTCAGGCAAATATTTCCTATTGACATTAAAAAGGTTAGTGCCCCAAACTTTTTTAATATATCTCCCATCATGATCAATGACTCTGTTAAATCCAGTGTCTTGCGAACTACCATTGCTCTTAGGTCTGCAAGAAAGCACCTTTTTCTCTTTTCCTAAAGAGTATCTGTATATTTGTGCAGTCTAAACTTTGAACACTTAAGAGTAAATATTTTTACTTACATGATTGTTATTTCCAATATAGTTATTTTTCATTTTTTCATATTCTAAGATGTGCTAATCACCTAAGATATTTTCAAATGAAGGTATTGGTTTGGGTTATATAGTTTAAGGTTTCCTTGATCTCATAATTTCAGAATAGCTGCATCTTTGTGCATATTATAAGGAGGAAAAAAGCAAGCATGAATATAATAGCTAGGAAGTAATGCTTTGCACTGCTATATAAAAATATAGCCAGGCCAATAACCAATTTTCTGACCAATACATTAGTTTTGGGTCACATGTAAATACCCTGAGCAATTTGGGCTATATCCTGGATCTATGACAGGCTCACTGTGCTTTATCTTCTTCCTGTTCCATCCTCACCCCACCTCAGAATATTTACTACCCCATTACCCTCAAGGAGGCCAGTCAATGGCCTACTCCACAGAGAGGGCTGTGAGCACAGGCAGTTCTCAGCAGCAGCTGGCACCCACACTTCACAGACAGGCTTCTTGCGCAGTTATTGGCAGGTCCCTCAGCACCTGCTAAAGTCTGAGCTCCAGGAAGCTAGAGACTTGGGACGATTTATTTATTTTTTACATGCTCTATGGCCCAACCACAGAATATACTAAAAACAGATTAAAATTTTGTAGATTAAAAATGCTCTAATGGAAGTGAATGGGCAACATTATTGAAGGCTCTAAAAAAAAGGCCTTAACCTGTTTTGCAAACATTTATGAAGGTATTCTTTTTTTCTACGAACTTGGGACACAACTGTGAAAAAAAGAGACAAAAACCTCAGCCCTCAGGGAGCTTACATTCTAATGGGAGGAAGAAGACAACAGAAAAGGCAAATAAGTGAATTATATCATAGTGAAAAACACCTTGAAGAGAAACAAGGCAGAGAAAAAGGGTCTAATACAACTTTATTTTTAAGTGCTTTAGTTTGATTGGTATCAGAGTTTATTTCCGAGTTACTTAGTTTTTGACCAACTTCTACTCTGATGGCTCTGAAACGAAAACAACAAAACATTGGCATGGACAATATTTAGGTCAGAGTGACTATTTTATACTGAAAATGCATATTACTTTGAAGCAGGTTTGTTTACACTGAATAACATTTCTATGCTTTCATTCAGCTTTATTTTTTATCGCCATTGAATATTCTGACATTACACAAGATTATGTATATTACTATATTTTTATACCATGCATCTACAGTAGTTTCTGGGTGTGAAGTGCACCCCTCTCCCAGTATTTAGCACTTGAGAAGACAAAGTAAAGTAGTTACAGCCAAATGCCTATACTTCATATTTGTTCAGAACTCATCACAGTCTAGCTCAGGGCTTCAGTTTCCTGCTATGAGATGCTCTGTCCTTAGGCTAGACTGAGACTCTGTCTTTATACTAAAATTTCCTTTCCAAAGAATAAGTAAAAACACTACAAGATTATTGCTGCAATTATCTCCCCCTTCAATCAATAATAATTAAAAGTATTTCCATAATGCCTCTCTTCAATTGAAGACAACTCATCATCTTCACAAAACTCCACTGTATTGGTGCTGCCACATGATCCATTTGGCAGATGAGGAGACTTGAGGCTCAGAGAACAAAAGGCACACCCAAGTCTGCGAGCTATGATGCGTAGAGTTTTATTTACACCCAAGCTTGTTTAGCTCGAAAGTATGAATTCATAATCAATATCATATATGAGGTAACTCCAAAAATTATGTTTATAAATACTTCTGTTAGGAAAAAATATAGCATTACTACATTTTAAAACTTTCCTATCTATGTATAATTGTCTCTTATATCTATATATACTATCTGTCTATGTCTCATTTATCCATATCTATATATCTATTTGTTATACTGTGGTGGTTTGCATGTTGCTGCGATAATGGAAGCTTCACCGCCAGTATTTCAAAAGCCAACAAGGTCACCCTTGTTGGAAAGGTTTCAGCTGAGCTTCCAGACTAAGATAGACTAGGAAGAAGAACTGGGCAGTCTCCTTCTGCAAAATTTGGCCAGTGAAAACCTTAAAAATAGCCAAAGAACATTGCCTGATATAGTGCCAGAAGATGAGCCCCTCAGGTTGGAAGGCACTCAAAATACGACTAGGGAAAAGATGCCTCCACAAAGTAGAGTCAAACTTAATGACTTGGATGGGGTCAAGCTTTTGGACCTCATTTGCTGATGTGGCGTTACTCAAATTGAGAAGAAATGACTGCAAATATCTGTTAATAATCAGAATGTGTAATGTATGATGTATGAATCTAGGAAAATTGGAAGTCATCAAAAATGAAATGGAACACATGAAGATAGATATAGTAGGCATTAGTGAGCTGAAATGGACTGTCATTGGGCTATTTTGAATCAGACACTCATAGGGTCTATTATCCTGGGAATTACAAATTGAAGAGGAATGGTGTCACATTTATTGCCAAAAAGAACATTTCAAGATTTATCAGTGATAGGATAATATCAATATGCATACAAGGAACACCAGTTAATACAACTATTATTCAAATTTATACATCAACCACTAAGGCCAAAGATGAGGAAATCTTAAAGATTCTTACCAACTTCTGTAGTCTGAAATTGATCAAACAATGCAATCAAGATGCATTGATAGTTACTCGTGATTGGAAAGCAAACACTGGAAAAAAAGAAGAAGGGTTGGTACTTGTTAAACATGGCCTTGGTGATAGAAATAATGCCAGAGATCACATGATAGAGTTTTATAACACCAATGACTTCTTCATTGAAAATACCTTTTTCAACAACATAAATGGCAACTGTATACCTGGACATTGCCAGATGGAATACACAGGAATCAAAATGACTACACTCTGGAAAGAGACTATGGAGAAGCTCAATATCATCAGTCAGAACAAGGCCAGAGGCCAACTGTGGAACAGACCTTCAATTGCTCATATGCAAGTTCAAGTTCAAGTTGAAGAAAATTAGAATAAATCTACGAGAGCCAAAGTATGACCTTGAGTCTATCCTACTGAATTTAAAGACCATCTTAAGAATAGGTTTGACGCCTTGAACACTAATGACCAAAAACCAAACAAGTTGTGGAATGATATTAAGGACATTATACGTGAATAAGGCAAGAGGCCATTAAAAAGACAGGAAAGAAAGAAAAGACCAAAACAGATGTCAGAAGAAACTCTGAAACTTGCTTTTGAACATACAGTAACTAAATGGAAAGAAAGAAATGATGAAGTAAAAGAGCTGAACAGAAGATTTCAAAGGATGGCTCTAGAAGACAAAGTAAAGTATTATAAGGAAACATGCAAAGACCTGCAGATAGAAAACTAAAGGGAAGAACACGCTTTTCATTTCTCAAGCTGGAAGAACTGAAGAAAAATTCAAGCCCTAAGTTGCAATTTTGGAGGACTTTACTGGGAAAATATTAAATGATGCAGGAACCATCAGAAGAAGATTGAAGTAATACAGAGTCACAATACCAAAAAAGAAATTGTTTGACTTTCAATGATTTCAGGAGGTAGCATATGATCAAGAGCTGATGGTACCGAAGGGAGAGGTCCAAACTGCACTGAAGGCATTGGAGAAAAACAAGGCTTCCAAGAATTGACGGAATACCAATTGAGATGTTTCAACAAATGGATGCAGTGTTAGAAGGCTTCATTCGTCTATGCCAAGAAATTTGGAAGACAGCTTCCTGGTCAACCTACTGGAAGAGATCCATATTTGTACCCATTTCAGAGAAAGGAGACTGAACAAAATGAAGAAATTATCGAACAATTTTTTTTATCATTAATATTACACACTAGTAAAATTTTGTTGAAGATCATTCAAAAGTGGTTATAGCAGTGTATCGACAGGAAACTCCCCAAAATTCAAGCCGGATTCAGAAGAGGACATGGAACAAGAAATATCATTGCTGACTTCAGATGGATCATGGCTGAAAGCTGAGAATACCAGAAAGATGTTTACCTGAGTTTTATTGACTATGCAAAGGCATTCGACTGTGTGGATCAAACAAGTTATGGATAACATCGAGAAGAATAACTCCAGAACACTTAATTGTGCTCATGAGGAACCTGTACTCAGACCGAGAGGCAGTCCTTTGAACAAAGCCGTTAGATACCACATGGTTAAAAGTCAAGAAAGATGTACATCAGGGTTGTATTCTTTCACCATATTTATTCAATCTGTATGCTGAGCAAATTATCTAAGAAGATGGACTGTATGAAGAAGTAAACGGCATCAGGATTGGAAGAAGACTCATTGTCAACCTGTGATATGCAGATGACACAACCTTGCTTGCTGAAATTAAGAGGACTTGAAGTACTTACTGATGAAGATCACAGCCTTCAGTATGTATTACATCTCAACTTAAAGAAAACGAAAATCCTCACAATTGGACCAATAAGCAACATCATGATAAAGGGAGAAAAGATTGAAGTTGTCAAGGCTTTCATTTTACTTAGATTCACAATCAACATCCATGGAAGCGGCAGTCAAGAAATCAAAGTATGTATTGGGCAAATCTGCTGCAAAAGACCTCTTTAAAATGTTAAAAAGCAAAGATTTCACTTTAAGGACTAAGGTGCACCTGAGCCAAGCCATGATGTTTTCAATCACTTCATGTGCATGTGAAAGCTGGGCAACAGATAAGGAAGGCTGAAGCAGAACTGATGCCTTTGAACTGCACTGTTGGTGAAGAATATTGAATATATCGTGGTTTGCCAGAAGAATGAACAAATCTGTTTTGGAAGAAGTACAGCCAGAATGCTCCATAGAAGCAAGAATGATGAGACTTCATCTCACTTACTTTGGACATGTTATGAGGAGGGACCAGTCCCTGGAGAAGGACACCATGCTTGGTAAAGTAGATGGTCAGTGAAAAAGAGGAAGACCCTCAATGAGATGGATTGACAGAGTGGCTGCAACAATGAATTCAAGCATAACAACAATTGTGAGGATGGCTCAGGACCAGGCAGTGTTTTGTTTTGTCATACATAGGGTCACTCTGAGTCATAACAGACTCAGCAGCACCTAACAACAACATGCATCTCTATGAGTTGGAATCAACTCCACAGCAACATGTTTGGTTTTTTGGTCTATATATCTGTATCTATTTTTATCATCCATCCATTCATCTATCCTATCTACTGGGTTTATTTTATATCTCTGCTTTCTGAAATAAGAAGGTCTACGAAGGCAGGGAACTTGTCTTCTTGCATTGTTGCATCACTGCATTCCTAGCTCCTAAAAGTATGTGGCACATGGTCAATGATCAATGCACATTTGTTGAATAAATGAACGATTGGTAGCCTGTTTTTCAATTGAGCACACTCTTTCTCAGTACTGTGAAAAAGAATCATCTTTCCTGTTTACTTCATTTACCACAAACTCTCTCTTCAGCTACATGTGCAACCGGCAGACAGATATTTTTCTGGCCTTGTAGGTTCACCTCAGTGGGGACAGACAGTGCAGACTCAGGGAAGGGCACAGGAACACACAGTCATGGTCTCTTGGGGAATGCCATGGCCACCCACCTCCTTCCACTCTGTGCTGCCCTTACACCAGTCTCCCTTCTGCCCTGACAAATGCTCTCTCTGCATGCTTCAAATTTCATGTCTAAATCACAGCATCCCTCTCCGTCTTCCTCAGCATCTGCTTCACCCTTCTTATCTCTCTGATGGTCTCTCAATTTCACTTGCACCATCCTTTTTTCCTTCTTTTCTAGACAGCACTGGGTGGACATCCATGTCCCACAGAGGAAGAGAAATCAGAAACGGAAGTCTAATTCCTAGTATACAGAGGAATAACCTGAGAACCCAAATTCTGGAAATATTTTAGAGTTTTACATCAAGATTAGTCCTGTCTGGGTTGACTCTCTTTGTAGCTTCCCTAATTCCACATCAGAAAGTTTCAAAATTATTTTGAAAATTTTGGAACTTTCCAGTTCTCTCTTGCTATATTCACTGGTAACTGATTCAGAAATGGGTAATATAAAGAAATAAGAAAGTGCAAAGAACAGTTGAATAGGTTTAGTGGACTTGCCTACAAAGGCTTACCTATATCAAAAGACCACTGCCTGTCTATCAGTTTGTTGTACTGTGGTGGCTTGCATATTGTTGTGATGTTGGGAGCTATACCACTGGTATTTCAAATTCCATCAGGTTCACTCATGGTGGACAGGTTTCAATGGGGCTTCCAGACTAAGACCAGGAAGAAAGGCTGGCAATCTACTTCTGACAATTAGCCAATGAAAACCCTATGGATCACAGAATATTATCCGAGACTTTGACTCTCTTACTTTGGATGTATCATCAGGAGAGACTGGTAGCTAGAGAAGGACATTCTGTCTGGTAAAGTGGAGGGCCAGCAAAACCAAAGGAAAGTTTCGATAAGATGCATATACTCATTAGTCGCAAAATGAACCCGAGCATACCAAAGATCTGCTATCCAGAATGCCATAAGTCAGAACCAACTGGTAGGCAACTGACAACGACAATGTATCAAAAGAATCAAGGTATCAATTCTCATGATATAAGTAACAAGGTGTGAGGATTTCATATACTTACCATAAAACACAATATTGATATTCTATGTTGTTGTTTATATTTTATATTAAAGATTCTTTTTACTTCAAGTTTTACTTGGACTATTTTTTGTTTTTAGAGTACCAAGTTGTATTTGTATTATTTTTTTCTGTGTGCATATGAAAAGAATCTTCGAGTGCATCAGGGATATTTGGGGAGTCTTGAACATAGGTGTCCACATGCGTAGGACTCTGATTGATACTCTGTGATTTATTACAATGCAGCTGACGCTTCAGGAGACATGATTCAGTAGTTGCTGGTTATTTCAATTTACTCTTTTTGCGTTTTTAATTAGTAAATGAATCCCTCACGGTGAAATGATTAATTGCACAATAATTCACTGCAGTACCTTCCCTTCCTATTTGTACCAAGTGTAGCGCACGGAGAAGCCGCTGGAATATGGGCTGACATTATAAATTACAACAATGCATTCACTCTGCTCTCATTCAGGTTGTGTCAGCATTTTCATTATAAACTCCCATTTTCAAGGTGCTTAAAACTAAGCTGTGAAAATTCATTTTCAGATGGCAGTTGGGATAGAGGGTGTCCACCAGGGAGCAATGTTTTTAAACCAAATTTGAGAATTTACTTGGCCATTGTTCAAACTATCAAGCAGATACAGTTAGCAAGGCACCTTTCTCAACTAATTCTGTAAAATAAAATAAAAGCGAAGCAAAACAACCTTTCCTAAGCGCAGTGGTTCTGATATGAACTCTACAATGATGTGTATTTTAGATGTAGTCCTTGTTTTATATATATATTATTTTTCAGAACAGTTTTAGGTTTAAAGAAAAATACACACTGCCATATACACCCTCCCCCCCCACCCAGTTTGCCTTATTATTAACATCTTACCTTAGTGAGGTGTTACATTGGTTGCAATTAGTGAACCAATATGGATAGATTATCATTAAGTGATGTCCATACTTTATTCAGATTTCCTTAGTTTGTATCTAATATCCTTTTTCTGTCCCAGATTTCCAACCATGACACCACATGATATTCAGTCATCATGTCTCCTTAGGCTCCTCTTGGCTGTGACAATTTCTCAGGCTTTCCTTGTCTCTGATGACCTTGAAAGTTTTGAGGAGGCACCTCCATGTACTTTGTAGGATACTTCTCTACTGGAATTTGCCTAATGCTTTTTATCATGATTAGGGCTTATGGGTTTGGGGAAGGAAGATCACAGTAGTAAAGTGCCCTTCTCATCACATCACACTAAGGGCACAAACTATTGACATGATTTATGACTGTTGTTGTTGACCTTGATCACCTGGCTGAGGTAGGGTTTATGAGGTTTCTACACTGAAAGTAACTCTTTTCCTTCTTTTCTATGGAATGAATTTGATGTACTAAGCCCAAACCTGAGGAGTGAGGGTTACTTTCCCCTCCCTTGGAGGAGTAAAAAAAAAAAACTAGGAGTAGTTACTTAAAATATTTGGAGTTCCGCATAGGATATTTGTCTTTTATTCCCTATTTATAATTGATTAAATAATTTGTTTATATTAACATGGATTTGTGGATATCTATTTTAGTCTTTGGTTGTAATCCAATACTACGATATTTATTTTGTTGCTCAAATTGTTCCAGCTTTAGCTATTTCATTTTTATTTTTTTTCCATAGTATGCAATTATAATCAGAATATACCTTCTCAACATGTCCAAAATAGCATTTTGCTACTCATAATTCAATACATCTCATTAGTCTGTGCATGGCCAAATAAGCAGTGACAGTTTCAAGCTCTTCCATGCCCTCAATACAGTAATAGTATAACATCAAATAGGCATGTAGCTTTTCAGTTTTAATCAACTTATTATTTATTCCTAAAAGTTTCATTTGATTCTTTTTACATACTTTTTTTCATAAAATTTACTGATTTGTTGATTATCAATTTTTTGAGGTCTTCTATAATTTTGAACTTCTTTAATATTTTTAATGAGGTGCAACTGGCATACAATAATGAGTTGTTTCCAATTTGGGGCTATTACAAATAAAGCTATTATAAACATTCATGCACAAGAATTTGTATGGGCACATATGTGCTTCCCTCTTTGTTAAACACCTAGAAGTAGAATAGCTAGATCAAATGGTAGGTGTATGTTTAAATTTTTAAGAAGCTGAGAAACTGTTTCCAAATGGGTGTACCACTTCATGCTTCTCCGGTCAGTGTGAGAGTTCCAGTTCCTCCACTTCCTTACAAACAGTTGGCATGGTCAGTCTCCTAATGTTAACCATTCTAATAGGTGTGTGGTGGTATCTGTATGTCATATTCATTTGTTTGTTTGTTTTTAACAAAGTATCATTTGTTTATGGAGCCCTGGTGGTGCAATGGTTAAGTGCTCGGCTGCTAACCGAAAAGTCGGCAGTTCAAACCCACCAGCTGCTCCCTACCTGGGAGAAAGATGTAACAGTCTGCTTCCATAAAGATTACAGCCTTGGAAACCTATGGGGCAGTTCTCTCTGTCCTATACGGCCGCTATGAGTCAGAATTGACTCGACAGCACACAACAACATTGTTAATAGATTTTATTTTTTAGAACAGTTTTAGGTTTATGGAAAAAAAATTCACAGAAAGTTGCCACATACTTCCTCTTCCTCTCTGCCCACTTACCCCTATTATTAACATCTTGCATTCATGTGGTACATTTGTTATAACTGATGAACCAATATTGATAACTACTATTAGATAAACTGCATAGTTTACATCAGGGGTCACTCTTTGCATTGTAAACTTCCATGGGTTTTGACAAACGCGTAATGTTGTGTGTCTATCACTACAGTCTCATGCAGAACAGTTTCACTAAATGTCACTAAAAATGTCCCTGCTCTACCTATTACTTCTTTTCATTTTAATTTGCATTTGCCTGGTGGTATAGTGGTTAAGATCTCGGCTCCTAACCAAAAGGTTGGCAGTTTGAATCCCCTAGCTGTATCTTGGAAACTCTATAGGGCAGTTCTACCAAGTCCTGTACGGTTGCCATGAGTTGAAATCAATTCGATGGCAGTTTGTTTGTTTTTTCTGTAGTTGATGACGTTTAGTATCTTCTCATGTGATTATTTTTCACCTATACTTCTTTTTTGATGAAGTGTCTGTTCAAATATTTTATCCATTTCTTAATTGGGTTGTTTGTTCTCCTGTTGAGTTTTGAGAATTCTTTATGTTTTTGGAAATAAATCTTCATATATATATATACATGCTTTTTAAATATTTTCTCCCAGTTTGCGGCTTGTTTTTCCATGCTCCCAACAATGCCTTTGAAAGAGCAGAAGTTTTTAATTTTGAGAAAATCCAATTTATCCTTTTTTTTTAAATGAATTGTCCTTTAGTGTAATATATGTGAATTATTTGAACATTCCAAGGTGAAATTTTTCTATTAGGTTTTCTTCTAGAAGTATTAGAGTTTTGTGTTTTATATTTATGATTCAAAAGATTCTTTTGTTTTGTTTTCAGGATTGTGTGTGTATTCCGTTCCATTGATCTATTTGTCTATCTTAATGGAAACACCACACTTTTGTGATTAATAGCTTTATAATAAGGCTTGACACCGATTATTGTTGGTATTTCAAATTTGTTCCTCTTTTTCTAAGTTGTTTTGGCTCTTCTAGGTCCTAAAAATTGCCACATGAATTTTAGAATCAGCTTATCACTTTCTACAAAAGGCTGAAGAGATTTTGATTGGAAATGTTTTGAATCCATAGACCAGTTTGGGGATAACTGACATCTTAACTATAGTGAAACTTCTGATGTGTTAACTGGATTTTTGTATATCAATCTTTTATCCTGAAAACTTGCTAAAATTGTTTGTCAGTTCTAATCACTTTTTGGATGATTCCACTGGGTCTTCTACATAGATGATCATGTAATCTGCAAATACATTTTTTTCTTCATAGTTTCTCATTTAGATACATTTATTTTTATTTTGTCTATAATCCCCGGTGTAATGTTGAATAGAAGTGGTGAAATGTAGAATTCTCTTCTGGGCCTACTTATTTTTTATTTCTTTTATGATTACTACTCTATTATGCAAAATTATTACTATGAGTTTATTAATGCTGTTGGTTGTGTCTGCTCAGATCTTGCTTGTGTTATATTGGTTGCTTGTGTGTTTTTAAATTTTGGCTGTATTTTCACTTTTATAGGGACTCACTTTTTCTATGCCAATTGCTTATGGCCTGGGTTGTGTGACTGTACTTCAGTTGATTTTTGTTTGTTGTTTTTCTATTTGATCACACCTGGTTATTATTAGCTTAGCATGAATTATCATGATATTTTCTAAGCTTAGTGAATAGAATAAACGCAAGTATCTAATCCATGAGAAACACTGACTCATGGTTCATATTCCCAGGAGGATTTTTGTTTTTCACCTCTGGCCTGGCAGGGCAGAAAACTGCCTTTTGGTTTCCCTGAGTCAATTGCTGTTCATTATTTTCTGGTCAATTATTTTAGTCAAGTTACAACCTTTCAAGGGCTCTGGTAAAAGCAATGACCTCAGTTTTAACCCCTTATCTATGTAAGCTGAAGACTTTACCTTGTATCGCTTCACAAGTGATAAAACTTGTAGACCATCCGATCCCACCATCACCATTCAGCATTCGATAGCCTCACCTCCACTGTCACTACCAGCATCAGATGGTCCCACCTTAACCATCACCACAAGCATCAGACGGCCCTACCTCTACCATCACCACCAGCATCAGCTAGCCTCACCTCCATCATTACCACCAGCATTAGGTGGTCCCACCTCCACCATCACCACCACCACCATCAGCTGGCCTCATCTCCATCATCACCACCAGCATTGTGATGGTACCACTTCCACCATCACTGCTGGCATCAGATGCCCTCACCTCTACCATCACAACCAGCATCAGATGGCCTTAAAAGCAGCTCTGACACTCACAGCTTGCATTCCAGCTTTTCTTGCTAGCATCTGAAGAGCCTACTTTATTTTGTGCAAGATCAACTCTGCATTTAAAATTGTCTTATCCAGCATTTTATCTAGCATTTCTAGGGGTTTGCAGTGGAAATATTTTTATGGTATCTTAGTTAACCAAAGTGTTGGAAATGTGGGTAGGAAATGGTTTTGTATGGTCAAAACCTCACTAGATCATAAGCCCCTGTGTTCCCCCCCCCGGTGCTTGTCTTCATCAATGGATGACACTCAATAAATGTCACATGACAAATCATTAATTCTGCAAGTATGTCATGTATAAATTATTACATTTAGTTTCTATCAATAATTTCAATTATGTTGCTCTAGTTATCCCAACTGATTGAGAAAATTATGTCTCTTTTATTGTTGTGTTTGTTGTTTTATTTCAAAGCCTATCATGCATATGATGGCTTCTACCATCTACTTCTTTCCTTTTTATTTTCCTCTATGGAAACTCAACTAAATGGAAGTATTTTGTCATTAAGATTTTATAGAGATTTGGTTACTCTTTCATATTCTATCTTTGTGTGGGGTAGATCCTGATCTAACACCTGGTATTCATGAAAATAACTGTAAGGAAAAAGCAGGTCAAAATTTTATTACAAACACAAGTATGGAGACTGGGTCTAACCCATTGCTACTCAGGGTTCGGCCTGTAAAAGGCCAGTCATTCAGATGGATGAGCTCATCTCCTGAAGTAAGGTCTTGGGTGACATGAATGTTTACATACATGACAGAAATGTGACATCAGACATTCAAGAGAGGGTATGTGAATAAATGAAGTAAAATACAACTGGAACAACAGAAAGGAATAGAGGAAAGAGAGAATGAGAACACACCCATTTTTTTTTAACCTCATGCGTGACTTCATTACTGAGCTAAAAGGGTGTCTGGGGGCCATACTCTCAGAGTATCTCCAGTCTCTGTCAGGCCAGTAAGTCTGATCTTTTTTTATGAGTTAGAATTTTGTTCTACATATTTCTCTAGCTCTGTCCAGGACCCTCTATTGTGCTCCCTGTCAGAGCAGTTGGTGGTGGTAGCTGGGCACCACCTAGTTGTACTGGACTCAGTCTGGTGGAGTCTGTGGTCCATTAATCCTTTGGACTAATCTTTCCCTGTGTCTTTAGTCTTCTTCATTCTCCCTTGTTCCCAATGGGGTGATACCAGTGGACTATCGTAGATGGCTGCTCACAGGCTTTTAAGACTCCAGATGCTACTCACCAAAATAGACTGTACCACATTTTCTTTATAAACTATGTTATGCCAATTAAGCTAGGTATTCCTGAGATCGTGGTCCCCACAGCCCTCAGCCCAGTAATTTGGTCCCTCAGGGAGTTCGGATGTCTATGGAGTTTCCAGGACCTTGCCTTGGACAAGTTGTGCTGTCTTCTCTAGTACTGTGTACTGTCTTACCCTTCTCCAGAGTTACCACTTAACTATTTTCTGTTTACTGTTTTTCCCTCCCTACCCCTCCCCTCCCTAGTAACCATCAAAGATTGTTTCTTTTTACGTGTAAACCTTTTGATGAGTTTTTATAGTAGTGGTCTCATACAATATTTGTCCTTTTGTGATTGATTTAGTTCACTCAGCA
This sequence comes from Elephas maximus indicus, assembly GCF_024166365.1. NCBI lineage: Eukaryota > Metazoa > Chordata > Mammalia > Proboscidea > Elephantidae > Elephas > Elephas maximus. The sequence continues at coordinate 84,963,417 of NC_064829.1, read as the reverse complement.
TAATGGATGTTGTCCACAACACTTAATTGTGCTCATGAGGAACCTGTACATAGATCGAGATGCAGTCATTTTAACAGAACAAGGGGGTATTACATGGTTTAAAGTCAGGAAAGGTGTGTGTCAGGGTTGTATCATTTCACCATACTTATTCAATCTGTATGCTGAGCAAATAATCCAAGAAACTGGACTGTACGAAGAAGAATACGGCATCAGGACTGGAGGAAGAGTCGTTAACAATCTGTGTTATGCAGATGACACGACCTTGCTTGCTGAAAGTGAAGAGGACTTGAAGCACTTATTGATGAAGTCAAAGACCACAGCTTTCATTATGGATTACACCTCAACATAAAGAAACCAAAATTCTCACAACTGAACAAATAAGCAACATGATGATAATCGGAGAAAAAAATTGAAGTTGTCAAGGATTTCATTTTACTTGGATCCGTAGTCAACGCCCATGGAAGCAGCAGTCAAGAAATCAAAAGATGCATTGCCTTGGGCAAATCTGCTGCAAAAGACCCCTTTAAAGTGTTAAAAAGCAGAGGTGTCATCTTGAAGACTAAGATGCACTTGACTCAAGCCATCGTGTTTTCAATCGCCTCACTTGCATATGAAAGCTGGACGATAAATAAGGAAGGCCGAAGAAGAATTGACACCTTTGAATGGTGGTGTTGGCGGTGAATATTGAATATACCATGAACTGTCAAAAGAACAAACAAATCTGTCTTGGAAGAAATACAATCAGAATATTCCTTAGAAGCGAGGACGGTGAGACTATGTCTCAGACACTTTGGACATGTTATCAGGAGGGATCAGTCCCTGGAGAAGGGCTTCATGCTTAGTGAAGTAGAGGTCAGCTAAAAAGAGGAAGACCCTCAACAAGGTGGACTGACACAGTGGCTGCAACAATGGACTGAAGCATAACAACAAAGGTCAGGATGGCACAGGATCAGGCAGTGTTTCCTTCTGTTGTACATAGGGTTGCTATGAGTCAGAATCAACTCAATGGCACTTAACAACAACAACAGTGCCCCCCAAATTCATCCATGTTGTGAGATGCTTCACAGGTTCATTATTGTTCTTTATCGTTGCATGCTACTCCATTGTGTGTATGTTCCATAGTTTGTTTATCCATTCATCTGTTGATGGGCACCTAGGTTGTTTCCATCTTTTTGCTACTGTGAACAACGCTGCAATGAACGTGGGAGAACACACCCATTTTTTTTTTTAACATAAATAGTCACATGCAAATACATTTCAGGAGTTCACATTTAAAGACCTCTTGTGATGAGCATTTTGAAAGACAAAGAATCCATTTGTAAACAGATTAATCAAATCTTAATTTATGTATGCATTTAACTTTTATACTGCATATGATATACTGGGTTTCCTGGAAGGAGAAAACCAAAAAAAAACAAACCCATTGCTGTCCAATCGATTCATATTGACCCTATAGGGCAGAGTAGAACTGACCCATAGTGTTTCCAAGGAGTAGCGGTTAGACTGGAACTGCTGACCTCTTGGTTAACATCCTTACCTCTTAACCATTGCGCCGACAGGGCTCCCCTAGCAGTAGAGTCACCATTATATCTTTATCCCTGTTTTTCTTTTATTTGCTGACATTCATGTATACATTTTCCCCTGGCTAATATAACTCATCTTTACATTTCATTGTTCAATATTAAACTGTGAAATAGTGCATTGATGCTTCCTTTAGACATTCCAAATATTATCCATGTTTACAAATGTGCATTTTTTATCTATGGCCTTCTTTCAAGGGTCTATGATTTTTCTGTTTTCTCAATTTACCTGATCTTACTATTTTTAATTTTTTTAATAATTACTATTAATATTGGCTGAGTCAACACCAGACTATCTGATAAGCCAAATGATTAGACAAGGAAAAATAAAATGAACAGCTCACAATTGTTAAAAGTAAAAAAAAAAAAGGTTCACCAATCAAGCCTGTGTCTGTCATGACCAGAAATCAATGCCATGAATGGTGGAGCCAGTCTGTGTGATCTATAAGGTTTGTGCTGATCTGAGAGGGCTTGCACACACACACAGGGCCACCACAGACAGCTGCCTCAGTGGCATCATGGCATCCTCTCAGGGACCGGGTTGCAGTGGGGAAGGGGAGTCGCTTTGAATGTGGCTGTGTTCCCACCAGTTGATCCTCATGGAGCATGGCTGATGCCTCTGGTTCCGAGTGATCTCACCACCCTTCTCCCCACTTGTCAAAGCATCATGTATTTCTTGTACAATGCACATTCTAAATGACTAATAAAATACTATCTAAAGTGTGTTTCACTAATTTAAAGTAATCATCATCCAGACAGGTAAAAAGGTGGTATAATCCATTTATCTAAAACCACTGATACTAAGGATTCTATAATCTTGCCTCCTTTAGAAAATATGCCTTTGTTAACATGGGTAGATTTAGAAAAACTGCTGGGTGGATATGCCTTATGAGGTTGTCAGAGATAGCAATTTTATGGAGTGCTTTACTTTGCTCTCAGAATGCTCTCACTCATTACTGGGGTGAGATAAAAGCAGGAATGAAAAGCTTTTGATGGATGGTGTCCACATGCTCTGGTTAAGACTGGCACCGCTTGAAGGTTAGATGGCTTTCCTGCCACAACCACCCTGCCTCCCTCTCTCCTCCTTGTACACACATGTCTACTGGAAACGTAGCTGCACAATGTGATACTTACGTAGCCCGCAAAACGATTTGTTTGTCATGTATCTGCTCATGGAAATCCAGGAGCTTTCAAAGTAAATAGCCAGCCAAAGAAGAATAAAGACAATGCCTTCTCTGCCACCATCCAAACTTTATTACACGTGATCAATAAAAGCCAGGCAGAGATACGTTTTCTTAATCGCTTCTTTTCTAAAGATGTGTATGATGCTGTACGCTAGGAGCAACTCCTGCAGGAGCATCCCAGCAAGGGGCCCTGGTTCACGCATGGTTCACCTATTACACTGCCCTCCAGTCGGCTGGAGGCTAACCCAAATGATAACCCTCCACCGCCACGGCACAGGCCCAATGATTTTCACATCAAGCAGCCTGATGTACGGTTCTGCCATCTACCAATCCCTTTTCAATATTGATCCGTGCCTAAATGAGCCTTCCCTGCTTTGTACCATGAGCAATAATTAAAAAAGCAGCACATTGATTTTAACTAATATTATGAAGGATCTGGATGTGCACATGCTTACAAAATAGTAGACTTTGCCCATCACTCATTGCACAACAAAGGATCCTGATTAAAGTTTGGACACAGGGAAAGAGAAATGTGTCTGCGATTGAACGTGTCAAAACTTACACCTCCTCTGTTTTATTATAAATCTTGTTTCAATACCCATGTGGCTTTTTCTTTTTCTTTCTGAGTTTTCAACAAAATAAATAAGAAGATTCTTAAGCCCAGGAGAGAGGATAAGAAATTGGGGAAAAAAATTTTTTAAGAATTCTATCTAGGTATCTCACTTTAAAAAATAAAACCATTTCCACATGATATAACTCATTTGAAAGCAAAAAAAAAAAAAAAATTAGTGGATGCCCAATGTGTTTTGCCATCAAAAATGAAACAATATTCTTCTAATTTAAAATGGCTTCTAAAAAAAAAGGCTTCTAGCAGCCCTGCATATAGCTGAAACTAGCTTTGCACTAAAATACGAAAACAAAGAGAGTGATGAAATTTTACATCATCACCAAATATTAAAAGCCAAGTTATTTCTAAGTAAAATTTTTAATAATAGCAAAGCTCAAGAAACTAAATTGAAATAAATAAATACCATTGCCAAATTGTGCTATGGTGGCAGAGGAAAACAAGTTTAGTAACCTAAAAGTAATTAAGAAAGTCCTTCACTCTTCCATTTTCTATCCCACTTCAGAGATTCAAGGTTTGCACCAAAGCACAAGGCAAACAACACTCTCTCTCTAATTTTTCAGGCAGCTGGAAATTCTGCCTTCTGCTTACAATCTTCCCCAGATGCTATTAACCTCTCTCTTTCTACCACTCATCTAATAATTGTCAATATATTTCAACATACAAGTAGTTAGGGGGAATTACTCTAGCAGATATTAAAATATATTTAAAGGCCCAATCATTTTTAAAAGCGTGCTATTGGAAACCCTGGTGGCGTAGTGGTTAAGTGTTACAGCTGCTAACCAAAGGGTGGGCAGATCGAATCTGCCAGGTGCTCCTTAGAAACTCCATGGGGCAGTTCTACTCTGTCCTATAGGGTCACTATGAGTCAGAATCAACTCGATGGCACTGGGTCTGGTTTGGGTTTTTTGATGTGTGAAATAACTGACAGATGACTGAAAAATACCCCCAAATCTCAGAACATACCTCAGTATACATAAGAATGTAGTTCAATAAACACCAAGTTACTATGCCCCCAAGATATTGCAAAATCTGGCATGAGACAGTTAGATATTGGCACCTGTCCTGTGGCCAGCCCAAGTCTCAAATCGTGGGAAGGTGAGGTAATATCCAAAATATATACACTGAAATGAGATGACCTGCTTTCTTTGTACCTACTTTTTGTTGAATTAAAAAGAAGAGAGAGAGAGAAAATCCCTAAAACAATGAAATCTTGGTAAACAAGCAATAGACATATTAGGTAAGTTATAAATGCAAAGTTTTACATTCCCCAATTAATTCAACTTAATTTGAATTCATCATTTGCATCAACTGCCTTAGCCAATGGGGTTCTCTTTTCTGGTCTACCCTCTACTTAAGGTAGACCAAAAGTTAGGCTAAGTAAACTTCCACGATATCATGTCTTTGGAAAAAACTCTTAATTTATGAGGCCAAGATTCACAATTCAGCTTTAGATTGAAAATTTCTAGAAGCTTCTACAATGAGCTGCCTCTGTCCCAATATATTGTTTGTATAATGCTCTAATTTGAAATACATTTTTTCCCCCTCATCTATAAAACTGGCTTAAAGAAGTAAACTTGTCTGATAACTTCTATGAACCATCTATACAACTGAGAAACAAGTTTTCTCTGTTCACCATATGGACTATTTAAGAACAAATATATCTAGAAATTACTGCATGTGTTTGAAAAGCCAAAAAAAAAAAAAAAAAAGTTCTCCGACAAAAGATACAACAACAAACCTGAGAGCAGAGTAAACCAAAAAGTCTATGACATTTAAACCAACTGGACCTATTTTCTTTTTCAGTGAAATCCATGAAAACAAACTAGTTAGCTCCATTGTTCTATAGTTCCAACTGTCTGATATGGCAAATATTCAAGTGTCAGAAACTGTAATAATTCATTTATAGAAACTGACGTAAAAGTAATGGAGACATGAACTAAGTGAGGCTTAATATACATATTTGATTTCTAAATGTCTACCATGTTTGTATGTTTGATTGCCAGGTGGGGTACATAGATGCGAGTGGCAGGCAGGTACCATCGCTCTTGCGTACCCACTAAAACCCACTGCCGTCGAGTCGATTCACTCTTGCGTACTCACTTATAATTAGGGTGTGTTCAGGGGGGATCTGGGTATTTCTAGATCTCCACAGCTGGACTAAGGGTTTAAGAGGACAGCTGAGAAATTCATAGGCATGTATTCAAAATCAAAAGTTAATAAAAGACACCAAAAGAGAATAAAAGACTGAATTTAACGCTGATTACTCAAAAAGGAAATGGGCATACACGATACTTTGTAATGGACTGTGTGCTTGCTTAGCACACTGCAGTTCAGTCATTATGGTTTAAAAAGAACCTGGCCAGTGAGAACCTAACAGCTAAAATTAAGTTGTTTGGGGATTTAGTTTTTGATGGTGTGTTAGACCACGTTATTATAACTTCTGAATGGAGTGGGGTATTAGACGCAGTGGTTGGTTGAATGTGGGAGTAATTCCAGCTGTCATAAAGTGTGGTCTAAAACTGGCCCACCTTCTTAAACAAATGATTGTTTCATTTGGCAGTGAGTTTTGAGAGCTGCAGAAGTAGTTTCAGAGTCGCTATCGTTGTCCTTAGGAGTTTAAGGAGAATTTCCGTGTCATGAGTGGAAGAAAACATGGTTCCACGTTCCAGTGGGAAGTAGAAGTGTTTAAGTGTGCTCTGTCCAGAAGCTGTTGTGTGATTTCCAGTAAGAGTCTTATGCTGTCAGACAAACAAAAAGGGCATAGCTATTACTCAGGGGATCCAAAATCTTCACCCTAGAAGAGAACTAGAAAAAAAGAAAATTGCCACAGACAGCCCTCATCTATAAAATGAACTGTAAAACGAGATCCAGACATGCCTGCAACTTAGCTGCAGAGTCATGCTGACCTGGACCTCAGACTGCCCAAGTTGCTCTTTTCTTTTTCCACTGAAGCAAGTGTGTGCATGTGTGTGTGTGTGTGTGTGTGTGTGTGTGTAGACCATACTGCGGACTGTCAGATGAATGAACAAATCAACCACCCATCTGTTAATCTGTTGTGCTGTGGTGGCTTTCATGTTGCTCTGATGCTGGAAACTATGCCACCGGTGTTTCAAATACCAGCAGAATCATTCATGGTGGACGGGTTTCAGCAGAGCTTCTAGACTAAGATAGATTAAGAAGAAAGACCTGGAGAGCTCCTTCTGAAAATTAGCTGGTGAAAACCCTGTGGGTCACAACAAAACATTGTCTGACACAGTGCTGGAAGATGAACCCCTGAGGTTAGAAGGTACTCAAAATACACAGTGGTCACAACAACGGACTTGAACACACCAGTGATGAAGATGGCTTAGGACCAAGGAGCTTTTCCTTTTGTTGTACATAGGGTAGCCATGAGTCAGAGCTGACTCAACAGGAACTAACAAAATACATGCACACACACACACACACACACACACACACACAATCTATGCTAATTTATTTTTAAAAATCTGTTCACGGGCAGAAACATAAACAACGTGATGGGGAAGATAGTAAGCAAGTAAGAGTACACAACGGGCGGTGAAAGTCTGCATTTCAATCCCAACTACAGATCTAAACTATAATGCCAGGGAAGAATCACAAACTAAACTACAACGTTATAAGGAATTCATGACTTTGTGTTATAGAACTAAGAACTGGAAATTTGTTAAAATGAAAAACAAAACTAAGATGATATCATGTGCAAAAAGCATATAATATAGATAATTGCAATGGTGTAGCTAAGTTCAGAGACAAATTTTAAGAATAACAAATTAAATTGAAATTAACATAACCATCATTCATCATGCAGCTCCTGGGAAACAGATGAGGGAATATGTTTACAAGAAGGTATAAATCAAAATTGGAGAATTTTTATGAGGAGCAATTTAATCATATATTTTATAGACTCTAACTGAATAGAAGGATATCAAGTGCCTTCTCTGTGAAGGGTATTCCGGAAAATGAATGGGATTGTTCGAATCACATTAAAAATACGTACTTCTCTGAAAAATAAAACTGAATGGACTGTCTGGGGAAAACAAGCACAATTAGAGTGTACAGCCCCCACATCCTGGCATTGGGAGAGTCCACAGAGTAACTGCAGTTTCCAATCTTTTCATCCTAAAACAGCATCTGCCAGTTGGCAAGTCCTGGCCACAGACCAGAGGTGCCAGTTAACATTTTATTGCCTCATTTCCAAATCTGGTCAGACCTCAAAGAACCTCAAGACATTTTAGGAAAACCTGCAATTGAAAGAGATAGGGCAAGATAACCAAAAAAAAAAAAAAAAAAAATTAGGAAAACAGAGTTATTTCAGTGCATACAAACAATTTTATGAACAGCAATAGCAATGAAAATAATAATTTTGAGACTACTATTTTAGAATCTTCAGGTAAATATATCTTCAGTGAAAATATATGATAAAAATAATTACAATAGTGCTAATGAGTTTAGATGACCTAATTAGGATCTTCAGGGAACTACATCTTCAAAGAAAATATAGAATTCCTTGATCAGAACAGTACTCTATGAAAGACATCCAACTAACTAAAAAGAACTCTTGCTGTTGTTAGGTGCCGTCGAGTCTGTTCCGACTCATAACGACCTTGTGGACAACAGAACGAAACTGCCCAGCTCTGAGCCATCCTCACAATTGTTGTTATGTTTGAGCCCATTGTCACAGCCACTGTACCAATCCATCTCATTGAGGGTCTTCTGCTTTTTTGCTGACCCTCTACTTTACCAAGCATGATGTCCTTCTCTAAGGACTGGTCCCTCCTGGTATGTCCAAAGTGTGTGAGACGTAATCTCGCCATCCTTGCTTCTAAGGAGCATTCTGGTTGTACTTCTTCTCAGACAGATTTGTTCTAAAAAGAGTTGGAAAAGAACTCTTAGAATTTTCTAAATAACCAGTCAACAAGATCAATAGAATGGTCGCCAGATATGACAGAAAAATCTCTCAAAGCATGGGGAAAAAGAAATAAGAGATGATACATACTTGATAAAAGGGAATCACATGAAGAATCTATTCAAGAAGAATAATAGCCAAGTGTACAAAGTACTAGAAAGTGAAAACTGGGAAAATGGGAGGTGAGTAAAGGATAAAGGATAGCAAAGTGCAAAAATATGTTGTATGTTATTTTATTATTCTTTTCCCATTTTTATTCAAATACTGAAGGTGTCTTGGTCTCCTAGGACTGCCATAACAAAATACCACAACATGGGTGGTTTTAAAGAACAGAAATATGTTTTCTCATAGTTCTAGAGGCTAGAAGTCTAAACGGGGTCTCAATTGTGTTGATTCCTTCTGGGGCTTCTCTCCTAGTTTCTGGTGGCTTCTGGTGAGCCTTGGCATTGCTTTGCTGCTTGCAGGTACATTTGCTTCTGCTGTCGTATGACATTTTCCTTCCTTCTGTGTGCCACTCCCTTTTTATAAAACACCACTCAGAAGGAATTAGGGCCAGGACCCACCCTACTCTTATGTGACCTCATTTGTCCCAAGAGATAACAAAGGAAAACCCAACTTCCCCAAGCAAGGCCATATTCACTGGTACAGAGGATAGGACTTCAACATACCTCTGTGGATACGCAGATAAGATCTCCATAAGATATTTAGAATGCAGTCTATTTAGTGTCTTATAAGGCAAATACGCCACAGTTCCAGTTGTCTATGGCTGAGTAACAACCTATCCCACAACTGAAGAGCTAGGCGATATGATATGGCATCACTCACTTGTATGGACTGTGGTACCTCCATTGGATGGGCTCCTCGATGCTCCTCCGGGTGTCCTCTCTCCACACAAGCTCTCTCCATTTAGTAACCTTGCCCAGGACATGGAGTTGGAAGCTGTAAGGCCTCCTAAATGGTGGCCCGAAATCACACAACTTCGGTCCTATCACGTTCCATTGATCACAGAAAGCCACAGGCCTGGTGGACTCAAACAAAGGGGAAGCTGACTCCATCTTTTTATAGGAGGACTGGCAAAGTTACAGTGCAAAAAGGCATATGGAATGAAAGAAACAGATATGGCGAATACTGGGTACAACCTACCCATACTTATATTCTTTCCATTTATTAAAAATGAGTTTGAAAGTGTCCTTATTTCCCTTGCATTCTTGCAGTGTTCAAAATTCTGCTTTGAAAGGGTTTTCTCCAAAAATTTTGAGATTCTGTCTCATCATTTTCTGGTTTTACTTGCTATTGATGAGATGACTGTTATCAATAATCCTTCATTTTTGAATCTTCCCTCTTTTCCCTATATCTGCTTTTTAAGCTTTTGCTTGTCTTTTGTATTCTGCCATTTCATCGAAAATCATCTTGGTGTAGATTTATTATATGTTCTAATTTTGACACATCATAAAATTTATTTCTCACAAAACTTGGAACATTTTTAGTCAGTATTCAGTTGAATGATGAAGCACAAACAGCTAGCATAGTAATGGAGAGTTCAAGCTCTGGGGTCAGACTTTTAGAATTCAAATCCTGGTTTTCTAACTTAAGAACCTTATGGACTCAGTCAAGTTATTTGAACTCACAGTGCCTCAGTTCCCTTATCTTTAAAATGAGACAATTTTATAAACATTGTAGAATTGTTTTGAGGATTAAATAAATTAAATTTTTTTGTAGCACTTAGAACAATACCTGTCAAATACAGATTGGATGTGTGTGTGTGGTGTTTGTTATTATTAAAATTAGTATTATTGTTTGCCCTCTTTTCTCTCTATTCCATCTTTCTGAGACATTGATTAGCTCTATGTTGGATTTTGTCATTTTGTCTCTCCTGTTCCAATTTCTCCTTCATATTCCCCTTACCTTCTCAATTTGATTTTTGTTATGACTAATTTTTGTTTTGCTCTATCTTCCAATTTACTAATTTCCTTTTGGCTACATTCAATTTGCTGTTAAAGACATACATTGATAGTTTTACACGGAAACAGCTATAGTTTTTAGTTCTAGAACTCATTAGATTCTTTTTCAAATGGACGTAATTATTTCTTGTTAGCCTGCTCTTTTTTTTTGGGGGGGGGGGTAGCCCAACCTTTATATCTTTAAATATTGTATTTTTAGTTACTAAATATCTGAGATTATTTAATTAAAAAGAGGGTGACCCTCAACGAGATGGGTTGACACAGTAGCCGCAACAGTGGGCTCAAACATAGCAACGATTGTGAGGGTCATGATTGAATTTGACCATATGGAACGGAAACACAGCTAACGAACCAAAGAGTCATTTGTGGTATGCTTAATTCAGCTGTGCAAAAGGGTGATAAGTCTCAGGTTACACCCAACTTCCTGTCCTGCCATCTCCTGCTTGTGACTTCTCCCTTCCATCCGCAGTGTCAGGCATTGCACTTGCTCCCCAGGCTGGAAGAAAGGAGAGAGGATGGAAAGAAAACACAAAAAGGATGCATGCCAGCCGGTCAATTTCTTTTTAACAGGTAATAAGACCCTTTCCAAAGCCACACCCCATCATCTTCCATTCAGGTGTTAATGGCTGGTAGTTATTATTGTGACCATGCATAACTGCAAAGAAGTTGAGTGTTTTTATTTGGGCACATTGCTTCCACAACAACGTTGGTGCTCTTTGGCACAAAAGAAGGGGAAATGCTTACTGGTAGGTAATGAGCACTGTGTGCACCTTCATCCAATTTATTAGAGCTAAGGCACCAACATTCTATGGTTCAAGTCAAAGAGCAAGAATCTTTCACTCTTTTATGCTAAAAGTGGAAGGTGGGCAGTAGCACATGTATTATTATGTGTACGTGTTAAGAGTAGCCAGTGCTCACTTTTCCAAAAGGAACGCAACGACATGGGCAAGCTCTGAAGTTTACCACCCTGTTTTACAGAAATAGTTGCTATACATCATGATACATTTCGGAGCATTGGGGATAAAAAAGATGAATGTCATACAATTTTTCTTTCCCTATAAGGCATTAAAGCTTGCACATATATACTGACCTGTCAGAGAGTCCAGTTTACTTGAGAGCAGAGGGGAACGCAGGTAAATTCGACTTAAGTTATTGCTAATATTGTTTCACCCTGGTCAGTTTTCAGAAGACGGTGCTTCATCTTCAGAGATATCAGTGCTTTCAAAAGCATGAAATTGTGTGTACTTGGATATTTGTGTGTGTGAGTGACGATGATTGAACTCTATGCTAAAAGGTCCTCTCTGGCAGTCAGTAGTGAGTAGGAGGGTTCCATTATCTGGATTGCAGGGAACAAATGAGTTTCTCTTGTTCATTCTGGAAAGGAATAGAGGCAAGATCAGGGCATGAAGTAAGGATTCAGGGGAGACGGATTTGAAAATTAGTCATATGTGGGTAAATTATCAATCACATTTTAGATTCTACATTTCACATATTTATTCAAGATGTATTAGATGGATGCAAACAAAGGAAACAGAAAGAAATGGATGTAGACAGGATTATGAAACATGAGCTTGGTAACCTATACCTTTTATTACCAACATGACATATAGGCTATTATCAGGAAACTCAATCTCACCCACCAGATGCCATTGCTTCAAAGCCCAAACTTGGAAAATATGCATCATGTTGTTATGCCCAAAATGTCCTGCCCTTGTTTACTAATGAAAAATATTTGGCATGCTGATTAGAATTTATAATATATGACACAGAGTTCCAGTAATATAACTGACATTTTTATATATCACAGTGTGTGTGTGTGTGTGTTCGTACATGTACGTATATGTGTATTTGTATATGCATACAAACACATATAAATGGATATGTTAAAGGGAAAAGACTATAAAAGTCAACTGCTACCAAATATGTTAATTACTTGCAAAATATAATATGAAATGATATAATTGAATAAATCCCAATAAATATAATTATTTCAAATAAAGGTCTTGTCTAAAGAAATATTTAATAAAATACCCACGAGCTATTTGCATCTAAAAGGTATTCAAGTTTTATATCCCATTAAATAAGTTGTCTTCCTTTTCTGCAAATTGTGTCCATCAGATAATACTTAGTTCCAACCTGTTCTGAGTACAGAAACCCTGGTGGCTTAATGGTTAAGGGCTGGGCTGCTACCCAAAAGTTTGGCAGTTCGAATCCACCAGGTGCTCCTTGGAAGCCCTATGGGGCTGTTCTCCTCTGTCCTCTGTCCTCGCTATGAGTCATTCTAGTATCCTGACTAACTTTTTACTTCATTGTTTGATCCCCTCACTGTTCTTCCCCCTCATAGACTTCTACTTTTTTCTTCTTTACTGCCCTGCCTTTAGTGTACAGAACAGTGCCTGGCATAAAGTGCTCAATATAAACAGGGGTTGAATAGAGAGAAACCCCTGGATAAGTATTTAAAAATGTAGTAAATATTAACCAGTTGTCTTTGAGTCAACTCTGGCTCATGGCCACCCTGTGTGTGTCAGAGTAAAATTGTGCTCCATAGGATTTTCAGTGGCTGATTTTTTGAAAGTAGATCATTAGGCCTTTATTTCAAGTCACCTCTGGGTAGACTCGAACTCCCACCCTTTCAGCTGAGCATGTAACCATTTGTACTACCCAGGAAGAAGGTAAACATTACTCTAGGGAAAGATGGCTGTGGGTTTAACCTGGCCAAGGAAGAAGCAGGAGCTCTCCAAGAAAGTTTAGATGGTTGACTAAAATGTAACAGAAAAAAAATTCTAAAATTGTTTTTGAAAAACATGTAGAAAAAAGGTTTCACCTCTTTAACTCCAAAATTCCCACTTGAATCCCAAATCTGCCATGAAGGGGATTCGTTATGTATTATTTCCAAGCCTCTCCTTCCTCACCTGTGGAAGTTCTTTGTTCAAAGATGAAAGACGACTGTTTACCTAAAGTACCTGTGTAGTGTCTTACACAAAGTAGGGCCTCAGTATAGTTCTTTTTTCCAATTGTATTAACAGAATTTTTAACTGGGATTTTCTCTCTGAGCAGGTAACACCAACCAGGAGTTTTTGATAAAATGTATGTACATATACTAATATAACTACAGACCCTGCTATTGTTCCCTCCTTGAAAAATGAGGTATGCCCTGGTGGTGCAGTGGTTAAGAGTCTGGCTGCTAACCAAAAAGTCGGCAGTTCAAATCCATCAGAAGTTCCTTGGAAACCCTATGGGGCAGTTCTACTCTCTCTTACAGTGTTGTTATGAGTTGGAATTGACGAGAGCAAAAGGTCAGTTTTTTTTGAAACCTGTGTCTCCCAGCTCAGTGAAAACCTGAATTTTGGAATTCAATGGCCAAGGTACCACTGGTTAAACTAGAAATCCTTGTAAAGCAAGTCCTCCTGATGGGTTCTGCAGATAAAATAATTGAAATACAAGAGGACAAATAAGACACCAGACTTGAATTTTCTTGTTGTTGGGTGCCATTGAGTCGATTCTGACACACAGCGGTGCCACGTGACAGAATAAGGCTGCCAGGTAGGGTTTTCTAGACTGTCATCTTTACACAAACAAATCGCCAGGTCGTTCTCCCACGGAGCCGCTGTTTGGTTTCAAACCGCCACCATTTTGGTTAGCGACATTTGGTTGCACCACAATAGAATCTAATACAACTTGAGGATTAAATAATGATATTTAAAAATTTTGCTGTTTTTTTTTTTTTTTTTGTCTACAGAATGCTCTTTCCACACAAAATCTTGAGTGAGGTGGAAAACTAGTATGTAGAACCAGATGAAGTGAGAGAACAGTGGTTGTTCTTAGGGTCCTGGAGCCAGCATGTTTGTGGTGTGAGAGCTGTTAAATTTTTACCCTTGTGCTCCAAGTAAGGAAAAAACTCTCAGATTAATGTGTCTATGTCAATGTACAATTGATGAATGTGTAAACTGCATACAAACCAAGCCGTCTGAAAATTTCAAGTCCCTGTTCTTGTAAACCTAGACACTTTATTTTTCATTACTTGCCTATCAGTTTGTACCTCTATTGCCCTTTCCTTATGGGGCCAAGAGTGGATTTCATGACAGTAACCCTCTGGTCTCTCCCTACCCCCCACCCACTTCCCTCCAAGGCCAAAGGGGCTAAGAGTGGAGGTGTGTGGACACAGCAGCCCCATCTTCCTGAGCTCTTTTCCCCAGAGCCACCTGGACCCAGGTGTCCTGCCTCTGGTCTGCCAGCTGGTAGGCAGGCTGCCCCACAGGGGACCTCTAGTGCTGGTGGCTAGGTGGGCACACCTTTCAAATTTGGGGTCTCAGTTCTAGAAAGCCCTTTGGGGCCACACAGCTAAGCCACATTCTCCAGTCAGTTTCATCAATAGAGCATCTTTGAGCTCCATCAGTGTGACTGCTGCAGTTACATATTGGTTGGCTCCAAACTCAAAATTATGGCTCTCCTCAGCCCTGGAAGCTCCAGTGCTGTCTAAGTTCTACAACATGTTTCAGGGCAGATTGAGTAACACACCCTTTGTTAGGGATGCTACAAAACTTATTCTCCACATACCATCGCTTTTATGGTTTCATACATTGTTTGCTCAATGAGCTTTCAAGTTCCTGATGTGTAATTATTGAGTTTTGCTCTTTGGACCATCCTCTTTGTCTCCCTAGTGGAACCCAGCATGTTCTTTCCTTTATCAAGGTTGTTCAATACTGATTGAATTGAATTAAATTAAAAGTCAGCAGCATCTACATTCAAGGAAAATAATTCTAGATGGCCTGTTCAGCTGCAAGAAATTTCAGATTGCCAACCGTTTGAATTGTTCATGCCACTCTACCACTCTAGGCAGCTATAATCAGAGGTTAACAAAGCATCACGTAGATATTCCTATATAGACCATTTTTTTCCACAAAAATTAATTTCTAAAATATGGGGGTGGCAAGATAAAAGACACTCCATACCCAGAAATAGACTCTTATCTTTGACTTTCCCCTAATTTCATTCTGCTTAGGTGAGATGGGTAGCATCAGCTTCACATTAGGAAAAAAAAAAAAAAACTATATATATATATATATATATATATATATATATATATATATATATAAGCTTAAATCATTTTCCAAATGAACGAATGGGGATTATGGCAAAACAACTTCTTCCATGCCTGGTTATTTTCTACCTCTTTTTATAATTCTTATAGGAAAAATATTTGACTAGTCACTTGTTCCTTTATTAGTGCTTAACAACTGATGGGTGGGGTGGGTCTAGTCTTTCATTCTGTCACTCTCTTGTTCACCAAGCACTGGTGAATCACTCACCAGGTGCTGGGGAAACTCAGGGAAGAGGAGGGAAAGTCCCTACCCTTATGCAGCTTATATTTGCTGGGGATAAAAACAATGCTGTGACAGAGACATGAGAATACAACCTAGCATCAAGGAGTGATAAGTTCTCCGAAACAAAGAAAACAAGGTAAATGGGCAGCAAGTACCCAGATGGCAACTTCAGCTAGATATTCCTCAACTGACCTCTCTGAAGAGATTGGAGAAGGATCTGGAGTTAAGAGAAGTGTTGAGTTAGGTGAAGACATGGAGAAATATATTTGCTTTGAGGCAACGATGAATTTGGCTGCTGAAACAGCAGCAAAAAGGCCAATATGGCCTGGGGGCGTGAGTGTGGCAGAGGGTATCGGAAGATGGTCCCAAAGAGAGAGGCACTGGACCATTCGATGTCTCGTAACCTGTGGTAAGTAATGTTGATGTTATTCTTGGCGTATTGGAAAGCCATTGGGCGTAGCTGCCATGTGGAGGAGAAGTATAGAGGGGGCAAGAGCAGACAGAGAAAGGCTGGTTGTTTAGGCTTGGGTGATGGAGATGGGGCAGAGAGCAGAGGGAAGATTTATGATACCATTTATAGGTGGAGCTGAAAATACTTGATATTGGATGTGTTGTGGGCTAACTGAGAAAGGAATCCAAAATGTCTCTGTAGTTTCTGGCCAATTGCCAAGTTATCTGGTTGAAACTCGTCTGCTGTCTCTAAACAAGGCCGTAAGGATGTGGGTCTTAGTCTAGGCATAGAGAAGGGACATGACTCAGAAGGTACAGATGGAGAATCTGCTGCTGGGTCCTTGAGTAGCACTAAAGATGAACACATTCAGCTGCTAACCAAAAGGTTGGAGGTTTGAGTTCACCCAGAGGCACCTCGGAAGAAAGGCCTAACAATTTGCTTCCAAAAAAACCAGCCACTGAAAACCCTACAGAGCACAGCTATACTCTGATACACATGGGGCCACCATGAGTTGGAATGGATCTGACAGCACCTGGTTTATTACTCTATTTAGATATTTCTTAATATGTGATTAAAAAGCCCTAGTGGCACAGTGGTTAAGCACTTGGCTGCTAACCAAAAGGTCAGTGGTTCAAACTCACCAGCTGCACTGTGGGAGAAAGATGTGGCAGTCCGCTTCCATAAAGATCTACAGCCTTGGAAACCCTATAGGACATTTCTACTCTGTCTTATAGGATTGGTTTGAGTTGGAATCAATTTGACGGCAACAAGTTTGGTTTGAGTTTTGGTTAGTATATATATGATTGGATCACAGAGGTGAAAGTTTTACATATATAGACTGATCAGTTGGAATTCATTGTTCCCACTTAAAAAAAAATCAAGAACCTAAAAACCTCAAAAGTTATAAAGGCAGACAATATTCAAAAGAAAAAGAAAGAAAACAAAAACCAAGTTTCTGATACTAGGACTCAGTTGATGTTACCTACCAGCTGACATAGAATTTGTTTTATTTTATTTTTCTTCCTTTTTAGCCCCAATCTCTTATAAATCTTATATGTAAGAAACTGTTGAATTTTCTCTAAACCATAACTATTATCTACTGAAAAAAATTATGGCAGAACAAATTATTGTTTGGTGAAATTGAGGGGAAACCCCTAGAAGAATCTTTACAATTACCTTCAGAGATACCCAGTAAGAAAGAAGGAGCTCTGGTGGTGGCACAGTGGTTAAGAGCTGGGCTGCTAACCAAAAAGTCAGCAGTTCAAATCCACCAGCCTGCCCTTGGAAATTCTAACGGGCAGCTCTACTCTGTCTTTCTTACAGGGCTACTATGAGCCAGAATTGGCTCTACAGCAATGGGTTTGGTTCTGGTATTTAAGAAAGAGAATGATCTTAATATCTCAGTATTTAGCTGAGATAAGAGGTTCTGTAATTTTATTCTAGAAAGAATATATGTGCTTTAAAAATGAAAGTGTGATGGTACGTAGCCTAGACTCTGGAATGTGGACAAGTCCATCAGGGTAGTGGAAATGTGTCTTAAGAGGCCTTAATAAAAACATGCTGCTGTTGTTGTGTGCCATCAAATTGATTCCGACTCACAGCACCCTTTTAGGACAGAGTAGAACTGCCCCGTAGGGTTTCCTAGGCTGTAATCTTTCCAGGAGCGGATTGCCAGGTCTGGTGGATTCAACCTGCCAACCTTTCTATTAGCAGCCAAGTTCTTTAACCGCTATGCCACCAAGGCTGCTTAATAGAAGCATACAGAGTGGTTTTAGAATCTACAGCTTGGTAACGCAATAGAAGGACAAGCAATTTAGTTCATCGGGAAGCAGTTAATGGTTTTAAAAATGGACTTATTTTAGAGTTCTTTTTACTCATTTCCTTCTACACAATTATTCTGTGCATAGAGAGGGGGAGGGACCCATTTCAGAGTGTTGGTTACAATTTTTAATGAACTATTTTGCCAGTAGATATTCACCTCTGTAACTTTTCAAGTATGTATACAAGGGCTTTGCATCAAAATCGCCCCAAAGCCTTGATATGAGGCCAGAGAGGTAAGTCGGCATTCAGAATTGGGCCAGGCCCCTGTACTTACCAAGGGCCAGGAGGAAAGGGGAAGGCGGCCTTGATAAGCTGCCCTCTGTGTACCAGGAGCAGAGAGGGTCCCCCGGGACTATTGATCAGTGCGTGCTCTCCGTATTCAAAGATCTGCCGCACAGCTTATGATACTTTACACATTAACTGTTGAAATGAGGAGCTATGACAGGTTTTTGCAGACCATGCTGGAGCTCCAAATAGCACCAATTAAGCCCTCAGAGCAGGTGCCCCACCAAGAGCATGCAGTATCCTAGGGAAAGAGAAGCCACAAAAACCGATACTCTCCGGAGCCGCAGATCAACCCCTCCCCGTTGACCCGGCGGTCAGTGCTCCTTCTCACAGTAGCTTTTCATAATCCCAAGCATATGGTCTTTGTTTTGATGGGCATGAAATTACATCAAGGTCATTTTTAATAACTGTCAATAGCTCCAGAGCAGCAGTCAGTTTTATTGACACCCACGTGAGGAGTCAGGGAGCCATAAGGAGCCCGCAGCCCTGCCTCGGAGCACTGGTCCACCGGGGAACAGATTATTATTGATATTAGTAAATTAGTATTGATAGAAATTTGATGAGTATCGTGTGTGTCTGGATCACTCTACATCCACGATGTCCTAGTGTGCACATCCCAGAAAGAGTTAGGCTCAGGGCTCAAGTCGACCACGTTTGCTGTCTGCTTGGCTAGTGCTTTGTCATTTGTTTTATTCTTCTTACAAGAAATAGAAGAGAAACTTCCCAGGGTTAGAAAATACGAGGAACACACACGTTTGTTTTAAATAGATATTGTAAACTACTGCCGTCTACAAAGCCCCAAAGCCATTCTAAATGGCTTTAAACTTTATTTTCTTCTGTTAGGAAAGATATTTCTTCCTCTGTAGCTGATATTCCAGTCGATGTCTGATTTCTAATATCTTTGCAAAGAAGATGTTTAAATGGATGTTTACTTATGGAATAAGAAGCCCCTTTCCCAGGATGGAGTGCTGGGTCTTGAATACTCCCCCAGGGTTTTCTGTGGAAGCCTGAGCCTGGCTGCCCAAGGGCTAGATGGTAGCAGAGCTCTTGGTTTCTTTTACAGACAAGGCCAGGGCCCCATCTCAGTCTGCAAACGGAACACACTGCTGTTCACAGTGAAGCAGATCCAAAATTCACTGGAAATGGTTAGAAACAGAGAAGACACAGAGCGGCAGTGCACGTATGAGCGGATCTCATGGTATCAACAACTTTAAAGAAATTGCCTCATATGCATGTGAATGCTGGACAATGAATAAGGAAGACGGACGAAGTGACGCCTTTGAGTTGTGGTGTTTGTGAAGAATATTGAATATACCGCTGACTGCCAAAAGAACAAACAAATCTGTCTTGAGAGAAGTATAGCCAGAATGTTCCTTAGAAACGAGGATGACGAGACTTCTCACATACTTCTGACATGTTATCAGGAGGGACCAGTCCCTGAAGAAGGACATCATGGTTGGTAAAGGGTCTGGAGAAAAGAGGAAGACCCTCAACAATATGGACTGACACAGTGGCTACAACAATGGGTTCAACCATAGCGACTGTCATGGGGATGGCTCAGGCAGCATTTCCTCCTGTTGTACATAGGATAGGGGCACTCTGAGTTGGAACCGACCCTAAAGCACCTAACAACAACAATAAAGACACCCCAAACCGTGAAGAGGAAATACCCTCACAGGCTTCTCAGTTATAAGGGGTTGACTCTGGAGAGGTAGGAGATAGTGCGGAAAAATCAAATGAGGTACCCAGGACAAATCAAGCAATAACAGGAAACAGACACAAAAGGCCACCACTGAGTGAGCTCATCTATAGGAAATATCCAGAATAGGCAAGTCCACAGACACAGGAAGCAGAGTCCTGGCTGCCAGGGCTGGGAGGCTGGGGGAGTGGAGAGTGACTGCCAATGGGTACAAGTTTATTTTGGGAGTAATGAAATATTCTGAAATTAGATAGCAGGGATAGTTACTCAACTCTGTGAATATACTAGAATACTCTTTAAATGGGTAAACTTTACAGTCTGCAAATTATAACTCAATTAAAAAAAAAACAGGGTTACAAAAAGAAACGTGGAGAAGTCTCTGTAGTAACAAAAATGAAAATCATGACATGGGACTTAGGAACCAAATTCTTTGTTTTAATATTCATGCACAGATTTCGTAAATCAGGAAATTAGTGTCCCTGCCATTATGCCTTGTATTTCTAATTCTGTAAATTCAGAGCAAGATAAGATAACTAGGGTGGAAAAATGCCTGTTCAACCAAGCCACTATCACACCAGCTGATTAAAGAGCAGGGGGGTTCCTGGTCCAGCCGTGGAGCCTGCACGGGGAAGGACAGTCCTTAACTGAAGATCCGTGCGGGCGTCACTCTAACCTCCAACGTAGGGCAGTTGTAATCAGATGCTAACTGAGCTTCTGAGTTAACAATCAACAGTGGCACTTTGAACTTGGAAACCTTTCTTTCAACCAGGTCTATTTCAACCAATACTCTTGGGATAATACAACCATTTATCATAAGTTGTTACTACTGGGTCCCACGCACCTCTGGTGGTACAGTAGTTAAGAGCTTGACTGCTAACCAAAAGATCAGGGTTTGAATCCACCAGCCACTCTGAGGGAGAAAGATGTGGCAATCTGCTCCCATAAAGATTACAGCCTAGGAAAACCTATGGAGCAATCCTACTCTGTCCTGTAGGGTTGCTATGAGTCAGAATTGACTCAATGGCACACAACAATAGTAACAACAACTGTGGCCCCATGACCTATTGGTTCATGTTGAGTCGTGCTCAGTTTTCTACAAAATATCTTCTTTGGCTGTATACCTGATCATTCAATTCCTTGGGACACAATCTTTCTATGCCTGATTCCTTCTCAGTGAGAAATCCACCTGTCCATGCAGTGGTCGAAATGCTCAATGTACAGTAATTAGGAAAGACCGATTTTTAAATATTCTTACTTTCTGCAAGGCCTACAGAACAGATAAAATTCTACTCATGAGGAGTGCGTTTCACTAAGGAGTTTCCAATGGCTCATGGTTTCAGAAAGAGCTCTCGATATAATCTGACACTAAAGATCGCATAACATACCTAGATAGAATCATAGGAGTATGGGCTAGAACACATCTTTAGAGAGCGCCTCGTCTATGGCCTTCACTTGAAAAAGGAGGAAACGGATACTCAAAGGCCAAGACAAGTGAGCTGCTTGTAGAAGGCAATAGGCAAATTGAGATATTTTCAGATAGAGAAACAAGACAGCCAGACTGCTCCGATTACAGAAGGCATGAAGATCACCCACTCTGGTTGCGGAAGAAAAATGACACTGGTTTTATCCTAGTTTATTTTTTTTTGTCCACTTAACACAGGCCCTAAGATCGAAGCTGTGTATTATCTTTCCAAATACCAGAGAGCAAAAAGGAATCACCACGTAGAGTACAACATTACCTGCAGAGGGAATTAAATGAAGAGAAGCTGCTATGTAGAAATACAAGGTTTCAATAAAAATTCTACAGGTTTTTTCACAAGTCTTGAATAAACAGAGCATATATGCAACTCTGTGTGGGCTAATTAGAACTGTCCACCAGATCTGAACTTTCTAAATCCTTATAAAGATATCAATCAAGAGACAGAATTGTATACACTCTGGGAGAATTTTTTGAGAACTATAGTGTCAAATAGCTTTACTAATTGAAGGTAATTCTCATTTTGTTTCTGGAAACTTTTCACTAGCAGAATTTAGTTACTGTTGTCCTCCAAGCTGATGGAGAAAGTGTGGTTACGTAATTAGCAAATTAAAATTCCCATGTCATTGATAGTCTAAGATATTGGTAATTTTTATAGGTATTCTGACAGCATTAACATCATCATAGTTTACGCTGAAAACAAGAAGGGAGAAAAATAAAGAGAAAACAAAAACTGATGACTAAATATCAAAAACCAATTCTCTGAAGTCAGGTCAGCTGTATGGAACATGAATACAATTTGTTTTGCCGTAGCATTTGGCATATTCCTCATTAAAAGGGAATATCTTGAATAAATTTCAAATTATTTCCCTGTTCATGTCCATATGCGTAAAAAATGGGTATTTTTCATTCCTATCTAATTATCTAGATTGGTGCAGATTTTTTTTTTTTTTTTAAAGGATGCCAGTTTTAATTGCAAAAGTGCTGCCGGCTTCAGATTTTAATTGCAATTCACAAATGATTGGGCCGGCAGTGCCCCATTAGAAAGAAAAAATCATTTTAATAGCAAAAGTACTGCCTCGCTGCAGATTTCAATTTCATTTTACAAGATACTGGGTCATTCCGTGTCATTCTGGGAACAAAATGGCCAGGGTGAGCCTAGAAGTGCTGGCTGGGTTTTGGACATCAGCAAAGTGCTTTCTCACCTGCAGTTCTTGAGCCTGCCTCTCCTTCCATCTGACTCAGAGGCGCAGGAATGCTGTTCGGCTGTACCTGGAGGAAGGGTGTCACTCTCTCCTCTCTGTCTCTGTTAGGGAAGGCTACAGTCCTTTGGTGGGAGGGACTTCGGTTTTTGTCACTGAAAACAAACTACATTCATGGAAATATTTCCCATTCAGATCTTACCATTTATTTTATCCTTACCCTGTCTAAATATTTTTGGTGTGGCACTTGGCTTTTCTTTATAGGATACTGTCTGTATACTGGCAACCGTGATGTCATAGTGGTTAAAAGCTACAGCTGCTAACCAAAAGGTCAGCAGTTCAAATCCACCAGGCGCTAAGAACTCTGTGGGGGCAGCTCTTCTGTGTCCAGTAGCCTCACTAGGAGTCGGAATAGACTCGATGGCAAGGGTTTTTTTTAAACCTGTATACAGTTGAAAGACATTTGTGATTACCTGAACAACTTTTTTTTTTTTTTCAGGTAAAGGCACTAGAACATAGCGGGGTCAGAGGGCACTTTACTCAAGGTGGGTAGGGAGCCATAGGGAGTCCTGGTGTTTCTACACATGAAGCACGCCTGTTGGTGAAGTTGCAGGAGCTGGGGAAATGATATGTGGACAGAGACTGTTTCCACTTCTTGGCTTGACTAAAAGTCCAACCTGGGTCCCCAGCAGTTGACAGTGGCGTTAAATCACAGTACCACTTGGTGTTTTTTTATTTCCTTGTCCTCTTACCTAGGGGTATTACTTGGAAGACAACCCCTGCTGAGAGCAGCCACCTGCCCGCACAGAGCCCCACTGCCAAGCTCACACTCTTTCTCCCTCACCTGAGACGGCTATAGCAGAAGATGCCGCTGGTGGGATCCACTGCGTGCTCTACTGGCACAAGTCATAAAGTCTTAAAGGTGAATCGAAAGGCCAATACGATCTATGATTGGAATGCATCCCAAATGAATTTGAAATAATGCTTGGATTCTGAAAAAAATCACAATTTAAAAGAACTAGAATAATGATAAAACCTCTAGTTTTAGGATTGTATCAAACTCTTTTCACTATACATTATTTTTAATATTTACAGGGCCCTGGTGGTGTAGTGATTAAGAGCTCGCTCCACTGCTAGCCAAAAGAGGTCGACAGTTCAAATCCACCAGCCACTCCTTGAAAACCCCGGGGGGCAGTTCTACTCTGTCATATAGGGTAGCTATGAGTCAGAACTAACTCGATAGCACCTAACAACAAAGACAACATCAAACTTTTTTCACTATACATTATTTTTAATATTTATTCTTTGATAAAAGTAAATTAAATAAGTAATGGAATATACTGGATTCCAGAAAAAATTCAGTGTATATATGGTTTTATATTATATATTTAGAATTATGTATACGTATACATACATACAGGAACCCTGGTGGTGCAGTGGTTAAGTGCTATGGCTGCTAACTAAAAGGTTGGCAGTTCGAATCCGCCAGGTGCTCCTTGGAAACTCTATGGGGCAGTTCTACTCTGTGCTATAGGGTTACTATGAGTCGCAATCGACTCCACGGCACTGGGTTTGGTGTTTATTTGGTTCATACATACCTGCACTTATATGTATATATCAGTTGCTCTTGAGGCGACCTCTGACTCATGGTGACTCCACGTGTGTCAGAGTAGAACTGCTCCATAGGGTTTTCAAGGCCATGACCTTTTGGAAGCAGATCACCAGGCCTTTCTTCCAAGGTGCCTCTGGGTGTGTTTGAGCCACCAACTATTCTGTTAGCAGCCAAGCGCTTAACTTTTTTGCACCATGTTACACATACTTTAGACATGTTGTCAGGAGGAAGTAGTCCCAGGAGCAGGGCATCATGCTTAGTAGAGGAGTGGGTCAGTGAAAAAGTGGAAGACCCTCCACATAGCAACGATTGTGAGTATGATGTGGGACTGCACAGTGTTTCATTCTTTTGTATGTAGTGTGGCTATGAGTCGGAACCAAATTGATGGCACCTAAAAATAACTACATAGATATACATATGTGCTTTTTTGCACTACACACACACACGTTGCTATAAAAAAATTAGCGCAGCACGCTTACAAAAATACCGTGTGTTATTTGCATAAGATACAGTATATACATAAATTTTAGATACGTACATACCGCATCAGTGTACACCCCTATGCAACTAAAATAATTACAAATAAAATTTATTATCACATCCCCATAATGTTACCAGATTCATTTGACATTAAACGTATAACAAGCTTATGATTTTTAAATGATGCAGAAGATAAAGGTTAACTTTTTCCCCAGTGTGCGATTACCAACCTGTCTTTATATTTTAATAAATTGAAGTGCTTTGTAACTCAGTAGGATGAGCCCCCATCTCAGAACATCGCACATTTTGAAAATATATAAATATGTATGGAGATAGATGTGTGCACACATCCAGACTAGGCCTAGCATCTCAAACGCAGTCTCAGGCTAACTAATACATCTCGGCACAAATGAAGCACCGTTGTTATCCATTACGTATGACAGTGATGTTGCAATTGAAGAGTATTTTTGTTAAATTCATCTCAAGGCACTATTAAAACAGAGTTAACAGTTAAATGGTTGCTATTTTGTGAATACAAAATAAGATGGAATTGCATCTCCCCACTATTTCTGCAAATGTTTATCGAGCGTATCTGTAAGGCTGCCTTGTAACTCTCGAGTTGTAGAGCCAAAGGACCCATGGCTAGCACACAGTTCCACGGGAACTGGAAATTTCCGTGGGCCCTCCGCCCAGCTCAGGACTTTCCCATGGGCAATGATGCCATCTCAGAAACCGTAACTCTTGTAGATTGCTTATCCACATGAAAAAGTTCAAGAGTCTGTTAGGGATTGAATTGTTTCCCCCCCAAAATATGTGTTGGCATACTAATCCCTATACCTGTAGATATAAGTCAGTCTGCAAATGGGATTTTCTTTGTTATGTCAATGAGGCCCTATTGGTGTCCTTTGTGTTCTAAACCTAACCACTTCTGAGCTATAAGGATCAGCATAGGCACAGAGACAAGGAAGGGCAAATGAGAAAGATAGTTGCCACGTGAAGATCACCAAGGAAGTGAGGAATGCTCTACCCACAGAAGCGGAAAAAGACAAGGATTCTCACCACCCTGAGCCAACAGAGAGAGCCTTCCCCTAGAGCCAGTGCCCTAAATTCAGATTTCTAGCCTCCTGAACTGTGAGGAAATAAGTTTTGGTTCTTTAAAGCTACCCACTTGTGGTATTTCTTTTACAGCAGCCCTTGCTGACTGAGGCAAAGGCTGAGTGCCTCACGTAAAAAAATAAAAATCATATCATATAAAATTCTGAAATCCTTAAACTCCACATCACTATGTTTACAACTTCTAGAACATGGCACCTTTCGAGGTGGTAGAAAGCTGTGGACTGTATACACAGGGCCCCACCCAGAAGCACACTGTAGATCTGAGAGATTTCTACTGCTGTTAATGGCACTCAATAAACGTCTAACCTTTCTGCCCAGAATGGACCTGACTCTGGGGAAAACAATCCATTGCATTCTAAAAGTATACAGTGGACATTAAAAAAGGAGGAGAAGAAGACACATAAATTGCTGCAAGAAAGCCATAGCCAGTAAATCTGAGAGTGATTTACTCGAAAAACAGTAACGAGGGTAAAATGCATGCTAAAAGCTCCGCATTGGGGTAAGCAGAAAAGGGAATTTGTAACTTAAACTAGGAAAAGGAAACAGTTACTACAGTGTCCATATTAAAATCTTTTTTTTTTTTTAATTTAGGGGAAAGGCTGAATTTAAATAAAGATAGGTACTAGTGCATGTGTGTGTGTGTGTAATTGCCCAAGAGACTTTACAATATGCAGATAAAATATCTTTAATGTCAGTTGCTCAGGGAGAAAAATTATTACTTAAAAGAAATGTCCTACTGCTTTGAGACATGCACATGAAGTATATCAGCTGGCTTGCACAAACTACACAGCAGCCCAGCTTTTGTCAACTAGTTTAAAGTCCATGAAACATTGGTTATGCTGGCCAGCTGTGAAGAACACAGTGGGTTTCCCTAGTCAACCGCAAGTGGCCTGGATTTGGCTGCTGTTAGCAGCTTATGCACTGACGGTGACCATCCTGCTTCTCCAAAGTAAGATGGTGCATGTGTTGTGCACACCCTCGTGGAGATCTGGAATGGGCTCAGAAAGGGATCATGAGGCAGGTGTGAGAACAGGCAGTGATGAGAGTATATGAGGTCACCAGAGACACCAGTGAGATGCCAAGACATCTACCTTCCAGCAGACCCGTCTTCTCAGGCATTGGTTACCTTCAGTCAGAGGAAGATACCAGACCCGGTGCACCCTGTAGGAGGTGAAATAGTGTTCCCCTGGGTAATGCAGGCCCATCTCTCCCTGAATTAAGGCAAAGTGGTTTGGGGCAGAGCAAAGTGAATTTATAATCCTGACCAATATTCCGCCATTGTCTAGCTGTGCGATTTGTGGTAACGTACTTGATTTTGCCCTCTGTCAATTGCCTTATCTGAAAAATGGGGACCACAACAGTTCCTCCCCTGTAGGGATGTTATAAGGTTCAATGAGGTCATTGGAAGAGTGGCCTGGAACCTCCCAGCTTCCACCAGTACCTCAGCCATGCCCATCCATGAAGACCATCTCACATTAGAAAGACAGCTGGAAGTAAAACTGCCCCTGGTCATATGCATTCTGATAGATGTGATTATAACTCATGTTTTGAAGGAATGATATGACTATACTAACTTGGAAAAATGCTGACAAATATCCATCCTTCTGTAAATTTGGAGCCACTCTGGAACCCTGAGACCAGACGTTTCCCATTGGGTCCCCACTATCACAAAGCTGAATTAGGTTTAATGAGGTTGACAAATTTCCCTATAATGTATTTCTTGCCCTCAAGGAACTTTCGATACACACAAAAAAAGTTTTTCCCTCAGTTTCCCCTCAATGGTAAAGTTTTGGGTGATTATGAGCCTCCTCTGGTAGCAATTTGCAAATTGTCAGAGGTTACAAAGTGCTTTGTAAGTGATAATTATTACTTTAGGAAATTATTGTTACTTCTTTTTTTTTTTTTCCAGAAGAGTGAAATAAAACAGCATAAGCAGAAACACATAAAACGCAAGAATTGTTTTATGGGCCCCTGGCTGAGATTTCTGAACTTGAACATTATACTCAGGGAAACGTTACATGCAGTAATTATATAATGATGTTTCACTGTATAACTATTATCTTTCTCATTGCCATGTCTCTCTTCAGATAAGGCTGGAGGAATTAACCCTGTGTCTCCCCTGCTCAGCACAGTTTCCACACCCTACATAGCCCTTAAGCTCACACTTCATCACCCAGACTTTACTGGGAACCTTGCAAATCCAAAAATCACTTCTGAACTTTATTATTTCCTGGTTTCTCAAAATATCAGGTATTAAGAGGATGTCAGGATAGCATAAAATTAAAACCAATGCAGGTTAATGCAATTAGTGGGTATATATTTAAAGAAAGATGCATTTAAAATGGAATAAGATGCTTTAGTTGTATGTGGTACTTGTGCTATTTCTAATGCTAACAGTTCTGGAAATTAACTGTGCTTCCTGGAATGGCTCGGAGTGCAGGGTGATGACCTAAAAGCGCCAAGCCCAGAAAGGCAGGAAACAAGCTCACTCAAATACCTTTGGAAGCGACAGGACATAGAAAATGGTGACCAGGAGACAGGCAGGTGCAATATATATTCTGCTCTTGCAAACTGGAATCAAAGGGTAAGGGCGATGGAGGAGTGGGGGGAAGATGCTGTGTGTCTGAAAAGCAAAACTGCCAGGCTTGACAAGCAAGGGCTACTGTTTTCAAATAACAGTACGGTCTCACTAGATTCAGCTGAGAGAGAAAAGGCGGTCTTTGGGACACTATTCAGTGCGGAGAATACCACCAATGAGTATCTGGATACACAGAGAACCTCACTGCTGATGCCGGCATTAGTGTGATCTCTGGGGCACTCCTGGAACCCCTAGAGAAATCTCTGCTGTCTAATGATTTGCTGAAAAGCATTCCGTTGTGCATGTATGTGTCTGAGTGAATATTCACTCTAGTTTTATGTGTGCAAATAACACAGATAACATTTTTGTGTCCACTTAAAATTTAGCATTACTAGATCACATATTAAGAACAAAACCAAATCCATTGCAATTACGACTCATAGCAACCCTAAAGGACAGAGTAGAACTGCCCCGTAGGGTTTCCAAGGAACACCTGGTCGATTTGAACTGCCTACTTTTTGGTTAGCAGCCATACTCTTAACCATGATGCCATCAGGGCTTCCAGATCCTATCACATATAGTGTTATTTATATCACCTATAGCTCTATCTATCTATCTGTCTGTCTGTCTATCTATCCATCATCATCATCATCATCATCTATCATCATCTATCTCTCTATCATCATCATCTATCTATCATCTATCTGTCACACACGGAATTTGCCAGATTTAACACACTGGTAAGCTATTTTTTCTTCCTCAGAGTTTGCAAACCATTCATGTAAGTACCTGTGTCTCTGTTGATGGAGATGCCATAGATTGCATTCATGCAACTCCATGGCATTGGTAACAATACTGCTGAAAAAAAGCAATGTGGATACCCCGTAATGCACATGCTGTGGCCAGAAGAAATAATCAAGTAACTGATGAAATTAAAAGCAATTAAGACTTTACATATGCATTTCTGTCCAGCACGGTCACACACAGGAAAGGAGCAAAACACCCCATTCATCAGGCATCTTCCCCCATGTACACACTGCCTGCTTCTGTTTGAATAGAAAAGCAATTATGTTTTTAATACACTTATATTCCACACATCTCCTCATCATTCCAGGATAATGAGGCATTAGGAAAAAAAAGAAAGAAATATCATATTCAGCAATCCAGCCTATCATTCTGTGTAAATGATGGTCTCATCAGTTGAATGTGAATACCTGACAGTTTAGAAATGTACACATCAGTGGCTTCTGTCTGAGTGTCTTCTTGCCCCACGACCAGTACGAGGCTTCGCCCACCTCTGCTGTCACTGACCCTAAAGTTGTGACCCTTAGGCTGGTCATCAGCACAGGGATGCACTGGCTGACACCAACAACCTCCGTGTGGTCACCAGGTACCTCTGGTGCAGGCACAGAGCAGCCAACTGCTGTGACTACTGGACGACAGCAGATTAAATGGTAAACACAGCGAAGCATAACACATTGCGTATGTTCGTTATATTTTTTTTCATTGATAACCATGGAGTACAGAAATCGCCAGGCAAGTAGCAGACAGCAATTCCTGGAAGCTAGAGGTGGAAAGGGCTGAGGTTGTGGTCAAGGGGGGGATGTCAGGGTTCATGCTGCTCTGTCCAGACGTCCCGATTATCCTCCAACTAACAGCAAGATAACAGCCATGCCTCCAAGCACACAGAGCTCACGTGTCCACAGTGCAGAGGGATCATGGGGAAACAACAGTGGTCGAGGTGAAATGTTAGCAAAGGTTAAACAATCGGGTTTCAAAACCCTCCTTATCCTTGTCTTCACCAATTGCAAAATCTATGATAACCAGGCGGGGACCTCAGTAAGCCACAGGGAGCTACGCAGGTTATCTTATATGAAAAGCGTATCTTTTCTCCCATGTACGACTCCAGGCTGCTTCTCCAGGTAATGTTGTTAGGGAGCTAGAACCCACACACTGCAAACTGCAGGTACCTTGGGTAGTAATTAGTACCTGGCAGATAAACCACAATGTCTTCCAGAGAGGAGCAGAGGGCACTCTTTAAGCATGAGAAAATTTGCAGAAGTCCAAACGTCCTTCATCATTTAAACTTCAGTAGCATTCTACTTGGTTTTAGTGATTGGCTGCATTCAAAAGTGAAGCCGCTGCTCAGAACATTCTAAGCCAAGTTTGGGGTAAACACATTTTTTTTTTTTTTTTGCAAATATGAAAATAAGAATTGTGTTATTTTGTATTTTAGCTAAAAAAAACTTTGAAGAGATACTTAAGACCTGAGAAATACATAGACAATAGGTATATAAATGTTAACAATGCAGAACAAAATGGGATTACTTTTGATTTGGGCATTTGGGGGCATAAAATACTTATATTTAAAAAAAGAGAAAGAAAAAGCATTGTCGTAGAGGTGATTCCAGCTTTAGGACAGAGTAGAACTGCCCCACAGGGTTTCCTAGGCTGATATCCTTATGGAAGCAGACTGCCACATCTCTCTCCCATGGAGAGGCTGGTGGCTTCAAACCTCTGACCTTTCAGTTAGTAGCCAAGTGCTTAACCACTGTACCACCAGGGCTCCTTTAAAATACTTACAACAGTGAAGAATTGAAGCCAGAAATGCTATCTGCATACCACCAGCTTGTGTCATTGTTGTAGAGAATAAGGCAACAAGGGCATCTTATATGTTTAAATAAATAATTGAAGATGATGTATGATACGCAATTTATTTTTTAAGGCAAAATGATTGTACCAAATACTACAATTGCTCGAATCTAAACTCCAAAGAGAACAGTTAGTCAGATGTCAAGCTGATCAACTGTTCTTCCATACCAATCCACTTTTGTGAGATCTGAAAAGCAGGAAGCATGAAAAAGTACAAAGATTAATAGACTATATTAATAGAATGGTGTTTTAGGTCCTTGGATCAGAGTCAGGATAAACTTCAACTTTGTATTTTGCATTAAGCAAAACTGTGTGCAGTATTATACTTACTGTTTGTTAAATACTATATTTGCTCTCCTGTATTTTGTTTACTGTATTATATTCAAATAGCCATAAAATCACTAAATTTTTGACATCATTGAAATATGTTAAAGGATACGAACACTACATATTTTCATACAACTATGAACACTGAATATTTGCTACCTAAGAATGGTGTTAGGAGGAGTCAGTCATGAGAAAAAGACATCACGCTTGGCAAGGTAGAGAGTCAGCAAAAAAGAGGAAGACCTTTGACAACGTGGATTGACACAGTGGCTTAACAATGAACTCAAACATAGCAACAATTGTGAGGATAGTGCAGGACCAGGCAGTGTTCTGTTCTGTTGTACATAGGGTTGCTATGAGTTGGAACCGAATTGATGACACCTAACAACAGCTAACAAGAATGGTATTAATGAAATATTAGCATTTTTGCTAAGGAAATTTTAATTAGAAAGTACATACTTAATAACAGCTACAGCTTAGGAAACTTTTTGATTGCTAAATTTCTAAGGTCATACTGAAGTGAAAAAATATTAAACACATCTTTGCTGAATATAATACACAAGCTCTTCAAACAATTTTTAAAATCAATCTTTTTATGATTTTTTATTTTTGTACTAAGAAAATATTAGTGAATGTTTTTTAAAAAAGGTATGTCAAAAACTGTGCTATGCTCCAGGAGCTTAAAGAAAAGTATCTAAAATTATTTTTTGTAAAAAGAAATTTTTAATCTAAACAAATAACGTTCGGAAATAATTCAGAATAAGTGACTACTAATGATCGGAGACAATAAAAATTTAACTACAAAACCCTCCACACAGATAAAAGCCATTAAATATTTCAAACTGACCATACAGTAACACGGGGTGACACTTAAAAACGTTGGCGGACTTTCAGGTGAATATAGAGTGGTTAGTCTCGGATGACCCTGGTGGCGTAGTGGTTAAGTGCTACGGCTGCTAACCAAAAAAGGTCAGCAGTTTGCATCCACCAGGCACTCCTTGGAAACTCTATGGGGCAGTTCTACTCTGTCCCAAAGAGTCGCTATGAGTTGGAATGACTAGATGGCAATGGGTGTGGGTATTTTTGGATGAGACACTAATATTATTTGAAACAGCTACCCAGCTGAGGAATTGCGTCTTAATCCACTTTAAGTGATTAAATATATAGGCTGCAACTATTTGAAGTTTGGAAAGGAAAAAATAAAAGAAGTCCAATGGTTTCTACTGAGACTCCTGGGGCTGGAGGTATATTTGAGAAGCGTAGAGACACTGAATACCACAGAGAATAATCAAAACCTGAAGAAAACACATTTTAACTTCGGGACAAATTTTGCTTCATCTGAACAGCAGTGGTTTTACTACCACATCCCTTCTGATCAAGGGGAAGCTGCTGGGAAGGCGGCTGCGCTTTGCCGTCTAGTGTATACTGCCATCTAGTGTCCACGGAGCCAGCTTCAGGGCTGCCGGCAGCCTCTGGGCTTGGGATGCTCCTGGACCCACAGGTCTTCCTGGGGACCCTGCAGGTGCCCAAGGCTGTGCCGGCCATGCCTTGCTCTAGGAGTCAAACCATCTCCCAGTCCCGTGTGGGGTTTAGTCAGTCCTGTATCTATGAGACTCGGACAAGGAACAGGAGAGTCCTCACACACACTTGTTTTGCTGGCGACCCAGACAAAGAGACAGCCTCACCAGTGGTCAGAACAGACCTGGCCTGCCTTAAGCAAAAGGAAGAAAACAAAAGACAGGAGTCTGCTGCTGCTGGTGTGGCAAATGGCTGTCCCCTGCTCTCAGAGGGTTGTGGACAGTCAGCCTGCACTAGTCAGCTAAGCCAGATAGCACTGCTAGCCAGACACTTTCGAAGCTGGACAGCAGAGAACACATAGAAAGTTGGGGTGCTCCAAAGCGCAATATATTGAAAAAAACGAAGAAGGAATTGGCCATTCAGAGACACTGTTGGAAAACAGTCACCCACATGTGCCCAGCATCTATGAAAAATGTTTTATAGAAATAACAGGTAATGAAACTTCCCCGATTTAACACTTCTACTAGTTGAAGTTTTCTTTCACGTTTGAGATATACATTTAAAAAAAAAAAAAACTTTTTTCTACGTAGATTAACAAGTACTATTTTACAATTTTTTACAACTTTTCCCTAGCAGTTACAAATAAGACTGATATATGTTTTGAAAAGCACCTAAAATCACCTGACTTAAAACTGCATTTTGCCAATGGTAAAAAAAAAGAAAAGAAAAAGACAATATTGGAACTAATTTTTCCCAATTTCAAACCTGTGATATTATTTGAAGTTTATCCTAGATTGATGAAGTCATTTCAATCAGATTTTAATTGTCAAAATAGAACAAAATTCTCAAAAAAAAATCTAACAAAGCTAAAACGTTAGCATTAGACACATTGCCGTTGAGTTGATTCTAACTCATAGTGACCATACAGGATGGAGTAGAACTACCCCATAAGGTTTCCAAGAGGCAGCTGGTGGATTCGAACTGCCGACCATTTGGTTAGCAGCTGAGCTCTTAACTACTGTGCCACCAGGGCTCAGGCACTGATATTAGGAGTGTGTGTGTATTGTGTGTGTGTGTGTGTGTATATATATATATATAAAACACACACAAATAGATATAGATAGATATATGCACACATTTAGTATATATAAGTATGTATTACATATGCGTATTTATATATATGTATCTATGTATGTGTGTATGTATATATACACACAAGCAAAGAGTATATTCATAAATACTTATATAACTGTAAACCATATTACAAAGAAAAATCACAAACCACATACTCACAATAATGTTTTAATTTTTTTTTTATTTCAGGTTACTCTTTTTCTTTTACACTAGACTATATCAAGTCTGAGGGAAAATTGAATCAATTTCCAAAAATGCTTCCATAAATTTTTATATGTGACAATATTCTTTTGTGATGGTAATAGAGAAGACTCATTACTTGTCCCACTAATTCTATAATAGCATTTCTATCAATTACTTTTTGGGACATAGACGCATGACGTACTGTTTTCCAAATCTGACGGTTGTATCTTGCTCGCTTTCCATCTGAAATAGAGCGTTCCCCCTCCTGCGTGTGTTTACAAGTGGGAGAGCTTGTCTTCATGTGACTTATACGGCTGTAGGTGTTGAAGCATATTCATCACGGCTTCTATATCCTGTCTTTTTTCTGAGAATTGTTTTCACAAATGAGAGCGCCTAGCAGCATTATTTCAAACAAGACTGGCTGTCATTCTGCTGATTCTATCTGCTCCGGAACCCCAGAATCCTGGGGCTGGCTGCTCCTCTCCAACCCAAGGAACTCTCATGGGTTTGATTTGCTCTTCTGACAGGCTGAGAGGCAGACTATTCATTTTGTGCGATGAAGTAATGAAGTAACGCAAATTTCAGAAAATGCTGTCTCCACCAGGGATAACCATGCATTTCCTACCATCATATAGATTGATTTCTTTATGGTTAAATAAATGTAGCAAAATGTCTTATCCATATTAAAAACAATAATTATTCCTTTACTAAGAAATTTGGAAATCCATTTTTTTAAATTTTTTTGCATCGAAATTTCAAATACATGAATACCTAGTTTTAAAAAAATCAAATATATGCATGGTTAGAAAAAAAGTCATATCCTAGTACTAAAATCCCCGACTATATCTTACTATTATTTTTCCATATGTTCTTATCAACATATTCTCTTTAACAGGCAAGTAAGAAGACTCATCATATTTGGAAATGACTAAATAAAACATGTTTAACTTTAGATTTCCATCAAAATTGACTTGGTGATTGTAAAAGTTTATTGCAGAAACACCATGGTTAATAAAACCCAAAGAAAATCTGAGAGCTGTTGAAAGAAGGAATCATTAACTGGAATTTGTGACCAAGAAGCTTATTTTCTAATAAGTGGGAACAGTTTCAAATTCCCTAGTTCTGCCAACCGAAGGGTCTATTTGGTTTCATTTTCTCTATGTCCAAGGCTGTATTCTGTAAGCACACAGTCGGATATATTTTGATTCTGTTAACAACAACTACAACAAAAAGTAATAGTTAGAAAATGTACTGGCTTGAGCAACAATATCAAAGAAAGGGCT
This sequence comes from Elephas maximus indicus, assembly GCF_024166365.1. Classification (NCBI taxonomy): domain Eukaryota; kingdom Metazoa; phylum Chordata; class Mammalia; order Proboscidea; family Elephantidae; genus Elephas; species Elephas maximus. The sequence goes on along the minus strand of NC_064829.1, from coordinate 84,927,995 downwards.
TTCACCAGAAAAATACAAGCAGCAGCAAGAAGAATCTATTTCACTTTCGTTGAAAGACGAAAAGCAGTCTGTTTAGATGATGTTAAGCTTGGTGTGTCTTCCCGACCTACCTTCTCCTCCACCTGCAAGAGGCTAGGAGATTTAAGGGGTAACCCTGGACCTCAGTGACCACTGCATTCTAATACAAGGAAATGGTTGGGAAGAATATAACCCAGCAGGGCTGATCGTTATGCTGGTGTGCTTTAGACTCAAAAAATATAACCTACGGGAATGGCAAAAGCCCTTGGTATTGTCAAATTATTATGTTGCAACTGAGCTGTGTGGAGTCTAAAAAACTTGGCTGGCACTCAGCTCAGTCACTAGCTATGGACAAAACAAAACCCAGACAAGCCATTAAAAACACATAAATGTAATGATTTTGGTACTCATCTTGCATGCTTAGTTAAGAGTAAAAATTCTGCAGGCCTCTCAGCTACATACTGCCATATAGTAAATCCATGTTAGGTTCAACAGTGCCCCCAAGAAGAAGAAAATTGCAATCCTAATTTTCCTCTCATCAAACTGAGAGTATGTATTTTACTAAGAGGCATGATTTTGTTTTCTGGGATATTTCAAAGAATGTTGGAGTCAGGGCCCTGGAGATTCACCGTGGTTTCGGCTCAGTTTTTGAGACCCAGGTCTAAGATGAATGGGTTGTAGACCAGGACAAGTCTTTACCTTCCCTGGTCTCATTTTCTCATGCAAAATATAGCCTCATAGGCGTGCCTACTTGAAGGCAATAGTTTTTGAAAAGCACTTTGTAAGATCTCTAGTAGCAGATAGGGTCTCAAATCATGGGCAGCTGCTTTATTTGTGATATTATTGTGGTTGCAGAAGAAGACATTCGTTTCTGTACTATGTCCTTTCCCACCCTGGTGACGTAGTGATTAAGAGCTAAGGCTGCTAACCAAAAGGTCAGCAGTTCAAATCCACCAGGCGCTCCTCGGAAACCCTATGGAGCGGTTCTACTCTGTCCTATAGGGTCGCTGTGAGTCGGAATCGACTCAACGGCGACGGGCTTTGGTTTTTTTTTTTTAGTCACTCTTGCCATGACTCGATTGGGGAAGGTAAAGAGTTGTCACAACCGTGAGTAAACACACAAAACCAGGAATTGGCAAATTTCTCCTGTGAAGGACCAGAGACTAAATATTTTAGGCTTTGCAGGTCATATGTCTCTGTTGCAACTACTTAATGCTGCTGGCGTAGCACCAAAACAGCAGCACACACACACACCGTATGTCAGTGAATGAGCAGGCTGTGTTCCAATAAAACTTTATTCACCAAAACAAGTGGGAGGCCAAATTAGGCTTCAGGGCTTCAGTGTTCCACCCTGCTTGAAATAATGGGTCTTACTTTGTCAGGTTGAAATATCTTGATTTTTACTTTGGAAAAAGTGGTCACCAAAATTACAGAACAAATTATCTCCAAAGCCATCTTCATCTTTTCAATTTTTACTATAAAGTAAAACTTCATTACCCTACGCAGTCTTGGAGGTAATATATGTTGGAATAGAGAAATGGGAATTCTTATGTTTTTAATTTCTTATGTACACATAGTTTCTCTCTTTCTTGTTCACTTTTGATCTCTATGTAGATGATAGATGGAAACCCTGGTTGCATAGTGGTTAAGTGCTACGGTTGCTAACCAAAAGGTCGGCAGTTCGAATTCACCATGCACTCCTTGGAAACTCTATGGGGCAGTTCTACTCTGTCCTATAGGGTCTCTATGAGTCAAAATAGACTTGATGGCAATGGGTTTGGTTATGGTTTTATACGGTAGATATACTTTATATGAAAATAATTTTCTTGGTTTAGAAGACAGTGTATTGTTTTAGAACTTTATGTGACAACTGCAAGGAGAGCAGATGTTATCAAACAATTTCTAATTTTAACTGTTGTGACAAAGACCTGGGAGATAAATGCTCATGCAAACACTCAAGGCATTGGATCTCACAGTTACCTATTTAACTCAACACTAACCCAAGGAAAGTACATGCAACCTGAGTAATAAAGAAAACATTTTCATTATTTAATTGAGGATTGGGATAATTAAATGTGTTGCTTATTTATTCTGTTTGCTTGCCATCTGCTTTCAAACTTATACCAAGACATGTCAAGAAAGTGTTATGGCAGCTGATACAATGAGTTGAGATATTTGAAATCAAAAAGAATCTGGATAAAGGAATTAGAAGCAACAAAGATATAAGTAAGGGTGATGTCAGATGTTCTTAGAGGATCATACTCAGGGTTGCTGACTTTGAGGACATCACAGGGCCTGAGTGAAGTTCCTTTAGCAGATTTGCTGAGGTCACAGTCAACAGTGACAGAGTTTTAGAAATATTCAAATATTTGTCTTTAACAAGGAAGCTGTGTTTGAATGATCCTCCCTTCATTTGAGGAATTTCCATTCAAATGCTCAAGACCCACATCTATTAACAAGGTCATTATAAGCGCAGGATGGTAAAGTAAAACCGCACAGCTCTTGCTGGCTGCCTTTGAAAGCTCTTACAGAAACATCTTTGTCATCAATTTCTCCTCCTCTCTGACTCTCTCTCTGTCTCTCTTCCTCTCTTCCTTCTTTTCTCTTTTCAGCCTTTCCCCTTAGCCTTGCTTTCTGGAGATTCGATTAGAGATTCTGTCAGCCCTTTGCTAAACTCTGACTCCAGGGAATCCTGATTAATGCTGAAAATCATCAGAATTAGTAAATGACAGCTTGAAAATGACAGCAAAAGAAGGAAGTAGATGAGAAATAAATTCCTTGAATTCCTGTGGGTACTCAGTTCCAGGTCATTTCTACTTAAATTTTCATAAATTTTGTGGCTGTTCAGATCAGGCTGGTGGCATGGAAATAATTTTGAAAGTCACGCTCACACACACACTTTGAGACAAAGATATTTGCTATCCTTATCTATATCTCCTTTTATATTTTAGCTGGGTGATGTATAAATAGTATTCTAAACAGAAGCAAAGTAAAAAAAAAAAAAAAACCCAAGTGGATGAAATTGCAGGGCCGGCTACTTTTTTCATGTTAGTGCACACGCTACTGTATACCCAGTAGCACCTATTCAATGCTTCTAATTAAGTGAAATGCTCTTGCTAATTTTGAATCTCCATTTACTGTAATTGTGGACCTAAACACTCCCAGTAGGATTCCTTTGGGGATAGTTTTAAATTCACTGTGATTGTGCACATGGTGGCCATTGGAATTGCCTGTTTAATCGTTAGCCATGTAGGTACATTGCAAAAGTTTACGTATTTAGTAAGTGTTCTCTGTTTCTCTCTTGACAGGCCTTGACACATTAAATAAACCATCTTCTTTCACAATAAATACTGAATGATTACATTTCAGCTCTTGTGTCGCTATACATTTATGCAAAAATTGTGGTGGGCATTTACAGGGCTTGCTCTGCTTATATCCCTTTTACTGCCTGAGATGAGAAGAAAATGAGCTTCCTGACCTTTCCTGAGCTCGGCACCTCCTGATGAGAAGCCGCCCCAGTTTACAAAAGTGTTTTCCAGGAGATACAGTGATTTCCCAATTATACAACTTCAGATGTCCTCTTGCCCTCATATCTAAAGCACTTCATATTTAAACAGAAAAATTACAATCAAGCCTTTGGCCCATTTTGTAATTCCTCTCTAACTTTGAACAGCTAGAGTCTAGGAGTGGAGTGCTGTATAAGATGAGGAAGAAAAAAAAAAAAAACCTACTGCCGTCCAGTTGATTCCGACTCATAGTGGCCCTAGAGGACAGAGTAGAACTGCCCCATAGAGTTTCCAAGGAGCACCTGGTGGATTCAAACTGCTGACCTTATAGTTGGCAGCTGTAGCACCTAACCACTATGGCCACCAGGGTTTCCCCATGAGAGGAGTCCTTCATACAGACTGATCCATTCGGCATCTGCTGGACCAACAGAATCTAGCACAAGGATGTCCTTCTGTAGAGAACATGAATCAGAAAGAAGTGAGGGACAAACAAAACAATTCTGGAAGCTAATCCCTGGGATGTAGGGGTGTTTGTGAGTGAGACACAAGGAATATCATAAACAGAGTCAGAAATTTCTGCAAGCCAAAGAGATTGCTTTATAGAACACCCAGCAAAAGAGAGGCTTATCTAAAGCCAGGAGGGATGATAAAGAGCGAGATAGTAAGAGAGAAGGAGAGCAAAGGAGTCTATATGGCCTGGAAACTAGTAGCAATGCATCAGTAAAAAAAAAATGCAGATTACATATCACTTGACCTCACTTTATAAGAAAACAAACATGTAAGTAAATAAATGGAACATACATGGTGAAAACTCTCTGAAAGGCTATAAATTAAAATAATAAATATGTTTTCTCTTGTGGCAATATATAGGTGGCTTTTATTTTCTTTGTCCTGCCTCTGCATTTTCTACATTTTGTGTAATACAGGCATTAAAACTATTGTTTTCATAAGAAAAAAGTGTGAAAAGTAATGTAAAATTCCAATATTTAAAATACTGCAGTGCTAGTAAGAAAAATAAAGAAATGAAAATAAAAGAAACAATCCAGAATCTGGTCTGATTTTATAGAAACATTGTACCTATAAGTTAATTAGCACTGCAAATCCATAGAGGAGAGGACAGTTCAACAATTATTTCTGATAAAATTGGTTACCTGTGGGCAAAAAAAAAAAAAGGTTGCATCCTTACCTCACATAATACCCTAAAACGATGGCCATGCAAATTAAAGATCAGGGTTGAAAAATAATATCATATAGAAAAAGGAGAAAATATTCTATGTGCATGTAAACAGTAAATGCATTTTAAATACACAAGCAATCGAAGAAACTACAAAAGCCAAAGAGGTCATGCAGGCAATGTACTCAATTTTAAAACGTTTTGTCATAAACACGTAGATAAATTTTGAAATTTACAAAAAAAATAGATACAAATTTTAATCTACATGGTACAAAAAAAAAAAAAAAAAACCCATTATCGTTGAGTTGATTCTGACTCATAGCGACCCTATAGTACAGAGCAGAGCTGGCCCATAGAATTTCCAGGGAGCACCTGGTAGATTCGAACTGCCAACCTTTTGATTAGCAGGTGTAGCTCTTAACCACTATGCAACCAGGGTTTAATCTATATGATAAAGGGTTACTATTTCCACATTTTAGACAGCTATTCACAAATCACTCAAAAGAGCTAAATAACAAAATGGGTAATGTATGCAAAAAGCTTCAATTTTAAGTAAATGGCAATTACTCCAATGCATTACCTTTATTTGGCAATAAAATTGGCTGAGATTTAAACACATTATAACACCAGTGTTGATAATGTTACAGTGAAATGAACCATGATTTAGTGACTGAGGGAAATATGAATTGCTCCAAATTTGTAGGAGGGAAATTTGAAACTATGACTCAAAACTCTTCAAAATGTTCTACATGTACTTCACCCTCAGCAACAACTCAGATAAGCAAAACAAAAATTTATGTACAAAAGTTTTAATCACAGTACATTTACAATGGAAAAATCTGGAAACAACTTCTATGCCAAAGAAAAAGAATGATAAAATCTATAATATTATCTAGTAGGTACAATATTATGCAGCCCACTAAAATTTATATGCTCCAGGAATATTTGGGAAAATTTTGTTTTTATATTATATGTATGAAGTCTGTGGGAAAAAAAAGTCACACAAAGTGAATATATTAACAAATAACTACATTAACATGTCCACAGTGAGTTATCTCTGACAGTGGGACCATGCCCATATTTTTTTCTTCTATTTTTTTCAATTTCTAAAAATAATCAACATCAAAGAGTTTTAAGGAAATGTCAGTCTGCCACACAGAGAAGCCATTCTCTAAGTAACAGATGGCATTAGCAGGCACCTGGAGGAGAATACAAGGAAGAAGAGCAAACTTTAAGGGTCTGCACTGCAGAAAGATGAACTTTTAAAATAAGTACCTAGAATCCTCATGTATCTGTTAGCTGCCTGAATGTCTTCTCTGGTGAAGTACCTGTTCATATCCTTTGCCCATTTTTTAATTGGGTTGTTTGTCTTTTTGTTGTTGAGGTTTTGTAATACCTTATAGATTTTAGAGAGTAGGCTCTGATCAGATATGTCATAGCCAAAAACTTTTTTCCCAGTCTGTAGTTTGTCTTTTTATTCTTTTGGTGAAGTCTTTTGATGAGCATAAGTGTTTGATTTTTAGGGGCTCCCAATTATCTAGTTTCTCTTCTGGTGTTTTTGCATTGTTAGTAATGTTTTGTATTCTGTTTATGCCGTATGCTAGGGCTCCTAGTGTTGACCCTAATTTTTTTTCCATGATTTTTATTGTTTTAGATTTTATATTTAGTTCTTTGATCCATTTTGAGTTAGTTTTTATACATGGTGTGAGGTGTGGGTCTTGCTTCATTTTTGTGCAGATAGGTATCCAATTATAACAGCATCATTTTTTAAAGAGAGTGTTTTTTCCCCGTTTAACAGATTTGGGACTTTGTCAAATATCAGCTTCTCATAGGTGGATGAATTAATGTCTGGATTCTCAATTCTGTTCCATTGGTCTATGTATCTGTTTTTGTATCAGTACAAGGCTGTTTTGACTACTATGGCCATATAATAAGTTCTAAAATCAGGTAATGTGAGGTCTCCCACTTTGTTCTTCTTCTTCATTAATGCTTTACTTAGCTGGGGCTTCTTCTCTTTCCGTTGGAAGTTGGCGATTTTTTTCTCCATCTTGTTAAAAAATGTCACTGGAATTTGGATTGGGATTGCATTGTATCTGTAGATTGCTTTGGGTAGAATTGGCATTTTCACAATACTGAGTCTTCCTATCCATGAGCAAGGCATGTTTTTCCACTTATGTAGGTCTCTTTTTGTTTCTTGCAGTGGGGTCTTCTAGTTTTCTTTGTATAGCTCTTTTACATCTCTGGTTAGATTTATTCCTTAGTATTTTATGTTCTTGGGAGCTATCGTAAATGTTATTGATTTGATTTCCTCTTCGAAGCTCTCTTCATTGGTGTAGAGGCATCCAACTGATTTTTGTATGTTTATCTTGGATCCTGATACTTTGCTAAAATTTTCTATCGGCTCCAGTAGTTTTCTTGTGGATTCTTTAGGGTTTTCTGTGTATAAGATCATATTATCTGAAAATAGGGATACTTTTACTTCTTTGTTACCAATTTGGATGCCCTTTATTTCTTTTCTTGCCTTATTGCTCTGGCTAGGCCCTCCAGCACAATGTTGAATGAGAGTGGTGATAAACAGCATCCTTGTCTGATTCCCATTCTCAGGAGGAATACTTTCAGACTCTCTCCATTTAGGTCGATGTTGGCCGTTGGCTTTGTACAAGTGCCCTTTATTATGTTGAGGAATTTTCCTTCTATTCCTATTTTCCTGATAGTTTTTATCATGAACGGGTGTTGAACTTTGTCAAATGCCTTTCCTGCATCAATTGATAAGACCATGTGGTTCTTGTCTTTTGTTTTATTTATGTGATGGATTACATTGATTGTTTTTCTAATGTTGAACCATTCCTGCATACATGGTATGAATCCCACTTGGTCATGGTGAATTTTTTTTTTTAATATGTTTTTGAATTTTATTGGCTAGAATTTTATTGAGGATTTTTGTGTCTATGTTCATGAGGAATATTGGTCTGTTATTTTCTTTTTTTTGTCATGTCTTTACCTGGTTTTGGTATCAGGGTTATGCCAGCTTCATAGAATGAGTTTGGGAGTATTCCATCCTTTTCTATGCTCTGAAATACCTTTGGTAGTAGTGGTGTTAACTCTTCTCTGAAAGTGTGGTAGAATTCTCTAGTGAAGCCATCAGGGTCAGGCCTTTTTTTTCATTGGGACCTTTTTTATTACCTCTTCAATCTCTTCTTTTGTTATAGGTTTATTTAATTGTTCTACCTTGGTTTGTGTTAGTTTAGGTAGTTAGTGTGTTTCTAGAAATTTGTTCATTTCCTCCAGGTTTTCAAATTTGTTGGAGTATAATGTTTTATAGTATTCTGTTATGATTCTTTTAATTTCAGTTAAGTTTGTTGTGCTATCTCTCATCTCATTTGTTATTCAGGTTATTTGCTTCCTCTCCTGTTTTTCTTTTGTTAGTTGGCCAGTGGTTTATTGATTTTGCTAACCTTTTCAAAGAACCAGCTTTTGGTCTTGTTAACTCTCTCAATTGTTTTTCTATTCTCTCTTTTTTTTTTTCTGCTCTAATTTTTATAATTTGCTTTCTTCTGATGCCTGAGGGCCTCTTTTGCTGTTCTCTTTCTATTTGTTCGAGTTCTGGGGTTAATATTTTGATTTTGGCCCCTTCTTCTTTTTGTGTCCATTTATTGCTATAAACTGACCTCTGAGCACTGCTTTTGCTATGTTCCAAAGGCTCTGGTAGGCTGTGTTTTCATTCTTGATTCTATGAATTTCTTTATTCCATCCCTGATTTCTTGTATAACCCAGTAGTTTTTGAGCAAGGTGTTGTTCAGTTTCAGTGTATTTGATATTTTTTCCTTGCTCTTTCTATTATTGATTTCTATTTTTATGGCTTTATGATCAGAAAAGATGCTTTGTAATATTTCAGTGCTTTGGATCCTATTAAGGCTTGCTTCATGGCTTAATATGCGGTCTATCCTGGAGAATGTTCTATGTGCATTGGAAAAGAAAGTATACTTGGCTGTTGTTTGGTGAATGTTCTGTATATGTCTATGAGATCAAGTTGGCTGATTGTGGAATTTAGATCATCCATGTTGTTGAGCTTCTTTCAGGATGTTCTGTCCTTCACTGAAAGTGGTGTGTTAAAGCCTCTTACTGTCATTGTGGACCTGTCTATTTCTCTTTTCAATTCTGTTGGAGTTTGTTTTATGTATTTTGGAGCCCTGTCATTGGGCGAATAAATACCTGTTGGTATATTGATCCTGTAATCATTATATAGTGTCCTTCCTTATCCTTTGTGGTTGATTTTGCTTTAAAGTCTATTTTGTCTGAGATTAATACTGCTATTCCTGCTTTTTTGATTGTTGTTTGCTTGATGTATATTTTTCCCTCTTTTGGGTTTCAGCTTGTTGTGTCTTTTGAGTCTAAGGTGTGTCTCTTGTAGGCAGCATATAGACAGATCATGTTTTCTTATTCATTCTGCCACTCTCTGTCTCTTTGTTGGTGCATTTAGTCCATTTACATCCACTGTAACTATTGGTAGGTATGAGTTTAGTGCTGTCATTTTGATGTATTTTTGTGTGTGTGTTGACAGTTTCTTTGTTCCACTTAATTTTCTGTGCTGATTTGTTTTTCTTTATGCATTTGCTTTTCATCTTTTTCATTATCGCTGATTTTGTATTCGCTGAGTATGTTTTTCTGTTTTTCTTCTTTTTTATTTTGATGTGTAGGATTGTTAGTGTCCTTTGTGGTTTCCTTAAAATTTACCTCTATTTTTCTAAGTTTAAGTAAATCATTTATTTCTTGATACCACCTTAACTCCTCTTCATATGAAAGTTCTATGATTACCTTTAGTCACTCTTTTTGTTTTAATGTTGTTATCTTTTACATATTGACATCATTTTCAGTGTTTTAGCTTTGACTTATTATTGTGACTTCCCTGTCTGGGTTGATATTTGGTTGTTCTGCCCTGTGTTCTAGTCTTGGGTTGTTATCTGATATTATTGATTCTGTAACTGGAGGACTCCCTTCAGTATTTCTTGTAATTTTTGTTTAGTTTTTACAAATTCTCCTAACTTCTGTTAATCTGGAAATGCCCTAATTTTCCCATCATATTTGAGATGCAGGTTTGCTGTATAAATAATTCTTGGCTGGCAATTTTTTTTTTTCCTTCAAGGCTTAATATGTCTTCCCATTGCCTTCTTGCCTGCATGGTTTCTGCTGAGTAGTCAGAGTTTAGTCTTATTGACTTTCCTTTGTAGATAACTTTTCGTTTATCCCTAGCCATGTTTAAAATTCTCTCTTTATCTTTGATTTTGACAAGTTTGATTATAATATGTCTTGGTGCTTTTCATTTGGGATCTACCTGTGTGGGGTTTGATGAGCTTCTTGGATAGATATCTTCTCATCTTTCATGATATCAGGGAAGTTTCTTTGCCAACAAATCTTCAACAATCCTCTCTGTATTTTCTGTTATCCCTCCCTGTTCTGGCACTCCAATCACTTGTAGGTTATTCCTCTTGATAGATCCCACATAATTCTTACTACTTCCTCATTTTTTAAATGCTTTTATCTGCTTTTTCCTCAAATAAATTGGTGTCAAGTGCTTTATCTTCAGTCTCATTAATTCTGACTTCCATTGCCTCAATTCTGCTCCTATGACTGTCTTTTGAGTTGTATAATGATGAAATTTTATTGTTAATTTTTTGGATTTCTGTTTTGTGTCTTCTATGGATTCTTGTAGCCTGTTTAAATGATAGAAATTTTATTGTTAATTTTTTGGATTTCTGTTTTCTGCCTTTCTATGGATTCTTGTAGCCCGTCGAATTTGTCATTTTCTCTTATATAACCTTCTTAATTTCCACTATTGCTTTGTCTGTGTGTTCCTTGGCTTGATCTGCATTTTGCCTGATCTCCTTCCTGATCTCTTGAAGAACTCTGAATAGTAATCTCTTGAATTCTACCTTCGGTAATTCCAAGACTTTATCTTCCTCTGGGAGGTTTCCTGGCACTTTATATTGGTCTCTTGCTGAAGCCATCATGGTCTGCTCTTTATGTGATTTGATATTGACTGTTGTCTCCAAGCCATCAATAAGTTATCATATTTATTAGTTTTTTGTTCGCTTACTGTGTCCTAGCTTCTTGTTTTGTTTTAATATGCCCAGATAGGCTGGTAATGTGAGCTACTTTTATTATTGACATCTTTGAAGCACTCACATCCTGTCACCAGGTGGTTAGAGCTGCTACTAGGTATGTGAGCCAGGAGTCTGTTTACTTTTCTTGTGTGGATTCAACTCAGGTGTCCAGGTAGTCAATCTCCTAGTGTGTGGTGCAGGCTCTCACCTACAGTCCTAGATGGGCAGGGCTGTGTAGGGGTGATTGGAGCAGGCACAGGTATCTGGCTGCAGTAGGGCGTTATGTGCTGAGCAAGGCAGAGGGCTGATGGCTGTCCCTGAGTGCTTGGGTCGAAGGCATTTCCCTGTTCTCTAGAGCAAGTAGTTTGGTGGGTTTTGCAGCCAGACTTTGGGCACCCAGTGCTGCTGGCTGTAAGGATTGGGAGGCGCTGCTTATTCTTGGGTACCTGTCATGGGTGGCTAGATGGAGTGGGTGGAACCACCAGTCCTGAGGTCCCTGATGTGGGTAGGTGAGGACTCTGCTTAATGGGCAGGGTGGTGTCAAATGTCAAGAATCTGCTACTTTCCCTTAGCAGTTGCAGTTGAAAATAGGTTTCAGGTATACACCGTGTTGTACTATGCTAATGCTGACCTACGCTATTGAAATGGGCTCACACAGGTCTAGGCAGGGGTGAAAGGCATTCAAAGTCCATGGACCCCTTATCCCTGTGTCTAGGCAAAGGGGCTGTACCTGCCTTGAATCCCCTGCTTAGGGGAGCTGGCAGATTATTTTTTCCTGGAGAATGGCTCAGGCATAAGACAGGTCCGCCTTCCAGCCCAGGGGGCATGGTAATTGCTGAAGCTAGACCAGACTAGAGCAGAAGCATGGGGCGGGGAGAGGTAGGGATGGTGAAGGGGATACAGGCACTTCCCAAAGGGTAGAAGGGTTTTTTGGATCCCATGCAGTAGGTTAGACTCTTGTACTTAACTTTTGCAGATCCAGCACAGCTTCCCCCTGGCTCCAGAGGCTTGACAGACTTTCTACCACTCGGTTTCTCCTAATGTGGAAAACACATCCCAAGTGCTACTGTTTGCCTCAGCTTGCACGCACCAGCCAATCCAGCCTGCAGGGTGCCAGCCAGGTCAGGTCTGGCAAATCCTCTCTGCATCTGAACTGTCTCTCCCTCTTCCTGCTGCTTAGCCTGTCTCCTCAACTTTGCCTTTGATATTCTGGGCTCCTAGATTATCATATGTAATCAATTCACTTGTTTTTTCAGGCCTTGGTTGTAAGAGGGACCATAGGAAGTGTCTGACTACTCCGCCATCTTGGCCCCTCCTCTGGCTCATAGTTTTAATGTGGACTTAGACACTATATCACAACTCGTTGTACAATTTGTGATATGATATATACTCATGTTTCTTGAACTCAACTTCATATATTATCTCACAGACATAGATTTTTATAGTGTAATAGAGTCGCACTTATCCACATGTGTCCTATCTTCAAATTTTCATTGAGTCTGTGCTATTGCTCAGTTGAGTGTGGTGCTAAGCCCTGGGATAAAAAGATGAGTATAGTAGTCTCTGTTCTGAGGAGGTTTTTGTAGGCAGGTATGGATTGCACACTCAGTTGTATTTTAACTAAGTTTTTAAGGAGTAAATTGACTCAAAGGAAAAAGATTAAAATGATTCCATATTCAAATGAATTTTTAAATTGCATAATGTATTTTTTCACATAGCCCAAATTTTCTCAAGCTCACATACAATATTTTAAAATCTTATAATGACAATAATAACCCCAACCTATAACATAAATTTAAATTTATTCTGAGCTGGTTTTGTAATAAGTACTCTTCCAAATGCTTTATATACATTAAATTATTTCGTGTGCAAATGCCCTTATGCGGTAAGTACTATTATTTTCCTCCTTTTATAGATAAAGAAACTGAGTGTTAGGTTACATAATTTGCCTAAAGCACATAGCGGTGATTTGAGCCCAGAGAGAGTGGCTTCAGAGGTAACACTTTATTATCCATACCGCCTCTCTTTCTGAGGATGGTTTCAAATAGACATCCTCCGTATGCAACTGCAAAGCCACCTCAGTCCCCAAACTGCACGTTCCTAGTCCACGCTTCATGTACCTACGCATAGACACCTCTCTTTCTGGTTTGGATGGATCTGTGATATGTGTGCTGAGGTGGTAGGCTGGGCTCCCAGGGGGTTTAGACAGGTCTGCAAAGTTCAAATAGATTGATAAAGGCTGTCTTCTGAAGGAAAGATAAGCAAAATTTACTCTGATACCCATAAGATGGATTGACACAACAACCTCAACAGTGGACTCAAGCATACCAAGAAGCATGAAGATGGTGCAGGACTAGAAAACATTTCATCCTGGTATATGTAAAGTCACCATGAATCAGAGCAATCTTGAGGACAACTAACAATAGTGATGGAGCTGGGCCATAGAAAGTAGTAGTTTTATATTCTGGCCCTGGAGGTAGAGTTGGAGTTCTTTATCTATGTGTGATTTTTTAGCCCTTTATCTGTGGTATATGTTGCAGAGACTTTCTTCTGTTTTGTCATGTGTCTTTTGACAAAAACCTGAAGGTTTTTTTTTTTTTTTATCCCATGCCTATGTTTTATTTTTCTTGTTCTTTTTATTCTCTCTCGGAGGTAGAGTTGGAGTTCTTTATCTATGTGTGATTTTTCAGCCCTTTATCTGTGATATACGTTGCAAAGACTTTCTTCTGTTTTGTCATGTGTCTTTTGACAAAGACCTAAAGGTTTTTTTTATCCCATGCATATGTTTTATTTTTCTTGTTCTTTTTATTCTCTCTCTCTTAAAGTTTAGTCAAATGCATCAATATTTTTGTATCTTGAATCTTTTATTGCACCTAGTCTGTGATTCACAGTTAGAAAGTCTCTCTCTATACTTATGCAATCGAGGAATTCACCCATACCTTCTCCTAGAGTGTTCATGACATTATTTGTTACATTTGGATTCCAGGTAGAGTTTATTCTTGTGTATAGTGGGAGGCCCCAAAAAACCCAGTGTCGTATAGTGGGAGGTAGAGAACTAAATTTATCTTTCTCTGAATGGTTACCCAGCTGACCATGAATCATTTATTAAAAAGAATGAAACTAAACAAAACATCTTTGCCCCAGCAATTGAGATGCCACTTCTACTTTACACTAAATTCAATATGTACATGAGACTTATTTTGGGATTTTCTAAGCTATGGCACCATTTGGTCCATGTCTCCCTGTGCTAGAACCAGAGTATTTTAGTTACAGAGCTTTTGGACGTATGGATGGGACTGACATCCCCATCCATAGTCCTCCTTTGTCAGCGTTTTCCTTAGCTCCTCCTGAATGTTCATTTTTTCACATGAACACTTGCATCAACTTGTTGGGCTCCATAAGAAAAAAAGGGCATTAGGATTTTATCTGACTGGGGAGAATTGTATCCTCATGATGTTGTCTTCTCTTATCTAAGAACAAATGACTTTTATTTATTTGTTCAAGTCTATGTTTGTGTCTTCCAGAATGTTTTAAAGTTTCTCTAATGTGAATTTTGCACATTTTTAAGCTTATTACTAAGCATTTTAAATAATATACGTTCATTACAGAAACAGATCACCAGGTCTTTCTCCCATGGAGCTGCTGGGTGGGTTCAAAACACCAACCTTTAGGTTAGCAGCCAAGCCATTAACCACTGCACCCCAGGCCTCCTTAAGTTTTATATGTTTAATAGTTATATTTTGTAGTATATACTATTATAAATGCATTTTTCACTATCATTATATTCTCTGTAATTTTTGTGTATATGAAAGATACTGATTTCTGTATGTTAATTATATTTCCTACTACCTTACTGAATTTGTTTACTGTTTCAGTTAGTTCTATCATGAACTCTGTAGTGTTTCCTAGCTATGCTCTAGTATCTTCTGAAAAGAGAAGCAGTTTTACTTCTACTATTCCAATTTTTATATGTTTAATTGATTCTCTTCATCTAATTATATTGTCTCTAGAAATACCTCCAGTAAAATTTTAAACAGTAGTGGAGTGATGATCATACTTTTATTGTGCCTAATCTTATATTTCTAGAGTTTCCCTATAGGCAAAGGACTGTGCTGTGATCCATAGGGTAGTGTTGTCTACTTTTCAGAAGTAGATCGAGGAGTCTTTCTTCCTAGTCTGTGTTAGTCTGGAAGCTTCCACAAAACAATGTCTCCAAGTGGAATAGTGGAATCCCCATTGTTTTCTTAGCTATATATAGCATTCCAGACACCTTATCAAGACTGTACCCCCCCCCACTCCCTGCCCTGGGTCTCAAGCTGGAGGTTCCTATTTTGCAGTCCCTGTCCTAGGTTTTTTGGGTGGGTTCTAGCCCTGAGATCACTGCAGAGCTCTAAAACCCCCTCCTTCCAAGGAGGAAGACCGCTACTCCATGTGCCCATGCTACCGCCTGGAGTTTCTCCTATACGGTGTAGCTCTGGTCTGGTAGAGATAAACTTCTCTAATAATTATGGGCTGGATCCCTGATGCCAATTATTTATTTGAATGTCTGGAGAAGATTCTGGGTCTCTGTGTCCGACCACTTAGTTGGACTTCAAAGGCTCCGTGTTTCAACTGTACTCCACCTTTCCCTATGGAGATAGGCTGGAAAGTTCTCCAGCCAAGTCTTAACCCAGTGCTCTCAGAGCTACTTGGAGATGACTCAGTGTCTCCCTGCTTACCTTTGAGATAAGGCATATGTTTCACCTGCAACTCATCATAGCATCCACCCACAGAACCCAGAAACAACGATGTTTCCTCTTGTGTTTAGCTGGGTCACTCCACTGTGAGGCACACCAATTAGCAAATGTTAAGTGATGTGTCACTTTAAAACATAGAAAAATTATTTCCTGTTTTAAAGTTTTTTGTTTTATATACTCTCATTAGAATAACCACTTTGTAGTTTTGTGTTGCAGTTATGTTGAATATTCATAAGATTCTGTCTGCTTACTAAATAATTATATCACATTAATATGGTATGAATAAATGAAAGCTGTAATTATGCCTTTATCCTTTTCTATTTTGCAATTTACAATTTGCTTATTTCAAGAATAAAAGGGAATTGCCACATTCAGAAAAATATTATTTCATTTCTAAACAAGAAAGAATACAAGAGGCCCACCCTGGGTGACAGGTTAAACAGACTTTATTCCTTCCATTTCTTGTTCAGAAAGACTTCCATCTTCCTATCATTTGGCTGAATAATAAATAGAAAAAGTAGGAATATTTTATAAAATAATTTTAAAAAGTCATTTTACCATCAGAAGAGAACATCTTTTTCTGGCTCAATTTGACATTTTAAAGTGGTTGAAACCAACCTATATCCCAATTTCCAAATTTAAACTTTCAAGTCACTGTTTTGGAAAAGTTTTTTCTCTTTCTGATTACAAAACACAGACTGTTTCTTTAGACCAGCCCCCAACGCCAGTGAATGGGCTCTGCAGCTGGTAATGAACCCAGATACAGGGTAGATACAGCATAGAAGGTTCAGAACCAATTTATATTGATGTTTTTGTTGCAGGCACCTCTATGCCTTTGATTAAATAAGGTTCTTGTCTCTCACTGGTCGAGAATGAACAGGTAAGGCCAGGAGAATTTTCCACATGAGCAAAGCTTTGTTGAAGAAGATTGCAAGCAGAGATGAATAGGGCCTAGGCAACACTTACCCCTGTCTCTGAGAACAAAGGATTTGCATGAGTTTTTAAAGGTTTTTGAGTGGGAAAAGATTTATGTTTATTCATAGGTATAGGCAGAGTTTTCCAAGAGGTGGCCAATCTGGACAGGGATTTGTTAACTACAGTGTGCATGCAGCAGCTTTCTAAGATGGCTTTAAGATGGCTCCTGTCCTGGAGAATTCTGGGATTCATAGCAGGACTTATTATGGGGTGTCACACCTGGGCAGTCCCTCCTGTGTTGCTGGTTCTATTCCTGTCTTGGGTACTTGCAATAGGCAGAAGTCATCCATCAATCACCTTGTGGATGTCTGTGCATGCTCTGGGGACCACATTGGGATGGTCCTTCTGAAAAACATCTTACAAGGGGGTACACTGTTTGCTTTTTCCTTATCGTACATTCCAGGATGGGAGTTTTTCATTAGCCAAACACATAGTGTTATAAGTAAGTTGCAAGTTACCGGTGTTGCAGGGCTCCTTGCCTAGGGGCTCAGTCCCCGTTTCTTCCCTATCTCATTTTGAGCACATAGCAGGTGTTCAAGGAGTACTCATCAAGCAAATCTAAAGGTATGGTTAGTTTGATTAATAAAGTTTCCATCTTTTAGGTGAGGATCCTAATCAGTGTTAAAATATATAACATCAAAATACCTTGATTTTTAAAACATATTCTAAAATTTAATTGTAGCTATATATCTGGCTATGTTTTAAAATTTAACATATTTTAAATATTTTTAAAAGTAATGCTAATAAAATTTTAGATAATTTGTTTGAAGATGCTTATGTCTACCTTTTGGAAATAGTATTAAATGTTTTTATACTGTAAACAGTTTATTAATAAAAAAAATTAACAGGACAATTTCAGCCAAATAGATAGTAAGAAGAAATGTCCCAATGAAGTTACAGTAAAAAAGGAAGCTTTAGTCCTTTTGACTCAATGGCAAAGGGTTTTTTTCTAGTCCATTTTGCATTCTTTCTTATGGCATTTGTGTTGATTGTACAAGAAACTCAGATCAACATATAGGGAAAAGACTGCCCAAATCATATGCAAGAGGATACTTGGAGGTTGTACTCAACACGCACTTCTAAATGGTTCAATATCAATATTAGAGAGCATAACAAGTGGAGTTTCCCTGAGGAAAATCTTGGGTTCAATTGTGTTTAAGCACTTTTGTCAATTTTCTGAATGATAGCATGGAAGCATGTTCATTAAGTATACAATGAAACCAAGCTGGGAGCAGCCAAAAACACCATAGAGAATAGGAACAGATTTAATCACAACCATGAAATCTAACTAAATGGTCATAAGAGTCTGCGACTCAGTGGACAAGTCTAAGCTGAAGTACTTCTGTGGGGATTGGGATAGGAGGAGCTTTAGGACTAGTTTGCAACCCTGGTGCATACTGCTGCCCCCCAGAAAGGTTTTCAGAAGTAATAGCACCCAAGCCACACCTAGAGAAATGCAGCCAGAACCAGGGTGGGTGGCATGGGCATGTTTTAAAAGCTCTTTAATAACTAATATAAGCATCTCTGCAAACACTACCTTAGGAACTTAAAATGAAGGAGTTGTTTGGAATTCAACAGCAAAAGACCTGGGGCATCATAATAGACCATTTGCTGAAAATGATGCCACAAAATAAAAGTTGGCAGTTAAAATGCATGATAGAGATAAGAACCTAGTAAATTATTCAAAAAATTATAATTGATCAAAAAATTCACACAGGACATGCAATCCAAGCCAAACAGTAATTGTTTACAATCTCCAACTATGATGAATATTGCTATAAAATGCTGACATTTACCTCAGTACACTGTTTTGGTTTCAACAATTTTTTTTATGATTACTGTTATTATTTTATTTTGTTTTTCATCAGAAAAGAGATGATTGTTTCATACTGTTTACTATATATTATAAGGAATATAGACAGGCTTTTAAATGAATTTTCCCTGTGTCATCAGGGACAAAACACAGGGACTCGCAGGTTACCTAGCAGCTACCTAGCTCTCCCCACCCAAGAGGTGACACCAGAGACTTAAGAAGCAGAACGGAATTCAGTAGAGAGCAGCAGAAACGATTAGAGACTTGGAAAATAGAAGCTATGAAGGGAGATTAAAGGATCTGTGATTATTTAGCCTGGAGAAGAGAAGCAGACCTAATAGCCATCTTCAGCCTGTGAAGGGTTATTATATGGAGGATGGTGGGCAGCTGTTCCCTCTACACTGAAGGCTGGGAAGAGGAAATGGGCTTAGACTTCAATAGGGAGGATTTGGATGAGACGTAAGAGCTTCCTCACAGTGAGGGCTGTCAGCCACTAGACTTGGTTATGAGTTTAGATGCTCGGCTCCTGGGGTGGGGTGTTCAGTACACCTGAGAAGCATCTGGTTATCAGGGTGACTGTGGTTCAGGCCAGGAGCACAGCTGTGGAGCCCCTGGGTTTTGTCAGAGGCTATGACAGTATATGAAGCTGAGGCTGTACCCCTATATGCCATATCCCCAGTGTGACATTTCCATTTCTATTGGAGATGGTCTCAGCTCTTGGAAAGACACGGAAAAAGTTTGTGTGACTAAAGGCCAAGTGTCTAGAGAGACAGTTCAATGAAGAGGGTGCACTTTCCAGACGTGACAAGAGGCCACGGCTGTCATGTATTGTCTTTCTTTAATAGGTGATGGTAGCAGCAGTAGCCAAAGAACTGGGAAGACAGTTTGAAGAACAGAAAAATTGGAATCAACTCTAGCCTTAGGTTCAAGTTCTTTTCAATTGCAATGTTCTTTGATTTTTTTTTTTTTGAATAGTGTGTTCAGTGGGCATTTTTGTTTGCTCAGTAGGAAGAAAAGGAAGGAAGGTAAAGAGAAAAGTGATTTTTTTCCTCCAAAAAATTGAATTTCTAGACTTAGACATTTTTAATCTGTCACTTTTATGTGAGTCTTAGGTAAGCCTCAGAAACAAATACTTTGGGAATCCTTTGCGGTTTTAGTGAAAACTTACGTCCTTTAAAAAAAAGAAAAGAAAAGAAAATCACTGGCCGTTATCCATGAAACGTACACTTGTTAGGGTTTTTTTTTTTTTTTGGTTGGTGAGTTAGCAGGGACAGTTTCGTTGACCCAACAACAACTTTTCTTGTTCTCTCTTAGCACCTCCATCACTGTTGGTAATGTTTCAGAGGTGGTTATAACCACACACGAAAATATTCTTTTTCCCTGAGTGGCATCCCCACCATATAGCACAAATGAAAGTACACCAAACCCAATGTCACTGAGTCAATTCTGACCCTACAGGACAGAGTAGAACTTCCCCATAGGGTTTCCAAGGAGCAGCTGTAGATTTGAACTGCTGACCTTTTGGTTAGCAGCCTGACCTCTTAACTACTGTGCCACCAGGGCTCCAGTATTAAAGACAGTGCATTTTAATTTCACATATACTTGTTTCTCCCAAAGAAGTGTAAATTACTCAGTAGGTTTTCTCTCAATTGTGTCCCCGTGTGTTTAGCAGATGGGGGGATGGAGAGATGGAGAGATGGAGGGACACTGTGTGGAGTTATCTACTTGGGCCAATACCACATCATGAGCCTGCATCTTATTAACACCAAGATTAAATCATTTCTTGTATAACGTTATGCTGTTTCATGAGAATCAAGTTCACGGCATTGTCATTGTTGAACGCCCTTTATTTGGAGACTTCTTATGCTTATTTTAGGGAAAAAATATTTTCAAATCAATTATACTTTTCCATCTGCTACACCAATATTGAAGTAAAACTCTTATGACTTATTGTAGGGTCTTAAGTGGCAACAGGTGTTGGCCCTTGCTGAGAAGGACGCTTTGTTTCCTGATTGGCCGTCTAGGTGCCAAAGCAGCTACCAGACCACACTTACTGTTTTTCCATGGTACTTGAATTTTGACATCTGACAGTAATTTTACATTTTCATCAGGCTTGGGGGAGAGGGAATTCTGGAATACCTCTTAATTTTTTCCGTCATAAGTAGAAATCAGAGTGTTTTTATGAATCATAAAGGAGCCTAGGATGTATTTACAGCATATCTTATTCTAAAAAGCAGCACCAAATGGGGCTATTTTGTCCTTGAAATGAGTTTTTAGAAAGAAATCCACTTTATTAAGTTTGAAGAAGAGAAAGCCATTCCTCTCTCTGAGGATTTAATACCCATATACTTGCTATGGGTATATCAAAGTGTGGTCCCTTCCATCAAAATTGCATAAACAGTTCTTTGTCTGCTTTCCCCTCCACCATCCTTTGTACCTCTGGACAGTGAGTCAATTATATTCTGTCTAGCAGAGGCCATTTCCAACTGAACACATCACTCTGGAATTACCAAGGTTTATCAATGACTTTGGTTGGAAGTTTGGATAGGGAAAGGGTCTGGGTTAAGCTTTTTAAGTAGTCTCTCATTAAAGTAATTATAGTGAGTGACAGTGCAAAAGTTATTTTCTTTTGCACCACCACTGCTTCAGTAGTCATCGTATTTTAAATACTTGTATCCAAATTCAGATAAAATTTTTAAGACTCCAAAGAAACCCACGATGTTTGCTTGTATCCAATAGAGTGGACTGTTTCTGATATTTAAATTTATACTCCCTGTAATGGTACCTTGCTTGATAATCAAAAAAATGTCATTAAATGTCATAAGATGTTCAAATAGCTTTGATAAAAGCAATCTAGTGGCATACACAGCATCAGCCCTACCCCACCTCCGCACCCTGAGTATGTTGGTAAATGTTTAACTACCCACTTCCCTCTCCTCCCAGACAAAACAAAAACCTGATTTGTGGTATCTCACAATTTTAGGTGACCAACTGGATGTGGACTGGCTCTGAAAATTTAACAGCCAGATCTTGTGAGCTGAGAAGAGCCTGCTTCAACATCCACCAGTCATCTTTGAGTATTTTCCTGTGTGGCCCCAAGGTATATAGAACCTTTGCAGAAGAGGGAGCAAAGATGGAACAAGGAGAAAGTCATCCAGAAGTTTGTATTCAAAAGTTGATGTGCGAGAGTACCAGAACCCTTCTACATGGCCCTGATGACTCCAACAAAAATGAATAGAAAGTTAAAGGAGGCAGGACTTCAAGTAACAGCTGTCCAAAGAGGAAGTGGGCTGCCAGTAAGTTGAAGAAGTACCAGCTTGGAGGGACCCAGATGCTGGCCATGTGCCTTGTTAGAATATTATGGAGAGAGAGAGACCAAGATCTAAATCAATAGTTGTTTTTGTTGTTCTTGGATGCCATCAAGTTGGTTCCAACTCATAGTGATCCTATAGGACAGAGTAGAACTGCCCCATATGGTTTCCAATGATCAGCTGGTAGATTTGAACTGCCGACATTTTGGTTAGCAGCCAAGCCCTTAACCACTACACCACCAAGGCTCTGTAATCAATAGTTACAGTAGGCATATTATATTAAGATCCCTTGTAATAATCTTATACGATCATGGTGAAAGAACTACACTTACTGAACAGCTCTGGGACTGCATTCTTAACAACCATCAAACCTTCAGAAAAGCCCAAAGACTTGGGTTAACTCTGCCATTTTTCTCATCACAACTGTACTCAAACCCATACTCAGACCACTCCTTTCAATCTCTCAGTGGGTTGAGGAGGGGTGATGCAATTACCCTCCCAGCAAGGATTTTATAACAGGGTGTAAAATTTAACTCCGTATGTATTGCCATAGTCTAGTGAGGTAAGTTAATCCTGTTAAATGATCTTAGTGGCAATATCACTTTCTCCTTATTTTATTTTCTCTCTCTATTTTTTGGCATGTTTTCCTTCCTTCTTCCCTGTGGGGTTCCTCTTATTATTGTTCCTCTTATTATTACCTTCTGTTCCCCTAACATTACCTTCTGTTTCTCTTCCAGTTTGCCATTGTATTAGTACCTTCTTTCTTGATCCCTAGGTAAAACTTCCATTGTCGTTTATATGCTGATGACTTTTGAACTTGTATCTGTAGCCCAGAACTTTCTCTTGAGCCCAGATCCATCTATCCAACTGTCTATTGGCCACCGAATGCATATTTCCCACAAGGAGTCCAAAGCCAACCAGTCCAAAATTCATCAAAGACCATCCAAACTCTCTATCACTCCTTCGCCAATGTTTGGCACCACCATCCTAAGGCAAAGCCCATTTCTTTCAACACCAGCATCCCTGACCCCCACTCCCATCCAACAGTTGATCACCAAGTTCCTGCAATGCAGCTTGTTTAATAGATCAGTGTTCTCACTTGTGTCTGTCCACATCCCTACCATACCAGCCTTAGTGTAAGCAATCCCGCAAGAGTCTCCCCGGTCTCCAAGTCATCCAGTCTCACACCTCAATCCCACTGTCACATTACCATGACAGTCGTTTCTGAAAAGCACATATCTATGCATGACATAGAACCAGAATGCTTCTTAGAAGTAAGGGTGGTGAAGCTTTGATTTGCTTACTTTGGACATGTCACCAGGAAAGACCAATAGCTAAAACAGGGCAATCTGGTAAAGCCTCAGAGGATCAGCAAAAATAAAGGAAGCCCTCCATGAAGTGGATGGACATCATAACCCCCAAAATGGGCTCAAACATTCCAATGATCACGAACATGTCCACCTAAGAGCATATTAACAATAATTAAAAGCTTTACCTAGGGATAAAAAAAATAAAAGGTACAAATAAAACATTAAAATGGCATAGTTGCAAGTTCCTGGGTTTAGGACCTGGACATCTTTGGGGCTGCATTACACCGACCACAGCTCGCTACTGCTTTCGGGGTAAAGTAAACCCTTAGACACGGCCCCCTCCACCTTTCTGACTGGTCTTGGCCCAGACTGACCTCGACACTTCATCTATGGTTGGCAGTTCCCAGCAATCCTCTCTTACTCCAAGATTTTGCAAATACAGCCCCTCTCCCAAGGCCTGCATACTGTCCCCTCCCTCTTCCTGTTCTTCTACAGAATAAGGCAGATTTCATGTTAGATAGCACTTCATCTGAGAGATTAATATATGCCCTGTCAGAACAGCGTTGGTGCCAGGCATGTCCACAGTACCTGGTGTTGGCCACTCTCACACTGCTGAGAATTCTGCTGAGGGAAAAAGCCAGTTTCAAAAGGTTACAGACTTTATGATTCCATTTATTTAACACTTTGATATGACAGTTATAGAGGTGAAGAACAGACTACTAGTTGTCAGTGGTTAGGGATGGGGAGGGAAAAGGAAGAGGGTGGGATGGAGGTGGGTATAGCTATCAAAGGGCAATGAGAGGGAGCCTAGTGGTGACAGAATGTTCTGTATCTTGACTGTTGAGGATACATAAGTATCCACATGTGATACAATCACACAAAGCTAAACACCATACACACGCACACACGTGCACACGCACAAACACACATGTGCATATATGTAAACCCAGGAAAATCAGAATATGGTTGAGGATGGTGCCAATGCCAATTCCCCAGCAATGCTATGGTCTTACCCTTTATAGACTGTTACCTCCAGAGAAACTGTGAAGGTGGTACATGGAGCCTTTCCATATTACTTCCTACAACTGCGTGTGAATCTGCAATCACCCCAACATAAACCCCACTGCCGTCAAGTCGATACCGACTCATAGCGACCATATAGGACAGAGTAGAACTGCCCTGTAGGGTTTCCAAGGAGCACCTGGAGGATTCAAACTGCTGACCTCTTGGCTAGCAGCCGTAGTACTTAACCACTACGCCACCAGGGTTTCCCACCCATACACAGTTTAATTACAAAATAGAGTATGTAGGGCTATGTGATGGATGCATTCATGTCAAACCTAGAAATAGAACCCTCATTTTATGTCTATTTTACACCATAAATTCAATATTTTGCTTCATAGATGTACCAGTAAAATGTAGATTTAAAATATTTGAAGACCAGTATAAGCAACAGAATATATTATACTTTAAATATTTATTTCAATTAAATCTGTAAAAATAAGGACAGAAACTGCCAGGGAGATGTTTGAAGAAGACTAATGTATTAGAAAGACCTCTCTCTACTTTGTTCTGAACATAATTATGTTCATAAATATCTGTAGAAATACTAATATCTGACATTACATATGTATCATGAATATATATTGAATATATGTATATACATATTCTGGTACGTGTATATGTATATATATATATAATATACACAGTATATATTTTCTATAGCATATTATATATATAGAGAGAGAGATATAGATATGTCAAAGAGCCCTGGTGGCACAGTGGTTAAAGTGCTAAGCTGCAAACAAAAAAGTCAGTGGTTCAAACCCACTGGCAGCTCTGAGGGAGAAAGATGTGGCAGTCTGCTTCCATTAAGATTACAGCCTTGGAAACCCTATGGGGTGGTTCTACTTTGTCCTATAGGGTCAATATAAGCTGGATTCAACTCGACTGCAGTGGGTTTGGTTTGGGTATAAACCAAAAGGTCAGCTGTTTGAATTCCCCATCCATTCTTGGGAAACCCTGTGGGACAGCTCTACTCTGTCCTATGGGCAGTTCTATTCTGTCCTACAGGGTTACTATGAGTTGGAATCAACTCACTGGCAACGTGTTTTTTATGCCAACACAAAGACTGATATTCTCAAAAGTGCAACATGAAAAGAATTCTATCTATATTACCAGTGATTTCAATTTTTTTCTCTATTTTTATCTTCTCCAAGTGTTCTATGTTGATCACACATTGGAATCAGAAGACTATTATTTTTCAAAAAATCAAAGACAGTTCTGAAGCTCACATATGTAAGTGTGGCTTTGCGAGCTGGAGGCAGGAACAGTCCAGGCATTGGAAAGTTCATGTGATTTGCCCAAATTCACATAATATTAGTAACATAACTGCACACAACAATAACAATAACCATTAGGCAAAGGAGCCTTAGTGGGGCAATGGTTAAGTGTTCAGCTGTTAACTGAGAGGTCGGTGGTTTGAACCCACCAGAGGCTCATTGAGAGACTCCTTGACAATCTGCTCCCATAAGGATTACAACCAAGAAAACCCTATGGGGCAGTTCTACTCTGTCACATGGGCTATAATGAGTTGGAATTGACTGGAAGGTACCAAACGTATTAACAACCATTAGGCAGGATTTATTCATACAGACAGCTTTAGACACATTACTTTATTTAAAACTCACAATTTCTTCTCAACCTTCACATTCAGCTCAAGTGTCACCACCTCCAAGAAGCCTAGCTGACCCCCATGTCCAAGTGTGTGGCTTCACTTTAGTGAGTCACCTGAACCCACCTCCAGCCAGTGTCCCTCCCCATCCCCTCCCTTCCATGATCTTTATTCCCAACTCTTCCTCCATCATTCTTGATGAAATTCAGGAATAAGTCCCCCTCTTCTAAGAACCACTCTTG